>NC_060125.1:632119620-632431620 GCF_021461395.2 Schistocerca americana
TATATTTCATGAGTATATGTCTTATATTTTGGTCACATCTTTTAAATTATCTCGAAAAAATGAGAATTCTTTTAGAAATCCAATGTTATTCGCCGCCGCCGCCCCCCCCCCCCCCCCCATCTCTCTCTCTCTCTCTCTCTCTCTCTCTCTCTCTGTGTGTGTGTGTGTGTGTGTGTGTGTGTGTGTGTGTGTGTGTGTGTGTGTAAAATATGTACTATATATTAAAAACAAAGGTTCTATGACTTACCAAACGGGAAAGTGCTGGTAGATAGACACAATAAAAACACACACACACACACACACACACACACACACACACACACACACACAATTGCAAGCTTTCGCAACCAACGGTTGCTTCGTCAGGAAAGAGGGAAGGAGAGGGAAAGATGAAAGGATGTGGGTTTTAAGGGAGAGGGTAAGGAGTCATTCCAATCCCGGGAGCGGAAAGACTTACCTTAGGGGGAAAAAAGGACAGGTATACACTCGCACACACACACATCCATCCACACATATACAGACACAAGCGGACATATTTAAAGGCCTTGGAATGACTCCTTACCCTCTCCCTTAAAACCCACATCCTTTCCTCTTTCCCTCTCCTTCCCTCTTTCCTGACGAAACAACCGTCGGTTGCTTAAGCTTGAAATTTTGTGTGTGTGTGTTTTTTTTTATTGTGTCTATCTGCCAGCGCTTTCCCGTTTGGTAAGTCATGGAATCTTTGTTTTTAATATATTTTTCCCATGTGGAACGTTTCTTTCTATTTAAAATATGTACTATGTACACTTAATCATTACAAAAAGGTTAGATGGCTAGATTGCTACTCACTGTAAAGATGACACATTCAATTGCAGACCGGCACAGTGGAAAGACTGTAACACTCTCAGCTTTCAGCCAAAGCCTTCTTCAGAAAAGAAAGGAAAGCACCCACAATCCACACAAGTAGGCACACCTCATGCACACATTCTGGTATTCTGGCCTGATTAATTAGAAAGCCGACCAGAAAGCATGAACCTAAATGACAACTGCTGGGCAGCGCTCTTAATGTTTATGATCACTGTTGCCATGACCTCATCGCTGGGCATGGGCCACGCGCCACATGTCAGCCCATTGATGCCCATGGCCATGCTCACAGCATGGGGTCGAGGACCTCAGTCGTGTTCCGACTGCACTCTCATTTATTAATTATACACAGCATTGTTTGGTTCTTGCTATTGGTATGTCTAAGACTCATGATCTGGTTTCCACTTCATACTTGTTGTTCTGTCATGTTGTCTTGTTCGCCCATCGCCATTGTTATCTTTTGTGCTTTTCGGTGACACCGTCGACACCCTCGGCTGCTCGGCCGGCGTCTCCTGCTAGTGCTGCAATTACGGTTACTATTATTGCCAAAAAGATAAAATGTTAATGGCATCTTATGAATGCAAAATTTGTGCAACTTGTGAAACAGTAACAGCAACAGCTTCTCGTGCATCAGTAATTGCAACAGCAGTTCCAACAGCAAACCGACGTACTACGTCAGGAAAATCACCTTTTATCACAATGCTTGCAGGTGCAGGATTCACAGCCTGTTCATTCTGTGGTCGTTTCCCAGGTGGAGTCCTGTCCATCCCTGTTTGTGCTGTTTAACGACACCAGGGAATGTTAGGACATGTATTTGCAATGGCTGAAACAGCACTTTGCTGCTTCTTGGGTTTCTGATGTTGCTCTCTCCAGTGGTCACTATTCATTTCTCGGGCTTCCCCAAAGACTTTTTGCTACTAAAGAAGCTGGCTCCCATCTCAAATCCGATTGCCTCATGTTCGAGGAGATGTGTTCATTGCTGTCAAACTATTATTCACAATGATTCTGTGTTGTCACATTGTGCCTTAAGTTCCATAAATACCACAAGCAACCAGGTCAGTCATACTACTCGTGGGAGACAGATTTGCAAGGACCGAGTTCATGTGATTTCAATTGTGTCTTGCAAAACCTCATATGTGGATTCCTTGATTCGTGGTGTGGTGATCCAATTGGCTCCCGATGTGGAAGTACAAACTGCGTCCCCAAGCTGGACGATCTTTTTTTGGACGATATTTTTAAAATGGCAGATTCTTTCGAAATTTCACAAGCAGCAAATGAACGCCTTAGAGCTTATCCCCAGATAGCTGTGGTTCATCCTCCGTCAAGGGGTCAAAATTCTCGTATGTCCATTTCCCAATGACAGTGTCGTGATTCATCACTTACAAAGGTGTCAGTAGGCTCTGAGCAGCCACTCAAACCATGTCAGCATAAGCAGTGGAGGCTCCCATCTTGTCTTGAATGTTTCACAATGTACCAGCGTGCAATCTGTTCAGCCTCACTCACCACTTGCGGAAAGGTATGGTCCGTGAACTCCAGGTCATTCTTCCCTAGGACAGTCCACCTGATACCAAGTTGTTTATTGATCTCGTGACTCTAAATTAGGATGTTTGTTTCCAAGCAGACACAGAAGCAACAGTTTCCCTGGTGAACCTCACGATGTATGCTCGTCTGGGCTACCCAGCATTGACCTGTCCTCCTGCAAGTTGGTTGCATAAGTTGACAGCTCCGTTCCCCTCAGAAGTCAGTCCACAACTGCGGCAGCTTACAAGTAGGTTACGTAGAATAACACCAAAATAAAAATTTATTTGCGAAGAAAACGCACCATTTACAACAACAAAACACACTGCATAAACAAGTGTATGTTGACATCAAAATGTTTCAGACTATGCAATACTTTTTAACAACAAACTACTTTTGATGCATCTTTCTTGTGAGCCTCATTTTGATGAGCATGATGTCAAAACTGTTTACATTTCTAACAGTTTGCTGGAAAAGTTGTGAATGGTGATTTGAGAAGCATTACTTTCAAAGTAAATTTCCTTTTATGCGAAATAAATTATGTTGCATGTGATGAATTTCTTAAATCACGGAATGTTGGACACTCATTCCAATTTAATGCTGAAGACCAGCCACTTAGAGAAAATTCAGGCCCAGAAGACCAGTCATTTATGCCAGTGTTTAAAATTCTATTGGCACATTTGTGTTTAATATATCTGTAAGGGTAAAACGTGCTAAAAAAAGATCAAGTTTCAAAGTTTGTCTTTCATATTTATTTTAGTTATTTCATAGATTACAAATTATTCAGTAACAACGGCAACAAGTATAATTATCCTTTTAACGAAATGTGCAAACTGAGTTCTTGAGCAATTGCTCATATAATTGGCCTGTCTATGGAAAAGTCGAAGTGCTGTACGGAACACGTATTTATCCAGGTAACCCATGAAATGTTCATTAACAGCAGTGAATTTGTAATTGTGCTTGTCTGAAATTTCAGCTGCTGCAGTTTAAGCTGTGCACTTAGGATCCTGCGTAACAACACACTCGGAAAAACAGCAAACAATTTTTGACAACTAATATTATAAGTGAAAGCTTAGCTTTTCTTGTAGTTATACTTTGTTAATTTAAACTATTGACTTATCCTATTTGTCTGCTCACACTGCTTAACAAAGATGTTGTTATTGGCTGACAACATCATGAGTCCTATGCCTGTAATATCTGCTGTCGTTGGATGGCGAGATCACATGACATAAGCTGTGGTTGGCTGATAAAAACACGTTTCAATCTCAACTTCAGTGCTTCAGAAGCTACATTGCTGTATTTGATGGAATTTGTTTGGATCTCTTCATAATACAAAAATATGCATTTTAAGTGGTGCCACACAGCAAAGATCTTTTCAAAAGGTGCACTTTTTTCTGTGTTTTGTTTCCATAATGTTGGGAAGTTCTATACCTGCGCATAAAACAGTCACCAGTCAAAGGATTACTAAGTTTCACTGCTCCTATGGGAAGTATATTGTCACTTAACAGAGAAAATATGTGCTTTCATCAGGCGTGTGGCTCATTTTTACCCAGGAAAAAGTATATTTTCACCAGAGAAAATGTGTATTTTTAACCAGTACATCCGCAAAAAACATAGACCTTTTTTTTCTGGTCTGCGTATACAACTGCAACATTTCTGGCCTAAATGCCTTCTCTTGTTTGGGTTTGCCGTCACGGACAAAGTTCAGGTCATCTTGCGCATGGGTCCCTTCCAGGAACTTTATCTTTGTGCCTCTTTTGAATCTGTCAAACCTGGTCTGGGATGCAATACCAATTTCGAGGTGCATACAGATGCAGTGCCCTGTTTCTGTTCGGCACATCTGCTTCTGGTCTTTCTATGGACGGCGGTTAAGCTTGAATTCAATTGCCTTCATGAAGCTGGGGTAATTGAACTTGTCAAAACTAATGCTTGGGCTACACCACAGGTAGCGGTTGAGAAGCCAAATGGCTGCCTCCGGCTCTCTGGAGATTTTGGGTCAACAATCAATGCCCGTGTCACCAGTGAATATTTTTCTAAGATTGACCTGACCAATGCTTATTTGCAGATCCCACATTATGGTCATCAGTACTGACTTTGGCTTGTACAAATATGAGCATTTGCCCTTTGGGATCTCTCCCACTCTGACAGTCTTACAGAGTTACCTCGAACAGTTAACTATTTCCATTCCCCCTTGTATGCATTATCTAGACGACTCAATTATTACGAGTGCTAAGCGCCAAGACCACCTGCTCTACCTCTGCACCCTCTTTATTACATTGTGTGACATTACAATGGCTGACATCGAAATAAGTGTCCAAGGAATAGAAAAGCAACTGGAATCACTCAACAGAGGAAAGTCCACTGGACCTGACAGGATACCAATTCGATTCTACACAGAGTACGCGAAAGAACTTGCCCCCCTTCTAACAGCCGTGTACCGCAAGTCTCTTGAGGAACGGAAGGTTCCAAATGATTGGAAAAGAGCACAGGTAGTCCCAGTCTTCAAGAAGGGTCGTCGAGCAGATGCGCAAAACTATAGACCTATATCTCTGACGTCGATCTGTTGTAGAATTTTAGAACATGTTTTTTGCTCAAGTATCATGACGTTTTTGGAAACCCAGAATCTACTATGTAGGAATCAACATGGATTCCGGAAACAGCGATCGTGTGAGACCCAACTCGCTTTATTTGTTCATGAGACCCAGAAAATATTAGATACAGGCTCCCAGGTAGATGCTATTTTTCTTGACTTCCGGAAGGCATTCGATACAGTTCCGCACTGTCGCCTGATAAACAAAGTAAGAGCCTACGGAATATCAGACCAGCTGTGTGGCTGGATTGAAGAGTTTTTAGCAAACAGAACACAGCATGTTGTTATCAATGGAGAGACGTCTACAGACGTTAAAGTAACCTCTGGCGTGCCACAGGGGAGTGTTATGGGACCATTGCTTTTCACAATATATATAAATGACCTAGTAAATAGTGTCGGAAGTCGCATGCAGCTTTTCGCGGATGATGCTGTAGTATACAGAGAAGTTGCAGCATTAGAAAATTGTAGCGAAATGCAGGAAGATCTGCAGCGGACAGGCACTTGGTGCAGGGAGTGGCAACTGACCCTTAACATAGACAAATGTAATGTATTGCGAATACATAGAAAGAAGGATCCTTTATTGTATGATTATATGATAGCGGAACAAACACTGGTAGCAGTTACTTCTGTAAAATATCTGGGAGTATGCATGCGGAACGATTTGAAGTGGAATGATCATATAAAATTAATTGTTGGTAAGGTGGATACCAGGTTGAGATTCATTGGGAGAGTGCTTAGAAAATGTAGTCCATCAACAAAGGAGGTGGCTTACAAAACACTCGTTCGACCCATACTTGAGTATTGCTCATCAGTGTGGGATCCGTACCAGATCGGGTTGACGGAGGAGAGCGGCGCGTTTCATCACAGGGTTATTTGGTAACCGTGATAGCGTTACGGAGATGTTTAACAAACTCAAGTGGCAGACTCTGCAAGAGAGGCGCTCTGCATCGCGGTGTAGCTTGCTCGCCAGGTTTCGAGAGGGTGCGTTTCTGGATGAGGTATCGAATATATTGCTTCCCCCTACTTATACCTCCTGAGGAGATCACGAATGTAAAATTAGAGAGATTAGAGCGTGCACGGAGGCTTTCAGACAGTCGTTCTTCCCGCGAACCATACGCGACTGGAACAGGAAAGGGAGGTAATGACAGTGGCACGTAAATTGCCCTCCGCCACACACCGTTGGGTGGCTTGCGGAGTATAAATGTAGATGTAGATGTAGGGCTCAAATGCCGCCTATACAAATGTCAGGTTTCTTTTCCAAGAGCAAGTGGAATACCTCGGACACTTGCTCAACAAAGAAGGGATTCAGCCCACTGACTGCACTGTTTTGGCTATTGACTCACTCTCATATTCCTAAAACCTACAGGGGCTGCAGGCTTTTTAGGTAAGGTGAATTATTATTCTATGTTCCTCCACCAAGCAGCATATTTTATGAACCCACACAACGAGTTGCAGAGAAAGAGCATTCCGTTCGGTAGTTGGCTGCCTGTGAGGGCTCTTTCATCCAACTGAAGCACACGTTACACTCAGCACCCTGCCTTACACCCTTTGCTGCATCGTGTCCCTTGTGCTGGCTGATGACACTTCTCCCTACAGCATTTGTGCAGTGCGGTCGGACTGCAACAATGACGGTACTGAGCAACCCATCATTTATACACCGAAGACAATGCCTACACAAAGAAATTACTCACAGATCGAGAAAGAGACTTTTGGGGTGATATTTGCCATTAAGAAATTCCATATGTATCTCTTTGAGACTGAATTTACCCTCATTGCTGACCACAAACTGTTGGTTGTGCTCTTCTTGGGTTACAGAGGGGACGGCTCAGAGGCTCCAGAGTTGGGCTGTTTTCCTTAGTTCTTACAATTACACCATTAAGTACAAGCCTACTATGCAATATGCAAACACGGATGAACTCTCTCATGTACTCTTAGGATCAGAACCCAGCATTTGACCAACAGGAGCTCTTCCAGTATCCACACTAATGCAGAATGTCAATGTGCCGTGATCTTGTCTTACGGTGTGTCATGTACTACGTGCTGCGTGGGAGGCCCACTTTTTTTTTCCAAATCAGATAATACAGAACTCTGTGCCTGCGCCCATCTTTCACACCATTTGTTTGTGTCTCTGATGTTCTCATGCTGGTTTTGGAGGGGGAATACGCACCGCAATGTCATCCCAACTACCTTACACCCTCATATCTTGGAACTCCTCCATTGTGGACACTGAGGTATGTCACAGATGAGAGCCTTTGTTAGCCGATATGCCGTGACTGAACAAAGACGTGGAGGCTATGGTGTGCAGTTATTTGGTGTGTGTCCAACATCAAGCTGTTGCTCCTGTCTCCCCCTGCCTGCCTGTTCAGCCCGCCTTTTCGCCCCTACACCAACGACGATGTGGAGCGAATGGTGTGTACATTTAAACAACAAATGTTGAAATCAGTGAGCATATCCACCACGGCACCAGCATGCGCAGTGTCTGTAGGTGTACAGGACCACCCACGTCCATGACTGCCAGAGCTCCTCAGTAGGTGACAACCACATACTCTCATCCTCCTCCTCCTCCTGGCACGACAGCCCTCAAAACCCATGATCCAACACAGTGGATGATACCCTCCAAATTCAGTGGTCTGGGAATTTTCCTGTGGACCAAAACCTTTGTGGGTGCCAGCTATGGTAGTTGATACTCCATGGGGTTTGGAGTGTCGACTCACCAACCAACACCGTCCCTGCCTGCTGACTGTGCCAGCATTGGTGGGTCACTCATAGTTGGAGAGCCCACCATTGCAAACTCGTCAATCACACAAGTACAATTTGCAATACAGAGCATCATTGGCAGTTCCTATGTATGCATATTTGAAGATTGAGACCTCACCGCCTGATCCATTCCCTCAATAGTTGTCTCCCACACCGCTGTTCCCTAATGAATTGCCCGTCGTAACGCTTTTCTTCTCCCAGCTGGCAGGCTCCTGTGCCAGAGCACGGATCGGGACACTTAACTGTGCCACCAGTTCACTTCCAAAATGTCCTCGCCTCAGTGCTAGGCGCAGGTCACATCCCACGCGCCAGCGTGATGGATGCATGCTTGTGTGAATGTGAGTCTGGCTAGAGCGGCCAGCAATAGTGGTCATGTGTGCATGAGGTGTGACAGCTTGTGTTCATTTGTGTGTGTTTTCCTTTCTTTTCTGACGAAGGCTTTGGCTGCAAGCTAACTTGTAACAGTCTTTTTTTTGTGCCTGTCTGCAACTCAAAGTATCATCTTTATAGTAAGTAAAGATCCATCCTTTTCTTCATTGTTGATATTCCAACCTGGGCTTTCCATTGTTATACATTATTTCATACAGTGTATACATAATTTCTGATAAATATAATGTATACTCATTAGTAGGAAAAGCTGATTAATCTAATTGAGATGTTCTTTTTGCTAAGGAAAAATGGAGCCCATCTGATAGAGCGAAAATTCTGATGCATTTGAGTTCTGCTACTGGATACTATCTACATGTACTCTTCCGTTTGCAAGTAGATTATGACATGGATCTTCGGAGCATAGTTGATTTTCCAGCAATATTGGACAACACATTACATCTGCAAGGTAGGTTACCTATAGTGCATGTGTACCAACCTTTTAACCCTTAAATGCATGATTTTTTATTTCATGCTGTAAAAATCGCCATGTTTAGTTTATAGGGCCTACATTACGAAAAAAATATTGAAAAAATTTTTTAATTAAGTTAACAAAGCATTATTGTTGACAGTCGCTACAAACGCAGAAACAGACCTAATTTCAAATCTATTGTAAAGACACTCGAATTAACTGTCTACATCATATCTACTTACGTTTTCAAAATAAAAAAGTAATTTTCAAACCCACAAATTGGTGCACAAACACAAAAAAAAGTGTCTACTTTCTGCCAAAACACATGCACGGCAGTACATCCACGAGGCTGATTGTCGAACTGTTTCTGTTCATTCTGCCATTTATGATCGCTATGAAGACCTAGTAGCAGCTTAGCAGCTGCAGTAGTGTGTATACACTTAACTACATAACGAATGTGTTACAAAATGTTGCTCAGTATAGGATACATCGAAGAAATGAAGTCTGTAGCTGATCAGCTACACTATGCATGAAATGGTTAAAAACATATTGCTTTAAATGAAAGTTGTGTTCTTCCTAAACTACGGATTACTTAGATGATAGAGCAAGCACCCAGAAGGAACCTTTATCATGGAACAGTACAAAAGCGGCAAAGATATACTTAAGGAAAGAAATCACACTTTTCGTTCCCTCATCAGTATGATTTTTGCTGTGCGGTAGTTTACAAACTGTCTCAGAATTTATACCTGCTGCACTGCTCATCATTTCAGAGTTAAATTGTACGGATGTCTCATTGATGTGTCTGTGTACTTTCCCTTTCCATCTCTTCAGTTTTTTAGTCAGATGTGAGGAATGAGAAAAGAACTGGTTGTTATAAATTGTTGTGTATTGGAACAACAATTACAAAACAAGAAGTCCCACTATTCCACATAGTTTCTGCTATTTCGTAGTCAATTGTATTATGGATGGGAAGTTTGGTGAGTCCTGCGTAATATGGGTTGCTGGAATGTGTATGCAGTCATTGAATGGGAAACTGGTACACTGCTAATCATATTCAAACCACTTGCATCCCAGCACCTTCTTAAATGATCCTGCCGTGTGGAAATCACATTGTGAGAGATGTGACATATCTAACGTTCCTATAGGGAAGATTTTCAAACACAAATCATGGTAGTTCGGCCAAGTACTGTCTGTCTGCATTACACTGCAGGGCTTGGCAGTGTATATGCTGGCATTCAGAATTTGCACAGTGTCGCCTTATGGATTGTGGTAATTGATATATACTTTACAAAAATGTTTTAGGAGTTGGATCATGATAACTGTTATTTATTGCTGGGTGATCTGTACACACAGCATTGTGATGGATCTTTTCTTCATCAGTCAGTGAGCTACACACTTTAGAATGAAATTGCAGTCCATTATCAAATAGTTTGGTTGAATGGTCTTTAGATTGTAGACACCTTGGTATCCTGACTTAAGTCACATTATTTTATAATTTTTTTGTACTCGCCAAGATATGTTATCAAAGATCACTTGTTTCTCAATTCCTCCGGACCAAAACGTCCAAAACTGATAAGGGTATATTTCTACATCCACATACATACTCCACAAACCGCCATGTGGTGCTTGGTGCAAGGTACCTTGTAGTGCTATTAGTCATTTTCTTTCCTGCTTCACTCCAGAATAAGTGAGGGAAAACAGCTGTATAAGCTTCTTTACAAGCCCTAATTTCTGTTATCTTTTCTATGTGATTTCTATGCAAAATATATGTTTGCGGCAGAAGAATTGTTCTGCAATTGGCTTCAAATGCCGATTCTCTAAACTTTCTAAATAGTTGTCCACGAAAAGAACATTGTCTTCGCCCTACGGAATTCCACTTGAGTTCACGAAGCACCTCTGTTATACTTGCGTGTTGGTCGAACCTGCCAGCCTGCCATTGAATTGCTTTGATGTCGTTTTTTAATCTGACGTGGTGAGGATCCTAACACTCTTAAACATGAAATATAAAACTTCAACTGTTCCTTTGCTGTCTTCTGTAGCCACACCAGACAGGTCAGTGAGTTACTGGATAGAAAGCCTCCAACCCACTTAGTGATTTCACATGAGAGTATAATTTTCTCAAGTTCTCAGCAAGACCTTTGACTAAGGTATGCTTGTGATAGTTTTTGTATGCTTTGCACATTATCTTTTTAAAGGCACACTAATTTCTGCTAGCTTTTGCCTCCTGTCGTTCGGGTGTTCTTTTTTGAACTGAGAATGCAAAAGTGTCTGATTCCTCGCCATTAATCCACTTGCTTCGCACATATTTCTCCAGAGCATCATTTACAATCCCTGTAAACTTTGACCATAATTCCTCTATGTCCATCATATTGGAAGTAATTGATGTCCATTCGTTACCTAAGTGGGATGCTATTTAATCGTATTTTCAATATTGTATTTTGGCTTGCAAAGTCTCCACAATTCCTAGTTTTAAGTCTGTGCTACAATACAAGATGTCGCCATAAATTAAGTAATATTATTGAATTTTAGTTTCTGTTTCATATTGATACATTGTTTTGATCATTTTTAATATCTCATCTGCTTCTTGCTCTGCTTTGATATTACATAGAGAAGTATGAATTTTTGACTCTCCATACATACCTCTTATAAAGTTAACCTTGATCTCTCTTCTCTGACACATGGGATCTCAGTACAAACATCTTTTAAATATTGCAGAAGATGTGACAAAGCATCAGGCACCACATTTATTCCATCAGGAATGTACTGGATATCACAGCTGAATCCCTGGAGGGTGATGACCCATCTAGCAAGTCGTATATGTATTAATTTGCACTGAAGGAGAAGAGATAATGCCCTATAATTTGTTTGAGCAATGCTGGGCTGCCCAACCATAAAATAGCAGAATTAGTCAAAGCCTTAAAAAATCGCAAGTGCTTCGTGCTCTGTCTAACACTATTTCCTTTCCCACACTGACAAAACTTGACTTGCGAACGTGATCATATGACGTTGTACCTGATCATTTTCACTGAGTAGTTGATATAAAGTGGCTCCCAAGTCCAGATACTGTAGTGTCTCTCTCGAGATAGAATGATATATCAAGGTCTGCTGGTACAGTAGTGGAGCTTCTAAGAATTGCTTCTTGATATCATCTAACGCTTCCTCTTGGCCAGTTCCCAAGTGCAAACTGAATTCTTCCTAGTTAATTGCTGTAAAGCAAGCAGTAACAAGCCATACACTTTTAAGAAAATGCTTGTAGTATCCACAAAAACTGAAATATGATTGAAGTTGGTTTTTACAGGTTGGTAGTGAAAAATTTTGAATTGCTCCTAATTTCTTCAGATCAGACTCAGTCCTGCAGACAAGATGGCATGTCTCATGAATTGCATCTTCTTGCAAATTTAAAATTTTTCAGATTGAGTGTCACTGCAGCCGATTTAAATGTTGTTAAATCTTTATTTAGTGTATTTTTGTGCTCCTGCCATGACATGGATGCAGTCAAAATATCATTGACAAACACTGTTACATTCTGCAAAAGCTTCTCCCCAAGAGTCACGTCCAAAGGTCAAACAAATGCTGCTAATGAAATGTTTAAACCGAATGTAATCTGCTTGAAGTTGTAGCATCTTCTGTAGTGCAAGAATGCATTAACTTTCAGTTTCTTGCCTCCAGTTCCAACTTCCTATAACTATTTGTCACGTCCAAATTATTAAGATAGATCTCGCTGAGGCTGAGTGACGTGATTAGTCCAACGTAGTGGTCTTTTTTTTTTTTAATTACACTAGTCAACAGCCATTTTGCATTTGGGATGTGATACATCAACTATTATTATTTTGGTGTGTAGAATCTGAATATACCTTTCAAAATGTTCTAGCATGTATCATTTTTGAGTTTTTAAAGGCTTTTTATTTTTCGTATTCAGTATTTCGCGTTTTGCTGTTCTTCTGTTTTGATGTTCAATTGTTTGTTTTTTATTTCCATAGGAGAGCTAGAAGATCTACAAATCATCCGTAAATGTTAAGTGTGTTTCCTGTGAAAGATAGTGCAAATTTTTCTGTTTAGAATTCACTCTAAGAAAAATGGCAACTAGTAAATCTCGTTGCTGTCTAAACCATCCCAACAACTTTTGTTATGTGTGTGGGAAATTCACTGCAAAAGCCCAAAGAAAACCAATCACTGATTTGGTTAAGAAGGCATAAAAATTGTATTTTGATTGTCCTGTTGGTGATCAAGATAAAAATTTTGCACCTCACATTGCCTGCATAACCTGTACTGCAGACTTAACCAAGTAGTTGAAAGGAAAATACCGAACCATGCCGTTTGCTGTTCCGATGGTGTGGTGTGAGCCTAATGACCATTATTCAGACTGTTACTTCTCTCTTACAAATATTCTGGGACATTCAAGCAAAACTAGACATAAAATACAGTATCCGAATGTATTGTCAGTGCATTTGCCTGTGCCCCATGATAAGGGGTTGCCTTTTCCTGTCTGTAACTTGAAAGCCACAGAACCAGATACCATGTCAAGTAAATCAGAAAGTATTGAACATATAGAAGAGTACTGTCTTCAATATTATGACACTTTGCCTCAGCTCTTTAATCAAAAGGAATTGAACAATTTGGTTTGCCATCTAAAACTTTCGAAACAGCAAGCTGAACTCTTGGGGTCGAGACTGCAACAATGGAACCTTCTAGCTCCAGGGACAAAAATTTCCTGTTTCAGATCAAGAGGTGCTTCCTTCATTCAGTATTTGAATATGCAGAATTCAATGTTTGTATGTAGAGACGTCAATTGTCTGATAATGCAGCTAGGTGTACAATATAAGCCACAGGAGTGGCGACTATTTATTGACTCCAGTAAAACCAGCTTGAAAGCAGTGCTACTGAATGATGGCAATGCATTTCCATCTTTACCTTTTGCTTACACAGTAGACATGAAAGAAACTTGTGAAACCATCGCTTTGCTGCTTGAGGCAATCAAATATAAGGATCATGAATTGCAGCTTTGCTGTGATTTAAAAGTTGTTGCACTCCTTACAGGTTTACAGGCTGGATTCATGAAATACTGCTGCTTTTTGTGCCTTTGGGACATCCGTGACACCAAGAACCACTATACAGTCAAGGAATGGTCTGTAAGGAAGTCATATGTTCCTGGAAATGTAAATGTGAACAATACTCCGTTGGTTGAGCCTGATAAAATCATTTTGCCTCCCCTTCATATCAAGTTGGGCCTTATCAAGAACTTTGTAGAAGCTTTGGATCAAAAAGGTGAGGCCTTCAATCACGTAAAAGAAAAGTTTCCCAAATTAAGTGAGCTGAAAGAGGATATAATTGTTGCATCACAAATAAGAAAATTGCTAAAAGATCCAACCTTTGATACCAAACTCCCAGATATCCAATTAGCTGCTTGGTCTTCTTTTAAAGCAATTGTGAAGGGCAACAGAAAAGACAAAAACTATGTTACTATTGTGAATTATCTTTTTAGACAACTATAAGAACATGGGGCGTAGAATGTCGCTTAAAATTCACTTTTTACATTCTCACCTTGATTTCTTCGCGGAAAGTTAGGGAGCCGTAAGTGATGAGCATGGTGAACGCTTTCACCAAGACATTCTTACCATGGAACTCTGTTACCAAGACCATTGGAGCCCTTCAATGATGGGTGACTACTGCTGGAGTCTTGACAGGGGGTGTGATGAAACGGCAAACAAAAGAAGAGCTCCATCTTCGCATTTTTCAAAAACCAAAGACGATTAACGGTGAAAATATCTTCTGAACTAATTTGGACCTTTTATTGGCATCATGCCCGTGTATACAGACAAAATAGTATTGATTTCAAACATTCTGAATGCGTATTTTTGTTTTTCTTAATTGTGTCAATTTTCACTATTACCATTTTTTATTCTGCTGTGTATCTAGGAAATGTAACATCATAGAGAAAAACTGATTTTACCCGTGTATTCAGCACCCCAAATTAGGCAAATCCACCCATTTACAAACCAGATTCCGGAAAAATGTTTAAATTTGTTAACTAGTGTTAGTGTATGTACCGGATTGCTGGATACAATTTCATTTTCAACCATTTGTGCAGCCATACCATCATTTGACATTGATGTCCTACCATAAATCCAGAATTATTTGAAAATTCCTCTGCTTGCATACGTAAAACTTCTTGCAATTCTTCCCTGTAGGATTTGGACAAATTACTAAATTTCTTGAATTTTTGACTTGCTCCCGAATTTCTTCTGTGACCACAGCATCCTTCGTGTAAACTGCCGTTTCGGTTCCATCGTCTAAGTTGTTCTTGATAATACTAATTCCTGACACTATGGAAGGTTCTTCTTCTTCTTCTTCTCTGAAAAAATTAACCTCCAATTCGTCATTGTTATCACAGATGTTTAAGCATCCTCTTCCAAAAAGAATGTCCATCTTCATTTGGTCAACCAGTCATTACCAAAAATCCAGTCCACACTTAGAGTCAGTAATCAGTACAGTCACATCAAAGTACCTTTCTAAAAATCTTGCACCTAATGTGCACCTGCCTAATAGCAGTATAATTTTTATGATCAGTTGCTGTCACTAAATGCACATTGTTTACAGGATATAGTGGTATCTCTGCTGTTTCACAAAGCTGTAAGTATAAATCGAGGGATACAGCTGTAGCTGCACAAAGAGGCGGCTATTCAGCAGGCATTCATACATATACATCACTGTCTCGGTATGTTCTTTGATATCATTATGGCATATAGCCCTACATGGAGACACAGTATTCTCGTGCAACTCCATCAATGAGGCTTTTAGCCATCTCCTCATTTTCATTTTGTCCTTCCTGTCCAAGCGCTTTTTTTATGTCCCGTGTTGATGATGTGCTGTTGGATCGTTTTTAGCAGGACAATCATATTCCTCAGGGCAATCTTTTAATTGTTACCCTCTTTGCCATAATCATAAACAGTATCACAGGTATGGTAAGGAGACTTATACAATCCTCCTTATTTGTGGATGATTTTGCTGTTTTCTGTTCCTCCTCCATTGTTGCAACTACGGAGGTTAGAAGAGTGGGCTGCAAAGATGGGTTTTCAATTTTCTGCAGATAAATGTGTGTTTTTCTTTTTCTTTCTTTCTTTCTTTCTTTCTTCATTTGGATCATCTTAAGGACCACACACCAATTTCAGTGCTTCCTTCTTTGTTGTTCTTTCTTTTTCCTCCAGTATTCTTTCATCTTTTCACTATGTGTCCTTTTTCTCTCCTCAGACCATTTTGACCCAGTCTTCTTCTCCCTCGTACCTTGGAATCCTTCCAGTTTTAACACTTTCCTCTTGAAAATCTTTCTTTCTGTTGCATCTTTTTCACTTATGTCATTTTTTTCCAAATCTTTCCTAACGTCTTGAATCCAAGCTATTGTCCCAAAGATATTTAAAAATCTGTTTAGTTAACCTGTTGCTGTTCATTCTGTACAAGTGTCAAAAAAATGGTAGTCACTTCTTTCGTAATGTTTCATTTATGTTTTTTATGTTGCGATAAACTTCTTCATTGCTTCTCAATTTCCATACCTCTGTATTTTTTGGTGGCCCATGTATGTTTCGGATGATTTCTCATTCTAGGACTTCAAGTTTCAGTACCTTGTGTTTTTATTTTAGTCATTCTCATTCTTTTTTGCTTTACCTGACTTGCATATGAGGTAATCCAGTCTACATTTCAAAAGCTCAGTGATGTTCATGGGCCTCATTTTTGGCTCCAAACTGTCCTGGTTGTCACACCTGAGAGACCTGAAAACCAGAACCCAGGAAATGTCATAAAGTGCCTTAGCCACAGGTTTTGGGGAGCAGATAGGCCGCAGCTGCTCCAGTTTTATATGGCTTTTGTGCATTCACGGCTAGACTATGTATATATACAAGTCACCGAGGCCTTGTTAGCTGAAGATTTTTGACACTATAAGTAAGTTCCTCTCAGCACCAACTTCACCTGCATGCCATACTGTTGCTGTTGTTCGGAATGCCTTTTCAACAGTCGTCCACAACCAATAAAGTGTGTGTGTGTGTGTGTGTGTGTGTGTGTGTGTGTGTGTGTGTTTTAACTGCCTACCACCATGGTTATTGCAGAGGTCCAAAGTAATTTTAGGTTAGGTGCAGTACAGAAGGGATTTCACTACTGCGTATCTTTTTAACACATTATTTTATGACATTTTAAATGAGCACTGCTACTTTACACTGCTGTCTTTACGGATGGGTCAAAACAGGAGGACATCATTGGTTGCTCTGTTGTTGTGCCTGATTGTGTCCTCATAACCTGACTGCCTCTAGAGTTTACTGCCTTCAACATGGAGTTATGTGCAATCTTGCAGTCACTAGAGCAGATGACCTCCGCTTCAAGTGCTAAATTTCTTTTCTGTTCCAATTCTCTGAGTGCCCTTCAATCTCTACAACACATACCTAGCAGATAAAATAGTCCAGAATATCCAGGACACCCTCTTCCAACTATAAAGGTTGGAGAAGGTGTCATCTATCTGCTGAGTACCAGGGCACGTGGGTATTGTGGGGAACAAAATGGCAGATGTAGCAGTAAAGGAAGTGTGTCATGTTCCTCAGTTATTTTGGTGTGCCACCCCTCTGCATATTATCTTCTTGCTGTTGAGATAAAGAGTCATGCATCAACGGGAAGATGAGTGGCTGGAAATGACAGGTAATAAGCTGCACATAGTACAGCCCATTAAGTGGTTGTATCGTGCCTCCACTCAGCCGCAAAGGCAGGTTGCGGTTGTTCTTACTAATCTTCACATGGGCCACAATCCTCTTGACGCATGGTTTCTTGCTCTGGTGCGATGACCCTTCAATGTGTGGCGCTTGTGGTGTACAGATCACTGTGTGTCGTATTTTACTAGACTGTTTTATTTTCGGAACAGAGGCCAGTGGCAGATTTGCTGGCAGATCTGCCCTCTGTTTTAAGTGACATTCAAACAAATGTGGTGAACCTTTTAAGGTTTTATGATTTGTCTAACTTGTTTCCAAAATTTTAGGGAGATGTTCCTAATGTGTTAATAGTTGACTGGCTCACCCACATTTTTTGTAAGTGGTCAGCCAGTCACATATCCCTATGCCATTGGTTTAGCTCCTCTGTCATTTTCCTGCTGTTTTCTTCCCAGTTTTAGTACCTTTCACTATTTTCCTTTGTTTTACAGCATATGATTTGGAGTGATTGTGTGGATCAATGCGTGTTTGATAGGAATGAGTGAGTGGGTGAGTGAAAATGCCAGTGCTATTAACCCCTTTTATCCATATTTGTATTTTTTAATATCTGTAAGCATGCTGATAACCTTGCCATTGAGTGTCCTTACTATCCAAAAACAAGCACATATGTAGCTGTGCATATCTTCACCCAGTGTTACAGAGATGCTTCAGGAACTCAAATGGGAATCCCTGGAGGGAAGGTGACTTCCTTTTCAAGAAATATTTTTGAGAGAATTTAGAGAACCAGCATTTGAAGCTGACTTTAAATGATTCTATGCCCGCCAACATACATTTTGTGTAAGGACTGTGAAGAAAAGATATGAGAAATTAGGGCTCATATGGAGGCATATAGATAGTAATTTTTTCCTTGCTCTATTTGTGAGTGGTACAGGAAGGAAAATGACTAATAGTGGCACTTGGTACCCTCCACCACGCATCATATGAAGGCTTGCAGAGTATATAGATGTCAAATCACTTTAGGAATCTGGGACTACTAAGTTCAGTCACTGAAATAAATACATCATCTGTAGTTTGTACATCTTCTGTTAGTAGTTCAGCTTTGATATATCTCATTTAGTCATTTGAATTTGCAGAGATGACCCATTAAATTGTTCACATGTTTCTGGAGCAGGTCTCAACCAAAAGTAAATTTAATTTACCAGTGTTTGCTCGTTTTGTCGGTGTCTCTCAATCAGTATCTCAGAGCAACGAATGATCCCGAAATTTTCTGTCTTCGATTACATGTCGGCTTTATCTTTCAAATCATTTTTCCGCCTCTTTGTCAGTTGAAGAACAATTATCATTGAGCATGTAATTCCATGAGTGTTCATCCCTTCGTATGTTATTGTATCGAATTCGATAGTCTTTTGTTGAGTCCACAATGGGCACCCCCAGTTATCTTGCTATGTTGCATTGCATCACTGAAAATGTTGATTGCAACATGTTGTGCCTTGATCTGATTCACTCGATATTCCTTCATTGTCAGTCTCTTTCAAACGATCAGCAACTCGTAAGAGCTTGTCAGAATCGTTGAACATTCACGAAACTAACTGTCTTCTTATTTTCCATTGGTAATAAAAACATACATACATATCGGCAATCATGGACCCTGAAGACCATGTGCTGGCTTTACATTGTTCCTCCAGTAGACGAAGACGCTTCTTCAGTTCATGCTTACATTGCTTCCCTGGTCTTCCAATTGGACATGTTCCATCAGATTTTCACATAAGCACAGCTTTGGTCCGGCATGTCTCTGGCTTCCTGCCAATGTGCACAGCCAGGCTTATGCTCTGCGCTTTCATTTTCTGCACGATGTTAAATTTTTTCGTTTGATCAAACAGGTTCGGGGTTCTTTCTATGCCTCCAGGTGTTTTCTCTTTGTAGATTGATCGAAACATATTTCTCATGATTTTCCATTCAAAGACCAACATGTTCTCTTCATCTTTTTTTTTCATGGTGCGTAAGGTTTCTGATCCATATAAAAATACCAGCACTATCACTGCATTATAAGCTTTAAGTTTGGTCTTAACTGATAGATTTTTTGATGACATTATCTGCTTCAGATTAAGTTTTAGACGCATTAACAATACATTGATTAATTTCTTGTTTCAAGTTATTGTGCCTTTTGAACCAGGTGCCAAGGTATTTAAAAAATTTGACTCTGTCTATGTTCCATATTCCAGCCTGTATGGGGCATTATTAGGGTCTTTTCTGGATACTTATACCATTTCAGTCTTCTCCATACTAATCCTCAGTCCTGTCTCATTGGCATTCCTTACTAAGTCGTCTATGATTTCTGCCATCTTTCCTTTGACTCCACGGTTTCTTCTGCATATCCCAATAACTGTGTTCTTCCCTTTAGCTTCACCCCTCTGTGTTCTCCTTTGATTTCCGAAATTACTTTCTCCAGGATGAAAATGAAAAGCAACGTTGCAATGGTATCATCTTGTCTCACACTTGTCTGGTGTTGAATTTCTTGGGTAGCTCTCCCTGGTGTTGCTGCACCTTGGCTTTTGTCTTGGCTGAACACATCTTCACCTATTTAATTAGCTTCCTTGGTATTCGAAGCACCCTCAGGATGAAACATGTACTCGGTCTGTGTATACTATCGTGTTTGAGAAATCTAGAAATGTTTTCAGGAACTGAAGGGTGAATTCCACAGCAAATGCTCCATCAAAATTATAATCAGATCATCATTGCTGATAGGTCCATTCAGATACTAATTCATTCCCAGTGTTTTTGAAGAACATTATGCATTGACCCTTTGTTACATGGCAGTTGTGCATTGAAAATAATTTCTCTTTGAAGCACTGTTGTTTCTCTCACAACCGATACTTGCTGAGAAACCTATTTTTGAAGTCTGCAAATTTAGTATGTTAATCAGATGCACGGTTTCCTGTACTCGTGTTTTACACCAAACTGACTCATTCTCAATTCGTGCAAAAGCAGCTATAAAATGTTTCATGAAGTGAACTGTTTGTAATTTTTGTGTGGGTCAAACTCCTTAAACTGTCCTTGACCAAACAAATAATCGACAATAATACTTGTGCAACAACTCGTGCCACGATTTTCTTGCACGAGCGTTTGTATTATCTGTCAGATTAAGTTCGTATCAGCAAGCTTGTTACAAATTTTTATGTTCTTTATTGGTTCTCCCAGTTCGTGTACTTTTGATTCCATATTGGAGTTCTGTGCTTGCATACCTGATACTGCTTTAATAACTGACTTTTTATTTTGTTCACGTGTATTTTTAATATGAACTACCACATTATTCATTGCTGCACTGTCCAGTAAAGCTTGTTTATGGTTTCTTGTTGAGAGTTTATCTGAGCCACTATATTAGTTGCATGTTCTTCTCTCTGTTGACAATTTGTCTTAATCTTGCGCATGAATTCGGATGGTCTCATGTCGAGTGATTCACTGCATTCTTTTGTAAATTTCATTTCGAATATCTACTACCTTTTGATCCAATCTATTTTCGATTTTTGACTGTGATCATTGAGTTTTTTGTTCTAATCTGGATCCGGTTTTTGACTACGCTCATCAAGTTTTTTGTTCAAACCATCATTATCATCATCTAGTTTTTTTGAACAAACTTGAATTGGTATTTTATGTTAAAATTGCATTAACACATCCTCCCTTTGTACATTATCAACACAGCTGTCACTGCCTCTTGCGACTCATTGTCGACATTCAAATTTGAACCTTCATTTTCAGTTGTGTCTACACTTCGAATTACGTTAACTAGCCCTGCTTCATTAACTACTTCCATTCAACACTATCCTGATTAACACTGTCATCTCTGTTAATGACATCACCATTTCTGATTAGACTCGCTATCGTTATTCAAATGCGTATACTGCACAGGCAATTTATAATCAAGGAACCAATTCATCTGTATTTTTTTTCCTATCCAAAGTTGTTTGGAAAAATGAGATACCACTGAAAATTCTAAATTCATATGTTGATGCTGGCAATGGAGTTTCAGGTCTGAAGATTGTTACAGGATGCGATGTCACAGGTCTCCGTATATATAACACGACCTGTAGGCGTGCAGTTGTAATGATGTCGCACCTCCCTCCACTCCTAGGAGCTAATGTGGTGTTTTTTTTCCCCTGCTAACTTTTAGGGAGCAGACAGTGATGGGATTGATTGAAAACCATTCCTCATTTCAAACATTTTTAAATAGATTTCACTTTAATAACATCCCACAATGTAATGGTAATTGCTTCACACTGACTGTTAGAGCACAGTGTGTATAATTACACCAAAAACATACTTAATGAGCATGTAAGATGATGGTACACACGCACACACACACACACACACACACACACACACACACACACACACACACACGCACACACAATCTTTACTGAACTGCTAGTCTACCACACCCAAGTGTGTGCCCCCGAACAACAACAGTTACTCATATCAGAATGCATTGTCAAGGGGCAACAGTTACTCTAAAATTCTGGACTTGACTTAAACAGCAGTAGCTGCAGTAACATTGTATTTAATCTTTGATGAAGCTAATCGATAAACTTACGACATACGTCCCAAAAAATAGCAAATATATTGACTTCTGGTAGGAGGATACAGGATCCTCATAGGCCTATCCTTCAGAGTATGTGTAAGACATGTTCAGCTGCTTTATATATTATAGCGATTATTATTTTATTGATGTAACAGGTTTTCATCTTAAAACTGTGTATGATTTGATTGTGTTTTTGCACAAACCATGCACAATGTGGTTTGATTGTAGATATTAAAATGCAGAAGACTAACTCTTCTTGGCTATTCCGTTGAAAGATTTTTTAATCATTTTACCCACATAATGCGCGTGTGTGTGTGTGTGTGTGTGTGTGTGTGTGTGTGTGTGTGTTTGGAACAAGAGACTCTGCATTGTCAGCATAGTTTTATTTTTGCTCCAGGTACAATGTCACCACCTCCTGAAATCACAGCAGAAGCGAAAGAGTGGGCGAGACAGGCGGCACACCGCTGCCTCGTGTACTTGGGAGATCTGAGTAGGTACAGTACCGAGCTGGAGCCTTGGCATTTGCATTTGGAACTTCCGTCAAGATATTATCTGCAGGTATAACTAATGGAAATATTTTTAAAAATCATATTATTTATCAAATTTAAGATTCAAGTAAAAGTTCTCGTGTGAAGCAGATTGCTCTGTTCACACACATCATCTTCCAAACAAATTGGATTCCTGTGACAAAACAGAGGCATGGGGTTTAGGAAACAGAACTTTTGGGTATAAAGTAGGGAAGGCCTCTAGGTCATAGGAGACACAGCGCGATGGTGTGGGAGAGAAATTAGTAATGAAATTCTAACAAGAGGGGAGATTTGGAAAGAGGGTGTGCTGTACACTGTAAATATGTTTGGACACCAATATACGAGGGTTGCCCAGAAAGTAATGCACTGCACTTTTTTCCTTCAACAGTTCTTTATTGAACATAATGAGAATTACACACGCAAGAGAATGGTGTTTTATGTACGCACCCTATTTTTGCATATAATCTCCATCTCGTTCTGTGGCCTTCCTACAGCACGAAACGAGGGCGTGTATGCCCTGTTGGTATCAATCCTTGTCCTGGTGCTTGACTTTGTGAATCATCTCCTCATTGTCCTTAAAATGTCTTCCACAAATGGCACTTTTAATGGCCCAAACAAGTGGAAGTCTGAGAGGGCTAGGTCAGGTGTGTCATGTATGACAACCGAGGTAGGTCTCGCCAATCACCGCAAATTGTGAAACTCCACCAAACTGCCTTCTGATGACCTCACCCTCCGTGCCCAATGACTAACTGTACTTCTGTCGACAACACATGGGTTTGCAACTTCTCCCCCCGGAATCTTTATAGAACACCTGATGTGAGTTAAACATCATAGATTCTTATGTGCCTAAGAAAACTAGGGTGCACAATATGCTTAGCTTTGTTCCTGACAATCTAGTAGAAATCAAAAATGTATAGCTAGTATCTCCAGGTTCAAAGTAGCAGCTCTGAATAAATTTGACATAATGAATTTTGTCAAACTAATTGAAGCAAATTGAGAAAAGGGAGTCAGTTTCAGTGCTGCTTTTGGCTCCACTTACGTTTTATATGCATTAAAAGTTTAGAAATGGGTGTTAGCATTGCACAGTACTTTGGTACATAGTGAAATTGCGAAACACATCTTTCTCATAACACATCTAACAAGCAACTCCCTTCTCAGTTTGTCTGTGCTGACTGTGTCATACCTTTCCAATGCACTCTCAGTGTTTACACAGATTTATTTATGAAGGTTATTTATAATTGTTCAGTTGTATATTTAATATTTAACAGATGTTGCTAAATTTAACTTAATGTGCCCACTTCTGTATGATTTATGTAATACAGTTTAGTATTGGGTGGAATAATGGAATAACAACAATATGGAAAGGTTACATTGCTACTCGGCACATAAAAGGATATTGAGTCACAGATAGGCACAATGAAAAAGAATACTAGGAAAATAAGCTTTTGAACAAAGTCCTTCTTCCAAAATAAAAATCACATAAGCACATCTCTCGCAAATACGGCAACTGTCCCAGGACTGCTTATAACTGCAATACATCATGGTGAGAGAGATTTCAAAATCAGATACTGGATTCTGTGATGATAGTGTTAGAAAGTTGTCTGAGGCTGAAGATAAAGTGATAATGAAAACTACGAGTGATACAGTAAAACCCACTTTTTACACTTTTCAGAGGACTGATCCAAAAAAGTGTAAAATGCAGGAAAGTGTAAAACACAGAAAGCATAGGAAACGCAACAAACTGAAATAAGTAAATTACTCTTTATTGTCATTTTCTTTACATTGTTCAAAATATGAAAATAAAACAATTTAAATTTTCCTATTTAGAAAAATCTTAAATAGTTTATTGTGTATGTGTCTTTCTAACAGCTGTTAGCTATAGTTGTCTCTCCACAGTATACAAAGCATCAGTCACAAAGGCAGTGGCCAAGTGCTGACGCATGCAAATGTCCATGTGGGTTACCCTCGTCATTCTGAGCATATCCAATTGTGTAAATAAAACACAGAAGCAAAAGTCTTTCATGAAAACACATTAAAAAGATATACATGCTTTAATATGAGACTAATTATTCATAACCATTATGAAATTATGGAAAATAAAACTTGAAACACAGTACTGGTTAAAACATTGAAGCTGGCAGTCTTCGTAAACAGAGAACAATAGGCATGAAATCTACAGCTTGCTGCCAACAAGGAGGTCACTTGGTCAAGGGATCTCTTGCCTGAAAAAGAGTGCAGAAATTGTAATTATGCTGCGGAGCATCTTAAGGGGGAATGTTTAATGCCTGACATCAGGTCGTATCAACCCAAGACTGCAAACCTAGTACGGATTACTATATTTCACGTGGAAGTAACAAATGATTCATGAAAGCCCATTATAGAGGTGGCCATCTTCAAAATCAGTCTTTATTTCCATAAACGACTGTAAAAATAAATTAAAATTGTTGGAGTACAATGCAATGAGCAGAAGGAAGGTTGTTGCTAGAGTCATTATCATCAGCTCGTGATCATTCTTAAGACAGTGACTCAGCATACTTCCCCACCCTTCTAAACACTGCAAACCTGTAGCACAGGTGACCATACCCCAACATGCTGAAATGAAAATCTTTCTAATTGTGCTAGTGCCATGTTACACGATCAATAACTTCGCCAAGGCTGACATTGAGCAGGAATACGATTTTCAGAAATCTGCATAAAAATCAATGTTAAAGGTCATGATACAATCAGAGAAGACTTAAAATGCAGGAAACATTGTAACACAGAATTGTTACTGATGGAAAAGCATTGTATTGAGAAAATAGGGCTTCTGTTGGCACCAACCAAAATGAACATAAAAAGTCTGCTAATGTAAAATGTGGGGACATAAAAACGGGGTTGTACTGCAGTTCAGTTGATGAGGAAAAAACTTGGCTAAAAAGGGTAATCACGGAAGATAGACTGACAGCGGTAGCTCTAAGAAAGGCAACTGCAAAGATACTGTGGGTAACAGAAGAAAACTTCGATTTATCAACAAAAGAAGGAAATACAAAAATGTTCAAGAAAGCAAAAGAATACAGCAGTATAACTCACTTAGAAATGAAATCAGTTGCTTAAGGAAGCTAATTAAAGTGAAATGGCTTCAGGAAGAACATGAAGAAGGGCAGTTATAGTCTACAGGAAATTCATAACAACAATTGGATAATGTAAAAAAAAAAGTCATGAAGAGACAGGAGATTATGGTTTCCCCTACAGTCCTTTCCATGTACAGGGGCATAGAGCAACATTCTGTTATTGCGCCCTACGTCCTGCAGGATGCAGAAAGGCTTGTCGGACAAGAATGACGTCCGTGGAAGAATCGGGAGGGGCTGGCAGGCTTGACCAATCCCATGTCAGCCCCCTCAGGGGTGTACAGCTGGAGGAAACAAGCATGGTGATGGCACCTGGGTCATGACAAAGTAGAGGAGGGCACCAGAGGGCACTCAGTTTCCACCATTGGCCCGAGAAGATGAAAGCATCCCAGGTGGAGGTGCTGCTTGGGAAGATCTGGTGGCACTTCCTGCTGTGGCTCCTCTGTTGTGTGGTCCTCAATGGATGGCCTAGAAAAGGAGAACGATGAGTACTCAGCTGCGTATGACATGCTGGAGTATGAAGAAGGGAGAAAGGAAAGCTCTGGAGGTGGAGAGGAGAAAAAAGGGAGCCAGGGAAGTTGGATGTCGTTGTTGTGTGGAGCGTCTAGAAACGTGACAGGTGACGGAGATGGTTGGCCGCATCACCACAGGCGATGGCAAAAATCTGGCGAGTGCCTTTATAGTTGTCTCCACACTGGTGGAATGGCAGTTAACAGTGTAGGGAAACCTGGAGTAGTCGTCGAGGACTGTCAACAGGTGGTGTCCAGAAGGGGGCCATTGAAGTTGAGATGAATTCCGTCCTAAACTGCAAAGGCACCAGCCAGGGTGAGAGAGACTGGTTGGGTGCAGCTTGCTGCATTGCACATTTGTGACAGTTCCGTATGAGGTGCTTGATCTGCCTGTCAATTCTGGGCCAGTAGACATAGCACCTGGTGAGCATATTGGTACAAAAGACATAGTTTCTGTGGTGCAGGATACACAGGATATCCGATCGAAGAGGTTCTGATAGAACCACCCATGTAGAGTTCTGGTATGTTTGTAACACAGTGACACCATCCACAATAATTAGCCTGTGATGGAATTGAAAAAATAGTGCTGTAGTGATTAGAGTTCCAACCAAGTATCCAATTCGACCATCCCTCCAGGTTGTAGTGATGTATGTACTGAAATATTGTGTCCTTGCCCATGGCACCTCTGGTGTGGGCTCTGGTGATGCAAAAGTGGTCCGTGGCTTGCTTGACGTCATCGTGTAGGTGGAAACAAAGGATCTCATATCGATTGTATGCCAGATAGGAGTCCATGAGTATCAGGGTATCAACGTTTGTATGCTGAGTAGCATTTTGGAAATGTATCTGCCGACAGAAAGAGCCCATCACTGGAGATGGTGGGCCATTCAATTGAGCATCTTAATCGCTGGGCTGAAGAGTGATGTCAAAGGCTAGTGATCAGTGATTAAATCTAACTTGGCTCTGTAGAGAACAATGTCAAATGTTGTTAATTTCAAAAATGACCACGAGAACTTTGTTTTCGATGTGGGGCTACTTTTCTGGGCAGTGTTGAGTATTTTGGATGCATAAGCATTTGGCTGTTCAGATCCATCAGTGTTACACTGCATTAAGACAGTGCCAAAGCCCCATTCAGATGTGTAGGCAGCCACCATAAACTGCTTTCCCTGATGGAAAGTGGTGAAGCAAAGTGCAGAGAGTGAGCTGTGAGGCCTGTTTGAGGGTCTGGAAAGCCCATTTTCAATCTCCCAGCCAAGAAAATGAGATGCCTTCTTTTTGATGATTGTCCATTGGGTAAGCAGTCTTAGCAGCATCAGGAATGAACTTACTACAGTAAATGATTTTGCCAAAGTAAGATTGTAGCTTCTTCTAGTTGGACCCCTTTAGCAGGTATTTGGTCAGAGACAAGGTTCACTGAATCATCAATGACAAACCCAGAAGCGGAAAAGGCGTCTAAGCCGAAAAGATGTGCTGTGTTTGTGCTGTGTACCTCCAGGAAGATGAAATGCTGCACAACATTCTTGTAAGCCGCCTCAGTAGTAAATTAACCATTGATTGTAATTTTCTGCTTGTTATGCCACTGGGCAGCGAGCAGTTGGTTCGAACGACAATGCGCCTAGCTTGAGGTATGTAGGAAAGTTCAAGAGGGAAACTGATATTTCATTATCTATTTGTAGTTGAATGTCTCTGTTGCACATTGCAAGTGTAATGTAATGGACACTTTCTCTGATGCCACCATTACATTTTGAAAATCTAAGAGGATGGCATTAATATCCAAGTGATCATGTTGAGGCGAGTACTGGATCTAGGGGGGGTCAACATACGGAAGTGAGATGTCCGTCTCTATTGCAAGTGATGCACTGTGCCCACCTGTCTGGGCAGCCATCCCATCCCCTAACAGAAAGTGGTTCCATACATAGAGAATAGTTTGGGCACAGTACTGCAACTGAAGACAAAAGGGATTGAGTGTCTAGCAGCAACCATGTAAATAGATGGCTCTAGTGAAGTCCGGCGCAGGTGGCACTAGGGAGTGCCTGTGCGGCAGGTTTTCAGTGATACCTCTCACTTATGGCCGAGTCCCTCTGTAAAAGACGTGGAAAAATGGACGAGTTGTAATGGTGACCAGCCAGTGCGGTGGTATCAGTGGCTTTCACTGCCTGCTGAAGGGGGTGGTAGCCCCACATGTTACTGCAGGTGTGCTCCAAAGAAGCATAATAGTACTTCTAATGTTTGCAATTTACGTAAACAATTAAGCAGATAGGATCAGCAGCCCTAAAAGGCTGTTCCATGACATTGCTGTTTGTACAGTAAACTGTTGGTATGATTGTAAGAAATTGCGGAAAACATGGGGAAAATTTTCAATTGCTGTAGTGAATGGCAAGTGTCTTTAAATATGATTTAAATGTAAGTTACTGCCTATGATGAGGAGAAAGAACCTGATAGTATCAAGTTACAAGATTACTGGTGAATGTCTTGAGTGAAATCCTGTTGGGCAAATGTGAAGAACCTGTGCTTGAAGAACACTGTGCGACCATTATGCTTCCACCTTCTTAGCTCTCATGTAGGGATCATGGTGATAAAATAAGAGAGATTAGTGTACATACGGAGCCATGTAGATAGTCATTTTTTCCTTGCTCAGTATGCGAATGGAATAGGAAAGAAAATCAATCAGTATAATGTGCTCTGAATGGTGTACTGAACAATGGCTTGCAGAGTATATGTATAGGTACAGACATGGAATAAAGATGGACAGGAAATTCAAAATGGCACAGTGAAAAAATTTAAATAGACCAAGACAGGAAAAGTCACTCAACCACCTTTAAATATCAAACCAACCAGTGAGGAGATGGAAGTAATAATCTGTGTAGCAGTTGAAGTTGCTCTTTGTTACAATACATTATCTAAATGTCTCTCTCACTTACACTTAGATATTATACGATCTCATTTTGAAGGTTCAGTTCCCTACTTCAACATTGCACAGATTTTCCCATTTTGTTTTGTGTGTTTATAATGGTTCTTTCATATATTTCAATTAACTCAATTATAAGATAAATTTTAATTGTTTAGGCTTTAATGGTACTACCTGGAAATGGAATGCCTCACAATCAACTAGGAACTGTGGCAGGCACCAGGAACTACTGTGTTGATGCTGCTTACCACTACATGCGTAGGTGAGTATACACACATAAGAACTGAACCAATCTGATGTCCCCCTGTGGGTCCGGGGATTAGAATAGGCCCGAGGTATTCCTGCCTGTCGTAGGAGGCGACTAAAAGGAGTCTCACACATTTTGGCTTTTATGTGATGGTCTCCTGTAGAGTTTGACGTCCATTTTTCAAAATTTTCCCGAGGAGCAAGCCAATTGGGGAAGGGCGCCTTACATGGTGCATAGTGCCCATCACGCGCTGATACCTCTCGCATCCTTCGTCGACGTGGGTCTGCTTTTCCGCTCATTCTCCAGCTGTTGGGCAAGGTCACCCTCCTGGGTGCATTTTCCTCCATCTTCTTTCAGTATCGCTTTCTGCGCTGTCGACGATAATGGACTTCTTAGCTCGTTTGCACCTGATATCTAGCATGATAATCAGTCCGTTGTCGTGGGGCTGCCATGTACCCTGTTGGTTGTAGCCTCCTGACCACACAGGGATCGCTCTGCTGATGCCTGCGCCGTTAACTCCCCACGTATGCCAAGGAGTAGATGCCCGTCACCTTGTGGCATCGGGACTCCCGGCAATGGCCATCCTGCCAGGTGGCCTTTGCTGCGGTTGGGTGGCACCCGTGGGGAGGGCCCCTGGTCGGAGTGGGTGGCATCAGGGCCATGAAGCATAGTATGTCATCCCTTGCTGGTGGTCAAACACTAGCTGTGTCTAAGTGGTTAAGGTCCAACTTCAGTGCTAAGAAATACGACCCCAAATCATTCCTCCCGTGGCCACACCATGGGAGGAATGCCAGACTAAAGATGGCAGCGAAGCTTATTCACCCCGGTACCTCGTATGTAGAGTGTTGATGGGGAATATTTCTTGTCAGTGAAACCTCAGTTTTTGTGAAGCATTTAGAGGACAAGTTTGGGGAGGTGGAGGTCTTGTCCAAAATGCGGTCAGGGTCGGTCTTGATCAAAACAGCATCCTCTGCCCAGTCATGTGCACTACTCGCCTGTGGCAAGCTGGGGGATGTTTCTGTTTCCATCACGCCCCGTAAGAGCTTAAATATGGTCCAGGGTATCGTATTTCACAGGGACCTTCTTTTGCAGTCTGACGATGAGCTGCGCGCCAATTTAGAGCGGTGAGATGTCCATTTTGTCTGGTGCATCCACCAGGTTACAAGGGATAATCAGGTTGCCTTCCTCTTGGCCTTCGAGGGTGACACATTACCCGAGAACATCAAGGTGATGGTCTGCCGCTGTGACACAAAGCCATAAATCCCTCCCCTGATGCGGTGCTTAAGTGCTGGACGTTTGGCCATATGTCTTCCCGCTGTACTTCCAGCATCACCTGTCAGGGTTGTGGACATCCTTCACATCCCAATACTCCCTGTGCCCCGCCTCCCATCTGTGTCAACTGTGGAGAGCACCATTCGCCTCACTCACCAGACTGCAAGATTCTCCAGAAAGAAAGAAAAATAATGGCATATAAGACCCTGGACCGACTGACCTACACTGAGGCTAAGAGAAAGTGTGAGAGGCTACATCCTGTGCATATGACGTTAACCTACGCTGCCCCTATGACAACAGTCCTAGCATCTTCCGTTCCACCACATACAGTTGGCTCTCAGAGCCGTCAGATTCCACCTGCCCCCTTGATGGTGGGGGCACTTCCCTCTCTGTTGCTTTTGCACAACCTACCTCAGGAGCAACCCCCCCCCCCCCCCCCCCCTTGCACCCCAACCATCGGGGATGTCAGTCCCCACTTCTTAACTGGAGAAGCATAAGTCTTCTTTGGCTCCTCTTGCAAGGAAGGGATCACTTGGGTCACTCCCTTCCCAGTTTCCTACCAGTGGCAAAGCTGACACTTGCCAGTGGCTGAAGCAACCACAGGTAGCTGGTCGTAGGGCTTCACAGTCCTCCTCAGTCCCTGCGACTGACCCAGTGAAGCCCTCCCAGCCAGACAAACCTAGGGAGCAGCGAGAGAAACCTAAAAAGGAAAAGACGCCCAAGAACCATGGCACTGTGGTAGCATCCACACCACCACTACCTACAAGCTCTGTGTTTGAGGATGAGGTGGAGATTCTGGATCCGCTGAGGACCGAGATCTCACTGGGCCCTCAGACACAATGGATGTAGATCGCACAGGTACTCATCTGGTGGCAGCAGATGACCCTGAGGCATAGACTGCCTCATTGAGTGTTTCATGCCTTCCCAGTCTCATGATCACATAATCCTCCAGAGGAATTGCAGTGGTTTTTTCCACCACCTGCTTGAGCTATGGCAACTGTTACGCTTTACGCCTGCTTTCTACATTGCCCTCTAGGAAACCCGGTTCCCAGTGACGCAGACCCTGCCCTCTGTGGCTATAAGGGATATTACAGGAACCGTAACGATTATAATAGAGTGTCAGTTGGAGTTTGTATATATGTCCTGAACTCAGTATGTGGTGAACCTGTGCCCCTTCAAACCCCTCTTGAAGCTGTGGCTGCAGGATAAGGAGGAGGCAAGAAATAACTGTCTGCAATGTATACTCCTCCAGGTGGTGCAGTACCCCTGAATGTATTGGCTGCATTGATTGATCAACTCCCTAAACCTTTCCTACTTTTGGGAGATTTTAACCCGCATAACCGCTTGTAGGGTGGTGCCATGCTTACTGGCTGAGGTAGGGCAGTCAAAAATTTACTGTCACAACTCGACCTCTGCCTCTTAAGTACAGGTGCCCCCACACATTTCAGTGTGGCACATGGCCCATATTCGGCTATTGATCTCTCGGTTTGCAGTCCTGGCCTTCCCCATCCATCCACTGGAGACGACCTGTGTGGTAATGACCACTTCCTCGTCTTCCTGTCACTCCCCCAGCATCGTGCTCATGGACACCTACCCAGATGGGCTTTAAACAAGGTAGACTGGGAAGTCCTCACCTCTACTGTCAGCACTGAATCTCCTCCACATGGTGCCATCGATATTGTCATTGAGCAGGTCACTATAACGATCACTTCTGTGGCAGAAAATGCGCTCCCTCTTTCTTTAGGGTGCCCCTGGCAAAAGACAATCCCTTGGTGGTCGCCGGAAGTTGCTGAGGCAATTAAAGAGGGTTGGTGAGCTCTACAGCGACATAAGCGGCACCCTTCCCTAGAGCACCTAATAGCTTTAAGTGACTCCGTGCCCGTGTTTGCTAGCTTATAAAACGACGGAAACAGGAGTGTTGGGAGAGGTACGTGTCAACCATTGGGTGCCACAAGTCACATTCCCAAGTCTGGATGAAGAACAGACGTCTTTTTGGGTACCAGAGCCCAACAAGTGTCCCTGGCATTAAGCGTGTTATCTACTGATGCAAACAGAGTTGCCAAGCACTGTGCTGAGCACTATGCTCGAGCCTCTGCATCGAAGAACAACCTCCCAGCCTTTCACACCCTCAAACGGCGGATGAAAAGGAAAGTCCTGTGTTCACTACATGCCACAGTGAAACCTATAATGCCCCATTTACAGAGTGGGAACTCCTCAGTGCCCTTGCACATTGCCCTGACACAGCTTCTGGGCTGGATCGGATCCACAGTCAGGTGATTAAACATCTCTCATCTGTCTATAAGCGATATCTCCTCGTCATCTTCAACTGGATCTGGTGCGATGGCGTCTTTCCATCACAATGGCGGGAGAGCACCATCATACCGGTGCTCAAACTCAGCAAAACCCCCTTGATGTGGATAACTACTGAACCATCAGCCTCACCAACTTTCTTTGTAAGCTGCTGGAACGTATGGTGTGTCAGTGGTTGGGTTGGGTCCTGGAGTCACGTGGCCTACTGGCTCCATGTCAGGGCAGCTTCCGCCTTTGTCGCTCTACCACTGATAATCTTGTGTCCCTCAAGTCTGCCATCTGAACAGCGTTTTCCAGATGCGAACATCTGGTTGCCATCTTTTCTGATATACGTAAGGCATATGACACGACCTGGTGACATCATATCCTTGCCACATTGTATGAGTGGGGTCTCCGGGGCCTGCTCCCGATTTTTATCCAGAATTTCCTGTCACTCCGTACTTTCTGTGTCCAAGTCAGTGCCTCCCATAGTTCCCCCCATATTCAGGAGAATGGCGTTCCACAGGGCTCCGTATTGAGTGTCTCTCTATTTTTAGTGGCTGTTAACAGTCTAGCAGCAGCTGTAAGGCAGTCGGCCTCGCCTTCTCTGTATGCGGATGACTCATGCATTTTGTACTGCTCCTCCAGTACTGGTGTTGCTGAGCGGCACCTGCAGGGAGCCATTCACAAGGCACAGTCATGGGCTCTAGCCCATGGCTTCCAGTTTTAAGCTGTGAAGTCGTGTTTCATGCATTTCTGTCAGCATTGCACAGTTCATCCAGAACAGGAACTTTACCTTAATGATGGATCCTTTTCACAGTAGGAGACATATCGATTCTTAGGACTGGTTTTCGACGCCCGTATGTCTTGGCTTCCTCACCTTCATCAGCTTAAGAGGAAGTGCTGGCAACACCTCAATGCCCTCCGCTGCCTGAGCAACACCAACTGGGGTGCAGATTGCTCTATGCTGCTGCAGCTCTACAGAGCCCATGTTAAATCCCGCCTTGACTATGGGAGTCTGGTTTATGGTTCAGTGGCGCCCTCAGTGTTGTGTTTACTTGACCCACTGCACCACTGTGGCGTACACCAGGAGCTTTTAGAATGAGTCCAGTGACGCTTTTAGAATGAGTCCAGTGACCAGTGTCCTGGTGGAGGCTGAAATCCCTCCATTGAAGGTTAGGCGTGCACAACTACTCGCATTACGTTGCACATGTTCGTAGTTCTCCCAAGTGCGGCGGTTCACCTCCCGCATCAGCAGCCCAGGTCAGGGTTTACAATTGTGGTTCGTGTCCAGTCCCTTTCTGTCTGAACTGGAGTCCTTCCCGTTACCACCTCTCGTCGAGGTCCATTCACATACACCTCCATGGTGTACACCTAGGCCGCAGATTCTTCTGGATCTTTCGCATGGCCCTAAGGACTCCATTAACCCTGTGGCTTTCCGCTATCACTTCCTCTCGATTATCGACATGTACCGGGGTCATGAAGTGGTTTACACCGACGGCTCGATGGCTGAAGGTCACATAGGCTTTGCGTATGTTCATGGAGGACGTACGGAACAGCACTCCTTGCCAGATGGCTGCAGTGTTTTCACTGCAGAGCTGGCGGCCATATCTTGTGCTCTTGAGCACATCTGCTCATGTCCTGGCGAGTCATTTCTCCTGTGTACTGACTCCTTGAGCAGCCTACAAGCTGTCTGCCAGTGCTACCCTCACCATAATTTGATAGCGTCCATTCAGGAGTCCATCTATGCCCTGGAGAGTCCCGCCGTTCCGTGGTGTTTGTGTGGACCCCAGGACACGTCGGAATCCCCGGCAATGAACTTGCTGACTGGCTGGCCAAACAGGCAACACAGAAACCACTTCTGGAGTAAGGCATCTCTGAAGCTGACCTGAGTTCTGTCTTACACCCCAGGGTTTTTTGGCTTTGGAAGACGGAATGGATAACAGTACGCACAACAAACTGTGTGTCATTAAGGAGAGTACGAATGTGTGGAAGTCTTCCATGAGGTCCTCTTGCAGGCAATCAGTTGCCCTCTGCCGACTCTGTATCGGCCATACGTGGCTAACGCATGGTTACCTCCTCCATTATGAGGACCCACCTTGGTGTCACTGTGGCTCACAAATGACGGTAGTCCACCTCTTGCTGGACTGCCCAGTTTTAGCCCCTCTGCGGTGGATTTTTAACTTTCCCAGCACCCTACCTTCGGTGTTGGGCAATAATGCCTCAACAGCAGCTTTAGCTTTACGTTTAATTCGTGAGCGTGGGTTTTATCATTTGATCTAAGTTTTAGCACATGTCCTTTGTCCCTCTGTGTCCTCCACCCTAGTGCTTTTAGGGTGGAGGTTTTAATGTGTTGCAGAGTGGCCGGCTCCTCCTTTTTATTCTCATGGTCAGCCAGCTGTGGTAATATGCTCTCTTGTTTTGATCTCTTCTACATGTTTCTTGCATCTCTCTGTGGTTTTCTCGTCAGATTTTGCCCATTTTAGTGTTTGTTGCCCTTCTGTCATTCTTGCGGTTTTCTCCTTTTTTCCAGCTGTGTTTTGTATGTCTCAGTTATTTTACTCCCACCCTTGTGGAATTATTTTAATCGGAATGAGGGACCAATGACCTAATAGGATGCCCTCCCCCCTCTTTTAAACCAACCAACCAAACAACCTGGTGTTTTCTTTCCACACTGATGGAACCATGTATGTACATTAGGTAAATCTGGAAAAGTGCTGACATTATTTGTATATTTCTCTCTTTAATTTATTAGCAACCAGTTCAGACAGATTAATTCATAGTGTGCAATCATACACTGCCTGACAAAAAAGTAAAACAACCACAAGACATGATCAGATGTCACTGTAACTATATACATGTATGTACCATTGGCAGTTTTGCAAATTATTCTAATTGCAGTTCTCTGTGAGGGATAGAATTGTCACCAGAGTACATTAGTATAGTTCCTGTTGAAAGTTGTTACCAGGCTCGGTAATGTTGAATGATTCTAAGATGACACATACTTGTGTGAGGCAGCATTAACAGGACCTGGCAGAGTTTAAAGGGCATGTCAGTGTGGGGTCTTCATTTGGACAGTTGGTTGAATTTTGCAGTGTCCAGATTTGTGGGGCACTCAGATGCAACAGTGGCTTTATGTTGGACTGCCTTGAGAATGTGAAGGCGGGCATATTCGTTGTCAGGGTTCCAGTTGATCAGATCGACCACCACGAGGGAAGATATATGCTAATGATCACCAACCACCTTCATGTCTGTGCCTATCATCTGAAGTAATGGCCCCCCTGCAGTATTCTTTGTCATTCTGAACTATTGATTAGAGACTAGCAGCTGCTGGACTAGGAAATTACCATTCCACGCATAGGCTGCCATTAATACCACAACACAAACAGCTGTGTTTTTGAGTGATTTTGTGCCTAGAAAGCATGGACAGCTGGTGAATGGCATGGCATTGTGGTCAATTATGAATGGTGGCTCTCCTCTATCCCCAAAGTCCATCTTCGGTCAGTATTGTGGCAACCAGAGGAGAGGTTCCATTCTTCCAATGTTTTGAAAAGGCGCATTGGTGATACTTGCAGGATCGAAGTGTGGAAAACCATCGGGTACGTCCTCAGGTAATGGCTGGTAGTGATTGGGGCACAGTGGTACAGCACACTGTACAGTAAAGATATTGAGCCATAGACACACACACACAAACAATTTGAAAACTCCCGAACTTTTGAACAAAATCTTGGTCAAGCTTGATTTTCTTCTTCAGCGCCTGGTCTCTTTATCCTAAATTCGTCTATCGTTCAGTAATGAATTCTAATTCACCCATAGTGTGGAGTATCATCATGTTTCCTGTTAGCAGCAGATGTATCCTGCTCTAGATATACTGCATATACACTCCTGGAAATTGAAATAAGAACACCGTGAATTCATTGTCCCAGGAAGGGGAAACTTTATTGACACATTCCTGGGGTCAGATACATCACATGATCACACTGACAGAACCACAGGCACATAGACACAGGCAACAGAGCATGCACAACGTCGGCACTAGTACAGTGTATATCCACCTTTCGCAGCAATGCAGGCTGCTATTCTCCCATGGAGACGATCGTAGAGATGCTGGATGTAGTCCTGTGGAACGGCTTGCCATGCCATTTCCACCTGGCGTCTCAGTTGGACCAGCGTTCGTGCTGGACGTGCAGACCGCGTGAGACGACGCTTCATCCAGTCCCAAACATGCTCAATGGGGGACAGATCCGGAGATCTTGCTGGCCAGGGTAGTTGACTTACACCTTCTATAGCACGTTGGGTGGCACGGGATACGTGCGGATGTGCATTGTCCTGTTGGACAGCAAGTTCCCTTGCCGGTCTAGGAATGGTAGAACGATGGGTTCGATGACTGTTTGGATGTACCGTGCACTATTCAGTGTCCCCTCGACGATCACCAGTGGTGTACGGCCAGTGTAGGAGATCGCTCCCCACACCATGATGCCGGGTGTTGGCCCTGTGTGCCTCGGTCGTATGCAGTCCTGATTGTGGCGCTCACCTGCACGGCGCCAAACACGCATACGACCATCATTGGCACCAAGGCAGAAGCGACTCTCATCGCTGAAGACGACACGTCTCCATTCGTCCCTCCATTCACGCCTGTCGCGACACCACTGGAGGCGGGCTGCACGATGTTGGGGCATGAGCGGAAGACGGCCTAACGGTGTGCGGGACCGTAGCCCAGCTTCATGGAGACGGTTGCGAATGGTCCTCGCCGATACCCCAGGAGCAACAGTGTCCCTAATTTGCTGGGAAGTGGCGGTGCGGTCCCCTACGGCACTGCGTAGGATCCTACGGTCTTGGCGTGCATCCGTGCGTCGCTGCGGTCCGGTCCCAGGTCGACGGGCACGTGCACCTCCCGCCGACCACTGGCGACAACATCGATGTACTGTTTAGACCTCACGCCCCACGTGTTGAGCAGTTCGGCGGTACGTCCACCCGGCCTCCCGCATGCCCACTATACGCCCTCACTCAAAGTTCGTCAACTGCACATACGGTTCACGTCCACGCTGTCGCGGCATGCTACCAGTGTTAAAGACTGCGATGGAGCTCCGTATGCCACAGCAAACTGGCTGACACTGACGGCGGCGGTGCACAAATGCTGCGCAGCTAGCGCCATTCGACGGCCAACACCGCGGTTCCTGGTGTGTCCGCTGTGCCGTGCGTGTGATCATTGCTTGTACAGCCCTCTCGCAGTGTCCGGAACAAGTATGGTGGGTCTGACACACCGGTGTCAATGTGTTCTTTTTTCCATTTCCAGGAGTGTAGTTAGATTGCAGATCAGAAGCAGATTTGATTTTCCTATTTCTGTTGTCTTCAGTACTGACTCATTTGAGATCTCATTTGTCAACTTCATTGTTTGTCCATTTTCCTCCGTACGAGACTCAAAACTTTAGAAGCATTTCTTTCATGAAACTTCCCGGCAGATTAAAACTGTGTGCCCGACCGAGACTCGAACTCGGGACCTTTACCTTTCGCGGGCAAGTGCTCTACCAACTGAGCTACCGAAGCACGACTACGCCCGGTACTCACAGCTTTACTTCTGCCAGTACCTCGTCTCCTACCTTCCAAACTTAACAGAAGCTCTCCTGCGAACCTTGCAGAACTAGCACTCCTGAAAGAAAGGATATTGCGGAGACATGGCTTAGCCACAGCCTGGGGGGAGCACTTGCCCGCAAAAGGCAAAGGTCCCGAGTTCAAGTCTCGGTCGGGCACACAGTTTTAATCTGCCAGGAAGTTTCATATCAGCGCACACTCCGCTGCAGAGTGAAAATCTCATTCTGGAAACATTTCTTTCATGTTTACTCTGAGTCTGTGTTTCTGATTTATGTTGAACAAAACTTTGGCAACTGCTACCATAGATGCGGACCCAGCATAGCGCTCATCAGGTGCCTATTCTTGGCAGAATGCAACCTCTGCAGTGGTGTTGCTCAGTATAATGCCCTAGTGCTAGAGGCATCATTTGTACCATTTCATGAACTTTTCGTGCTCATTGGGCTGGTTAGTTTTGAAATCAGTGGATGTTTGAAGACTTTGAGTTTTTAAGGTGGTGGTTGTAGTCGTCATCGTCGGTGGTGATGGTGGTCTTGTGTGTGTGTCGGTGGGGGGGGGTTATTGGTAGTAGCCATTTAGTAGTTTGCTTTGAGATCTGATAGGGTATTTGTAGCAATAAGTACCATTTTTGAAAACAGTCATCATAATAAGACACATGCATGTAACTTTTAAGTATTTTTTTACTTACTTGTGTCATTTTTTGTTCGTGTTGGTTTTTGGTATACAGCACAAAACTCATTTACAATATCATCATAGCTTGAGGTAGGTGGAGCTTGTTCCCTCAGCACAGCTTCTTTTCCCATTTCAGTCTGCACCTTATTTGGTAGCATTCAAGAAAAGTTTTGCAATTAACAAGTATGGTCCGTAAATCTTTGAAGTAGTCAAATTATGCTAGTGCCTCTTTCATGCTCCTGTTTTTTATTTCCATTTATCTCTTTCTTGTTCTCTGGAAGTAGAAGATAATTTTATGTCTGTCAAATATCAGTGGATAAACTTAAAGTGGAGTAAAAAATATTTGTGCATCCAAGATGGAATATTTTACCCTTGTGTATTTATATTTAGCTTAAATTTCATTTATAAATTGACTATTAAAAGTGATTGAAGAATAGTCTTTAAAACTCATAATGTGATGTCATTTTTTGCAGAATTCAACTAATTGTTGACCATTACCTTATTTCCAAAGTTAATTTAATATTGGTAGGGCTGTATGGTGTAAAATATTGGCACTCTACTGGAAGATTTAGTCCAGCAGCATTCATTGATAGACTGAAAGTTGTACATCTCTGTCTTTCCTAGTCTTTTTCTCAGTATGATGTGACCGTTAACATTTAGTATTCCATTTTTGATTTGTATGTTTTATGTGTTATTTGTTATATGAAATGTCTAACTAAATTTACGTTAAAAAAAAAAAAAAAAAAAAAAAAAAAAAAAAAAAAAAAAAAAAAAAAAACACAACACCTTGAATGGCTAGTGATAGAATGTTCATATTCACAGGAGAAGTACATTAGTATGCTCTGCAGAAATAATTAGCATTTGAACCATGTTGGCTCGTGGGTTCAAAGTCATGTCAGTGTTGGGGTGGAACACCAACTACTGGTAAAATGTGCCTGCGGTTCTCGTTGTCACTATAAACCGAAGGTAATGGATCACTGTGACTTGAGCAGACGTACAGGATGTGGTGCAGACACATGTACGAACAATTCAGTCAGATCAGTGAGTTTGAAAGAGTGTGCATTATTGGCATGAAAGAATGTGAGCATTCAACTGGAAAGTTGCTGCTTGTGTGGGACAAAGTGTTACAGCAGTGCAGTGGTTGTGTTCTGAATGACCAGAAAGCCGTAGAACATGACAAGATGGGTCATGTCGCTTCGCCCAGACCGACCCCCTAAAAGATCGACACCTCATCTAAATGGCATTGCAGGACAGATGTGCACCCTCCTCAGCTCTGGCACAACCGTGGAATAGTGCAAAACATTGTACATTATTGGAATGACAGTCCATCGCCTTTTTTTACAGCATGGGTTACGTCCCCTTCTCCACCTACCTTTGACGAATGTTCAGAAACATGCTAGACGGCAGTTATAGAATATCTGTGGGGACAAGAGCAACATCAGATAGTGTTTTTGGACAAATCTAGGTTCTGTGTGTTTGAAAATGATGGCCGCATTTTGGTTTGCCACAGACAGGGGGAGCGGCACCACAGCGGCTGCATTCACACGAGACATACAGTGTCAGTTCAGGACCTTATGGAGTGGGGTGCTGTTGGGTATAATCAAAAATCATAGTTGTAGTGTGTCCAGGATACTGTGACCAGTGTGACCAACGTGAGTGACATCCTGTGACCCACAGCAACACCCTTCCTGCACAACACCCTAGAGCCATTTTTCATCAAGACAATGCACGATCACATGTTACTGCACAAACACATGCCTTCATGGTGTCACAGTATGTCAGCTTTTTGCCTTGGCATGCCAAATCACCAGACTTATCGCTAGTCAATAATGTGTGGGATATGGTGGAACGACGGGTGCAGCGCTTTGACCCAACACCAACCACCACAGATGAACTTTGGCACCAAATGAATGCAGCATGGATGGCTATACCACAGAACGCCATTTGTGCCTTATATGTGTCAACGCCATCATGCATGGGACAAGTCAGTGCCCGTGGTGGCCGCTGTGCCTACTAGGCGACAGGACACGTGCCGAACCGAGGTGACGGAAATGCTAATCATTTCTGCAGACATACTAATGTCCATGTTCTGCGAATATGAACGTCCTGTCTCTAGTCATTCAAGGTGTTCTGTTTCTTCTGAACAAGAGTGTAGATGTGTGTAAGGTATAATAATTTGTGTGCCTTCTCTGGTTTAAGCATAACAAGTGAACAGCCGTTTGATGGTGCTGATGGAAACTTACGTCGAATATTTGATCGCAACTCAAAATGGTTGGAAGCACAAGCAAACTGTATTCCTTCTGGAGAACCATCTTCAAATGATATTGTCCATCAGTTTGTATCCAGATTTCTTCTCCTTGTTGATATTTGGTTCTACAACAAAAGTTCAGTTCCTGACATTCACCAGGTTAGTGTCTCAATTAACTATGAACTATATAATCTTACAGCAATTAGTCAATATCTCTGAACTGATGAAGTAACTCTATGAACTTCCACAAGCACTGTTTCTGTTGCCAGTACAGCTATTGTGTATCATTTTGTTATTGCTGATGGCTTATTCTCTGTTTTATTAAACCTTTTTTACTGTCATCACATGATGCTGTAATTTTTCTATTTCTTTTTGTTTAAGTTAAAGGATGTTGCAAAACATAAATAAAGTACAGTGCTGTATATAAGGGGACTTTAGAAAGAAAGTTAGTTACACATTATTATGGCAGGCCAAATAACTTTTATTGAATGCTGCACTACACTTCAAAGTGACACTGATACATGATACTATTTTTAGAACACAGACACAAAGTCGCTGTATACGGTGGTCAGAACATTTGACCATTCATGTAATTCCTTGACAAAAATCCACTTTTGGTCATGGAGCCGTTCAAGGACCACTGTGCAAATGTCCTCATCATCAGAAAATTTGCAATTGCTGCGAATCAGTTCTTTGATTGTATGAACTTTGTTGTCTTTAGGTTGATGCCAATGGCCTTTCTTCCCAATCAGCATCATCCACATCTGTGCAGCTTTGGTCGAATTGTTGGCAACATTTCACTCCAGCTGGATGTGACATTACATTTGATCCATACATCACCAGAATTTTACAGTGAATATGTGTGTAGTTTAGATGTTTTGGCCACAAGAATCATACTGTCTCGCATACTTCAAACTTGGAGAATGTTTCCAATTACTACACCATTTCACTCCCACACTGTGATGATCTGTTATCTGTACCACAACAGAACTGTGTCTGCAGGAAATCCAGAATATGTTCTGTTTTTGACACTGTGCCACTCTTGTAGCACAATGATGAAGGTGGGGATTAGATGTGTAACTTACTTTTTGAAGCCCCATTTTGTAAATATCATTACAGTGGAAACATTGTAAACACCACTCAGATCCATCAACACATTGCCTTGTATATTTATGAAGTTATCAGATTATGCAGGTTTATAGGAAGTGAACAACATTCTGCTATAGATGAGAAGAAGCTGTAACAGATTGCATTTATCAACTAGGCAGTATCACTTTTGATAGGTCAAAACACATTCTATTGAAATTCTTTTATTATTTCAGTGCAACTCTAAAATTTCCCTTTGAGGCTAACCTAACTATATTTAATTGTGGTCCATTTATAGTGTATAGAGAAGCACTCAGCAAGTTTGTGTACATAACAGTTTTAAATTATGAGATAGCTTTGCTGGCCAACACTCACCTTGAGGAGGCAAGGTATTAAATAATACAACTAGACACATATAAAAGTAAAAGTACATGACACTATTCGGGCTTTTGGAACTATTAATTGCTCCTTTTTTGGACAGAGAGAGGAAAACGCAGGTGAAGGTTCAAAAGGAAGAGCCAGTCACTCTGACCCCTAGGTGAGATGGACCCATTTGTAATGAGGACGAGGGTAGAAAAGAGTTGATTTGATTAGTGAAGGGAGACAAAAACAACAGTGGTCTTAGCTCAATATTGCCTGCACCCAAACTGAGTTGATTGTGTGGTTTCGCCTCCTGTGATTCTGCTAAAGCCAACCAGTACCCTAAGTAACAGGAGACCCTTTTCTACTGCCTTATTGGACATGATTTCCTCCATACTTTATGACCCAAATGTTGTGTGGCTTTTGAATGGCAGCACTTTGCATTGGAGGATTTGGTGTGGTGTGATTTCATCCCTCTGACAACATAGTCTACATTTAGGGCTTATTTCTCGATACCCATCACATGTAGGTGTTTTTTTTAAGTTCCATGGCTAGTCATTAGTCCCACCATGAGTTTAATCTGTCTCCTGGTAAAGTCCGTGATTACAGGACTTGTCTTGATACATGGCATTGGTATCATTAGCTTGCCATATTTTTGCGTTTGGATTATTGTGCAATATTCTACTTGCTGCCTCCTGATCCAGCTACTTAATTTTCATTTTACTAGCTCCTTGGTGAGTATTAGGACAGGTTCTGGTCCAGTGAATGAGATTGTCACACCTGTCTTGGGCAGCCAGTCAGTTTGTCCATTGGCATTAATTCCTGAGTGACCAAGGACGCACAGCATATTTACCTGTTGCTTTCCACTAGTCTCATATGGGCATCATGGAATTCTGCTATGATCTCTGATCTTTTTGCAGTTACTGATAAGAGATTTCAGATATGCTTGGCTGTCTGAATAAATGTAGATGCTACAATTCTTGTAGTACCTATGTAAATTCTTCTCTGCACACACTCTGATAGCAGATATTTCCACCGGGAATACAGTGGTGAGATTACAGAGAGAGATTGCTGTCTCTAGTGTAGGCTCAACTCTGCATGCACTGGACTCGGCGCCTTCCTATATTTTCAAACCGTCAGTAAATGGGACTGTCTCTCCTAAACAGTGTCGTGGTTTGTTCCTTCTGTGCTTCTTTCTTCCAGTTGTTGCACTGAAAGGTTTATTGAAGCAATTAGAAGTTATTGTGTGTTCAGCCAACATTTTCCTGACCATTCCTATATTTACCAGACTCGTTGTGTTGGTGAGAGATTCTGGATATCTTAAACGTATCCAGTTGTGTCCAGTGCAACTGCAATAAATATTATTAAATATTATGTACAGCTGGTGCAGTGGTTAACACAACTGCCTGTAAGCAAGAGATCCCAGGCTCAAATTTTGGTCAGGCACACATTTTCACTCGGCACCACTGACTCCACATAAAGTCCCTATGCAATTGGCATCGTGAGTTTCTTTCCTTTCCTTTCCTTTCCTTTCCTTTCTCCCCCCCCCCCCCCCCCCCTCCCTTTCTCCACCTCCAGTGTTCCTCTGGATGTGTCTGAAAGAACAGACACCACACTCTTTCGTAATATTCTCCATGAATTGGTTAAACTCTGATTGACTTACCGAATCTGAGTATATTTTAAAATGTTAACAGAAAGCTGATAAAAATGTAACAAAATTAAAATGCTGCTCTGATGGGAGATATCACAACACTTCGGACATTTTTCAGCAAGCTCATTGAGGTTTAGACACTCATTGATCCTTATTCTGATGTTGTGTGATATTTGCACTTTGATTATTTTAGGAAAAACATTGGTCTTTTCCTTTATAAGCCCATTTCCTATTTTTTCATTTTGTGAAATGAGGTAGACAAGACATTACATGTGTTCACTGCTAATTACCATATTCATTAAAAATTCTCTGATAAACTTTTGTTAATTTGAGAACAATTGCCATCAATCAGGAAAGTTTGTTTTGCTTTTAGCTATGCCATCAGACGTTGGTGGATCTTCAGGCATGTCTATCTCAGCAGTCTCCTGATGGAGAATCCTGTACGTCTGCAGAGGAAGGGGAGGAAGATGAGAAAAATGAGACACCTGATAAACGCAACAACCCCCGTGAGGACCAACAACAACAGAACCATTTGTCAGAAACCATCATTTTTCAGTTGGTAGCAATGTTGCTGATATGTGTGTCGAGATTGCAAGTGAATGGTAAGCGTGTATTTTGCTCTTAGTATTGTAGTAATAATTGAGATTTAATAGGTAAAACTGAGATTTGATAGGTAAAATAAAAACTTACTGATATAAGCAAGAAATGTAAAGCAACAAATGATATTTTGCACATGTAATGTACATGATGTTGCAAACCATGAACACTCGTTGTAGTGGATTGGTGTTTGAAATCTCAGTTTGTCAGTTCCTTCGGTCTAGATAGTAGAAGAGTAAAATAAGCACATTTAGTATAATACATGTAACATTTTCCTGCACACCTCATTAATCAAACTGAAAGTTCCATTAACTGCTTACATTTTCTGCAAAGTTTATTATTCCTTCTGCAAGATAATTTATGTTACGCTATTCTTAGAACTGTATTTAATTCAGAATTTTCTGTTACTATTTGTAAAATGTTGTAAATGACCAAAGTGGTCAAAGTTCTGAATATGTCATTGGAACCCATATTACCAAGCACAGTTAGATAATAAATTTCAATCCTTTGGGACAAAGATGCTTTTGCCTTTGGTATGTAATAAGTTCTGGTTCTGAAATCTTCAAATTCGGAAATAGCTTATTGCCTCAAGTTGGCTGGCTTATGGACTGCTGCTGCATTCCAGGTTTTTAAAAAATGTTTCATGAATCACAGTAGGAAAGCCTCAAGCACCACAGTATAAATGGAGTGTAAAGGACAAGCCAGCAAAAGCCTGAGTGCCGTTCTGTAACCAGATAGATGAGGTATGTCCACTGTATTGTGGCATAGAAATTAGTATAAAGAATATTAAGAATGTGGAGGATACCTAGCTACAAATAGTAAGTTCCAAACTAGAGTTAACCAATGTTTAAGTATAAACACGATAGGGAAATTTCCAACAGAATCTACATGATTTAACAGTAAAGGAAACAACTCACCAGATAGTAGAAATGTTGAGTCATCGACTGGTGCACAAAGAAGAATGATACCTTTGTTAGCTTTCAGGCATATCTTTTAGAGGAAGGGGAGACTGTCGAGTGGAAGATGTGGGTCTAGTGATCTAGTAGATATTGAGGTTAGGAGGATTATGGAAGCATTAGGTGTGTTGCAAGGATAACCTACGTACACAGTTCAGAATAGCTGGTGCTGGGGGAAGGATCCATGTAGTGCAGGTAGTAAAGCAGCCATTGAACTCAAGCATGTTCACAGGAAGTTGCTCCCTGTTTGTGGGAGGACACAGTGGATCGCAGCAGTAGCCAGCAGTGGTTGCTGGACAATCCATGATGCAGGAGACCATCGACGGCAGTGAGTGATGTGAATAAGAAGACCATTGATCAAATCATCCAAAATGACAGATGTGTGATGACACGGCAGCTTGCTGAAATGACTTGTTTGTCATTGAGTAGTGTGGCATCACTGGTACAGTCACTAGCGTACTGAAAAGTCTGTGTACGTTGGGTGCCTAGATTATTGACAAGAGAAATGAAAACAATGAGGAAAAATGTGTGCGGGGGACTCATGAAGACCTTTACTGAAGAGTGGAAACAGTGTTTTGACAGTGTCATTACCCAGAAGAAACATGGTTGTTTTTGTCTGAACCTGAGAGCAAAACCCTATCCATGGAGTGGCGTAATCCGGGCTCCCCTCGGAAGAAGAAACCAAGACTTTCACGAGGAGCAGGCCGAAAGGTGATGGCCTCCTTCTTCTGGGATCAGTGTGGTGTCATTTTCATTGACTTTTTGGAACCTGGCTTCACAATTAACTGGGACCATTACTATTTGTCACTGGACGAGCTGCAACATGCCATCAAGACCCACAAACCCCAGCTTCAGGGTCAGCTCATCAGACTATCCCATGACAATGCCAAACCCCATACAGCCCTTATGACGCAGGAGAAAATCAGGAAAATGGGTTGGAAAATTTGTTCCTCATCCTCCCTACAGCTCGGACTTGGCTCCATCTGATTTTTACCTCTTTGGTCGTCTGAAGGGTCACCTCTGTGGTAAAACATTTGATAGTGAGAAAGACCTTTTTCTAACCAACAGATCAGTTCATGGAATCAGTAGTAGAAATAAGAATAATCTTCACAGGGATTTAAAGTCACTTACTCTTGTACAAAAAGGTGTGCATTATTCAGGAACACACATTTTCATTAACTTACCAGCAGCCATAAAAAGCTTAACAACCAATGAAATTCAGCTGTTGGCCAACTCCTATTCCATTGATGCATTTCTCAGTAGAACCAACTGATTTTGTGTGTGTGTGTGTTTTAAAAATTTTAAATTGCTTGCATTAACACAATCTTAGTAAATGAGTGTTGTAAAATGATCCTTTCATATAGTCTTCGTTTGAAAAATAAATAAATAAAATAAAAAAAAGATGATCATTCCACTTTGGACCTGTGGAAGGTACAGTAGCTTATTTGTTTTAGTTGTAAATATTTGTCATGTACTATTGTTTTTCTGACATGTTCTACATCCTGGAGGACCACTTCACTTCGGATCAATTGGAATGAAAGTAAATATAATATAATCTAATCTTAACATTATGTTACCATGATAATGGAGGAAATTTTACTGTGAGAGGTTTCACAACTGTATCTATTTTAAGGAAAAATTATTTGTACAGTCTCAGTTGCATTGCAGAGTTACTTGATGATGACTAATTGGTTAACCATATCAAAAGTGTGATGCTAGTGCACTAGAATTTCATTATTGTATAACTTGAGGCTAATTACATGTATGAATAGATTTTTACTGATTACCAGTAATTAACATGCAGATCTAAAGTTTCATGCAAGTGACACTGTGAAGATAAACTTTCCTTACCATTGTATCATATTATATCAGTCGCATCATTTGCGAGAAAGATGCAGGTTAGCTTGTATCGAGCACAAGGTCTTTCACAGTACACTTGCTTGCAGATTCACATTATTATTATTATTATTATTATTATTATTATTACCTATTGGTCATATTATTTATAAAAATACTGAAGCCAGTTTGTATTGAGCATAAAGCCAGAATGCTTGTTTTTAGGTTCACAGACCTTGTGTGGAAACCTGGTGGCATTCACACTGGCTGTATTCTCACAGCTGGTAGAACAGGTAGCGGTTCACATAAAGGAGTCAGTGTTCAGTCTACCACTGGCAATGGCAGGAAATCAGCAGCTACCATCATCACAGGCACAGGAAAATGGAGATGTACAACCTTCCAGCAGAAAGTCTGGATACAGCCGGCATATTGCCAAACTACGACGGCGACGTAGGCGTTTACCTCTGAATTCAGAAGACTCTGACCTTAGTGATGGTAAGAAACAATAGAAACGTGTTATTTCCTGAATAAGCATTGTTTTTGTGTGCTATCACATTTGCAGATGTGAGTTATATTAGTTCTGTCACTGTTTCTTTGTGGTGGAGACTATATCCAGTCATTGTCATTGAGAGACATGCTATCGTGAAGATACTTCAGATTTCTCCAGCCTGGCGGTCCTCAGTGTTTGAAGTATTTTTGTTCTTCAAAACTTGGGATTAATGAAGAATATGCAGATGATGGGTTTCAGTGCGTGTTAGACTACCACATATACAATTAAAGGCTTAATTTTTTGCTTTATTGGGTGCATAGCAAAGCCCCCAGAAAGAACATTTTTGTTTTTTTAACAGTGTTGTGTTTTGAGAATTTTGTGTTTCTTTTCTTCAAGACTAAAAGCTTTGTTCTTGCTTCTATTAATCGTATTGACCTTGTAAATAATCTTATTTCTTTTTCGAAACATTTTTAATTTATTATCTCACTGTTAGTCATTCAGTAAATTTAATAAAAAAACCTCATTGTGGATGACAGGCATACATTCTCAGTAAGTGTTCTTGATATCTTACATATATATACCATGTGGGACTGTGATATACCATGTGGGACTGTGTATGAACATTCAGTTATAAATTCCCTTACACACAGTTCCACCTGGAACTTGATATCAAAGTCAGCTGTTTGTGTCTGTATTACACACATCAAAAAAGTTCTGCATCACTCCAGTTCCCAGAACTCCTGAAGATAGACGTTGATTGTGGATATTGTATCACAGACACAGTCCCCTTGACTGTTCAGAGATGTCGCCTAACCTGCTTTAAGATGTCAACAACCATGCATGAGTAGCGTAGACGGAGGGGGTCTGACAGCTGATCAGTTCCAATCATCCTCTTAGCCACAAACAATCCAGACCTAATAGAGAGCATCAGGACTGATACAGGGATTAGTGATCACAAGGTCATTGTAGCTAGGCTAACGCAAAATAATTTTATTTAAAAAAGTGGATAAAGTTTCACTAGAAGCCTTCCTAAGAGACAGTCTCCATTACTTCCGAACTGACTATGCAAATGTAGACGAGATGTGGCTCAAATTCAAAGATATAGTAGCAACAGCAATTGAGAGATTCATACCTCATAAATTGGTAAGAGATGGAACCGATCCCCCATGGTACACAAAACAGGTCCGAACGCTGTTGCAGAGGCAACGGAAAAAGAATGCGAAGTTCAGAAGAACGCGAAATCCCGAAGATTGGCTAAAATTTACAGACGCGCGAAATTTGGCACGGACTTCAATGCGAGATGCCTTTAATAGGTTCCACAACGAAACATTGTCTCGAAATTTGGTAGAAAATCTGAAGAAATTCTGTTCATATGTAAAGTACACTAGCGGCAAGACGCAGTCAATGCCTTTGCTGCGCAGTGCCGATGGTACTGTTACCGACGACTGTGCCGCTAAAGCGGAGTTATTGAACGCAGTTTTCCTAAATTCCTTCACCAGCGAAGACGAATGGAATATTCCAGAATTTGAAACACGAACAGCTGCTAGCATGAGTTTCTTAGAAATAGATACCTTAGGGGTTGCGAAGCAACTCAAATCGCTTGATACGGGCAAGTCTTCAGGTCCAGATTGTATACCGATTAGGTTCCTTTCAGATTACGCTGATACAATAGCTCCCTACTTAGCAATCATATACAACCGCTCGCTCACAGATAGATCTGTACCTACAGATTGGAAAATTGCGCAGGTCGCACCAGTGTTTAAGAAGGGTAGTAGGAGTAATCCATCGAACTACAGACCTATATAATTGACGTCGGTTTGCAGTAGGGTTTTGGAGCATATACTGTATTCAAACATTATGAATCACCTCAAAGGAAACACTCTATTGATACGTAATCAGCATGGTTTCAGAAAACATTGTTCTTGTGCAACGCAGCTAGCTCTTTATTCGCACCAAGCGAGGTGGCGTAGTGGTTAGACACTGGACTCGCATTCGGGAGGACGACGGTTCAATCCTGCGTCTGGCCATCCTGATTTAGGTTTTCCGTGATTTCCCTAAATCGCTCCAGGCAAATGCCGGGATGGTTCCTTTGAAAGGGCGTGGCCGACTTCCTTCCCCATCCTTCCCTAATCCGATGAGACCGATGACCTCGCTGTCTGGTCTCCTTCCCCAAAACAACCAACCAACCTTTATTCGCACGAAGTAATGGCCTCTATCGACAGGGGATCTCAAGTTGATTCCGTGTTTCTGGATTTCCGGAAGGCTTTTGACACCGTTGCCCACAAACGACTTCTAATCAAGCTGCGGGCCTATGGGGTATCGTCTCAGTTGTGCGACTGGATTCATGATTTCCTGTCAGGAAGATCGCAGTTTGTAGTAATAGACGGCAAATCATTGAGTAAAACTGAAGTGATATCAGGTGTTCCCCGAGAAAGCATCCTGGGATCTCTGCTGTTCCTGATCTATATAAATGACCTGGGTGACAATCTGAGCAGTTCTCTTAGGTTGTTTGCAGATGATGTTGTAATTTACCGTCTAGTAAGGTCATCCGAAGACCAATATCAGTTGCAAAGCGATTTAGAAAAGATTGCTGTATGGTGTGGCAGGTGATCCACATGAGTTCCGAAAGAAATCCGTTGGAATTCGATTACTCGATAAATAGTACAATTCTCAAGGCTGTCAATTCAACTAAATACCTGGGTGTAAAAATTACGAACAACTTCAGTTGGAAAGACCACATAGATAATATTGTGGGGAAGGCGAGCCAAAGGTTGCATTTCATTGGCAGGACACTTAGAAGATGCAACAAGTCCACTAAAGAGACAGCTTACACTAAACTCGTTCGTCCTCTGTTAGAATATTGCTGCGCGGTGTTGGATCCTTACTAGGTGGGATTGACAGAGGACATTGAAAGGGTGCAAAAAAGGGCAGCTCGTTTTGTATTATCACGTAATAGGGGAGAGAGTGTAGCAGATATGATACGCGAGTTGGGATGGAAGTCATTACAGCAAAGACGTTTTTCGTCGCGGCGAGATCTATTTACGAAATTTCAGTCACCAACTTTCTCTTCCGAATGCGAAAATATTTTGTTGAGCCCAACCTACATAGATAGGAATGATCATCAAAATAATATAAGAGAAATCAGAGCTCGAACAGAAAGGTTTAGGTGTTCTTTTTTTCCGTGCGCTGTTCGGGAGTGGAATGGTAGGGAGATAGTATGATTGTGGTTCGATGAACCCTCTGCCAAGCACGTAAATGTGAATTGCAGAGTAATCATGTAGATGTAGATGTAGATTCCACCAGGAAGGAGGTACATGGCTTGCGTTGTCTGCAGTTCAACCATGCCTAGATGGTCAATACTGCGGTTCAATCACGTCTGCGTTGTTACTTTGTGCCTAGAAGGCTCTCAACAAGGGAAGTGTCAAGGTGTTTCGGATTGAACGAAACCACTGTTGTTCGGAGATGGAGGAGATACAGAGCAACAGGAACTGTTAATGACATACCTCACTCAGGCCGCCCAAGGGCTACTATTGCAGTGGATGACCACTACCTACAGATTATGGCTCGGAGGAACCCTGACAGCAACACCACCATGTTGAATAATGTTTTTTGTGCAGCCACAGGACATCATGTTACGACTCAAACTGTGTGCAATTGACTGCATGGTGCGCAACTTCACTCCCTACTGTCATGGCAAGGTCCATTCCATCTTTGCAACCACGCCACCATGCAGTGCAGTACAGGTGGGCAACCTCGTCAGGCTGAACACCTTAGACACACTGTCCAGCGAGTGGAGCAAGATTTAGGTTCCCTGCTGTTTGGGGTGGCATTATGTGGGGCTGACGTATGCCGCTGGTGGTCATGGAAGGTGCCTTAACAGCTGTACAGTACATGAATGCCATCTTCCGACCGATAGTGCAACCATATCGGCAGCATATTGGTGAGGCATTAGTCTTCACGGACGACAATTCGCACCCCCATCATGCACATCTTGTGAATGACCTCCTTCAGGATTACGACATCGCCTGACGAGAGTGGCCAGCATGTTCTCCAGACACGAACTGTATGGAACATGCCTGGGATATATTGAAAAGGGCTGTTTATGGACGACGAGTCCCACCAACCACTGTGAGGGATCTACGCTGAATCTCCGTTGAGGAGTGGGACAATCTGGACCAAGAGTGCCTTGATGAACTTGTAGATAGTATGCCATGATGAATACAAGCATGCAGCAATGCAAGAGGACGTGCCTGCTGGGTATTAGAGGTACTGGTGTGTACAGCAATCTGGACCACCACCTCTGAAGGTCTTGCTGTATGGTGGTACAACATGTAATGTGTGGTTTTCATGAAAATAAAAAGGGCAGAAATGATGTTTCTGTTAATGTCTCTTCCAATTTTCTGTACAGGTTCCGCAACTCTCAGAACCGAGGCGGCGCAAAACTTTTTTTGATTGTGTATTACGATGCACATATCATCACAACTATGTTTCCCATCAGTTGTCTGTCCAGTTTACTAGTCTATATGTATTTCACCATATTCTGTTAGTTACTCTCTACTTTTCATACAGCTCTTGGCGCTCATTAGTTTGATACCGCTGCTGTTTTCTTACCAGTTGTGTTTTGCTGCTTTGTGTGGTTCATTTTGGCAGAATACATTACTACACTGCCCTAAAAAAAGGGTGAGGCATCCAGAAGGAAAGGAGGAAGTGAAATGAAACTCCACGGTTTGAAAGGATTTGTAATGTTGTTGCATTGATTAGAAAATCGACTCAAATTTACAAAGAACTTAGCAGTATGAGCCTATTTATCGGTATGGTATTACACTCCCTGTTGCCTGTATGGGGGCACTGATTCATGTAAGGAAAGGATGTAATAAAGCTGTCTTGTCTCTCCTGATGCAAGCTGTCCCACAGTTGTTGTAACTGGGCATTGATATCCTGGACACATGCACTGATATGGAGTTGATGTCTGCACTTGTCTCTCACGTCATCTGGGGATCTTGCTGTCCACAAGAGTATCTCAGCATCATGTAGACAGTTTATAGAGACACATGTCTTGTGTGGATGAGCGTTGACTTGTTGAAACATGCCACCCTGATACTGTCACATGAGAGGCAACACATGAAGATTCAGGATGTCCTTGCTGTACCATTGTGCCACACCCAGTGGATCCCCATATAATGATGCCAAGGTGACACTGCTGTGCCTCTCCTTAGGTCACTGCCCTACTTTAATGCTGTGTGACGCCATTCATCAGCCCATGCTTTGTGTTCATGGCAGCACACCATATGTGGCCATTTGTGTTATGGTGTTAACAGGCAGTCTATGCGTTGACAAAAGTTCAGTAGTCACAAATGCCAGGGGATGACACAGAATGTTGCAGGGACTCTGGTACTTGTTCTTGGATGGCATGTGCAGATGTGAGTTGTTGTGATGTACTTGGTGCACATGCACGGGGGATAGGCAAAATGATATGAACACCTGTACCTACCTGGGAGTGGTTTATAAAAAGGGGTTGGACTCCCATTTGGCCGTAATACAGCTGCAATTCTTCTTGGAATACTGGCGTATAATAATTGTATAGTCTCCAGTGGAATGTTATGCCACTCTTCGATCAGAACCTCTTCTAACTCCTGCAGTCATGAGGGAGGTGGATATCTACTCTGGAGTCTGTGCTGCAGTACCACCCCCAAGGGTTTGATAATATTCAAGTCCGGGGACTGTGCTGGCCAAGGAGGACGCTGCAGTTCAGTTGCATACTCCTCGTACAATGATTGTACTGTGCTGGCTGGCTGTGTGAATGAAATATGGCATCATTGTTGGGAACAATGTTTGAGTCATTGGGCGCACCTGATTACTTAAAATGTTCACATAATTGTTGGCTTTAACTCGGCCTTTGAGAGTAATGATGGGACCACAGAATACCATCATATGGCTGCCCACAGCATCACACTTCCACCTCCGTGCCTAACTGTTGGAATCAATCATGATTATAGGCTTCTTTTGGTGTTCTCCAGACATAAACCTGGCCTAATGTTGGAAATAAAAACGTTGACTTGTTGGACCATATGACGTATTTCCATTGTTCAGCCATTGAGGATTTATGCTCCTGGTACCATGTTTTACACTTCTTTGGATTGGTTGTCATCACTAATGTTTTTGGTATAGCAGTTCGTCCATGAATATTCGCTTTATGGAGTCCTCGGCAGACAGTGTCGATAGTGTGGGATCTCGATGATGTTTCTTCAGTCACTTTAGCCACCATAGTTTTGTGTTGTTTTGAAACAATTTGTGTTAGCATACGGCGATCTCTGTCATTTAGTTTTGATTTGCTCCCACTATTACATTTACACAATGATGTCTTTCCATGTTTTGTGTAGGCTGTCACGACTGTTGAAACATTTTCTCTTGAAACGTTCAGTATGTTGGCTGCCTTGGTTACTGATGCTCCAGCTAATCGGGCCTCCACAATCTACTCTCTTTGAAACTCTGTTAGGCCTGTCATTGCACGGCAGCCTCAGCCTCTGAATGCAAATAGGAAGTGTGCGTTACTCATGAACAACCTGCACTGATGTCTAATCCATACTGAACACGCGCAGTCCAGTGTGACGTGTGCCTTACCTGCATTGTTGACTGTCAAACACATCCATTCCATTTCTACCACTATTTGCATTATTTTGCATATCCCCTGTACACAATACAGTGATCTTCTCTGTGGTGGTCAGACGTGGTAGACCAGACACTTGCTCCTCATGTTTCCATGCAATCCAACATTGGGCCACTGACACATCCAAATGTCTCGCAAATCTGTATATTGTACAATTTAACCAACTGGCCAAATGGGTACCCACAATGAGACCCATATCCATCTCTGTCAGGTGCGAATACCACTGTCTCACATGAGGACCTGTCTCTGTGTCGTTGACAGTGACCACACCGTATGTGGTGCTATTTACACCCCACATAACCCCTACCAGGCTTGGTAACAACACTAATGCGCTTTGGTGGCCGTACAGTGTGTCACAGAGAATTGCAGTTCTACAGTTATTTACATGTGAGGTTAAATTAACATCTGTTCATATCTTATGGGTGCTTAATTTTTTTTATCATATAGTGTGTTTTAAAATCAGGGTATCTGTATAAAATAATTTACTGTACTATTCACTTAATGTAACAGTAATTGAACACCTGGTTGAGTGTGGGAGATATATAATAATACGTAGTCTGAGTATACCTTGAATGTCTGAGTGTTCTTCCCATGAAGTAGTGCTAATTAGAATATTGTCTATGTAGAGACTTACTCACTTCAGTAATTCTTCTTTCAGAACTTCATCCAGTGATTTCATAAAGACTGCTTCAGATATTGAAGGAACAAAAGATATTCTCTTTAAATGGTAGCATCTTCCGTTACGTAAAAAGGCTGTGCACTTTGTGCTGTCCTCTTCTAACAATTGTTGCTAGTAATTACTCGGCAGATTGATGCTGCTTAAGTATTTTACATCGATAAACTTTCACTCCACGAGCCTCGATGATTATACACGCTTTGCCATTCTTGTTTGTTGTTATGTTGTTGAGATTAGAATACTCACTACCTGAGTGTTCAGTTATGCGATGGTCTAATGTCTTTTTTATTTCTTTAGTGACTGCTACTCTCTTGGCAGAAGGTATTCGGTAAGATTTCCTGAAAAATGTTTCATGATCCTTGAAATTAATTTTCCAGATGCAAACGATGCATTTTTGAAAATATATTGGTGTAGCATCTTAATATTTCAGTCAGTTCTTTCTGTTCAGCTTCTAGCATCTGAGCCTTGTTTTAAATATTAGACAGAGCGTCCTCATCACCATTACCCTCTCATAATTCTGTATCTTCCCCAGAATCACTTAAAACTGGGGTTTCCTCCTCTTGAAAATGCATTAACATCATGTTCACGTGTGCAGTGCCCCTGTTATCTTTGCCACTGAATACTCTCTTCTCTCCACTATGTAACCTCGCAGGCAAACAGTTCTCTTCACAAAGTCCACCTTTCATTTTATCTCTGTCAACCAATCAATACCAAGAACTAATCAAACATTAAGAGATCCAACAATCAACATGCTCGGCTTGTATTCACCTGAATTCTAAATTGTACTAGCACCTGACCTTGATGGGTTTACTTTGATTATCTACAACACTGACAATATGTACGCCATTAACAGGAAATGTTGGGAAGGCAATCAGGTTATTAATTCACAAAAATAAATCGTCTGAGATAGCTCTTGGTTCACTCACTGAATCCACTAAGGCAGAAGTAGTCATTTTTTTACTTACCACCCACTTTAGTGCCTCTATATTATTATTATTATTATTGTTGTTGTTGTTGTTGTTGTTGTTGTGTATCAAATACTTAATGTGAAGATTTTATAAAACATAATGATAATTTTTTGAAAACCCCACCACATGCCACCCATCGTGAAATCTGGAATGTCCTCTAGTGGGCAGTAGTGACCAGGTTGACTACCACTGAACTAAGGCATCTATACGTATTCTACATATCTCCACTTCAACAGTGGACATTAAAATGTCTATCAGTGTCTTCTTCCTCTCTCTATTGGGTCTTCTCTAACTTCTATCATATGATTGTATTTAGTGACATTCATTGTGATTTCTGACTTGTTTCCCATACTATTAGTTTCGGAATGGGCCATTTGCAAACCTTTATTTAGTTTACTGTTGCATGGTCTTGTGGATTATGATTGTTGCTCCTGGTATGTTCAGGCAGTTGATTCTGTTCTCTGTCTCTTGCAAGGGGTGTTCAGTATGGTTGATGATTAGGATTAAATCTAAGCAGTGGACTATACTTGTCCTTTCTTTGCATGCCATTGTCAAAACTGCTTTGTCATCCACAACTCTGAAATTCATTTCACAGTTGGCCAGTATTGCAATTTAAACTTTGGCGTTACAATATTTACGCAGTATTATTTTTATAATTTTGTGAGTGATGTTTATGTTGACAGCCTGATTTGTAGCACAACCAAAGGTTTAGCTAAGGTTGAAATATGATATTTTGTTTGAGAATCTACGTTAGATTGAAAGGTGATATTTTGGTTAAGCCTAGGTTATACTGAAAGGGTGTTGTGAGTCGGCTTTGCCTTGGACATTGTTAATTTCAAAATCAGTGCTCACTCAGTTTGTCAATCTCGCTACCATTCCTTTGGAACACCATTCATAGGTGATTCTTCAGTGAGGCTCTTCTCGTCTGACAGTGAGATAGAATCTTTAAAAGCAAAATTTTTTGAGGCCGATGGTGATAGCTTGAAGCATTGAGATAGACGTCAGTGTGCATGGGTTTTTAGTATACACTGTGAACTGTAGATCTGTACTTTCTTCTCTTAACTAATATGCCAGGGAAAAGTAGCTGGCCCTCTTTTTCCAAGTTATTCCAGGAACTTTTCATGTTTTTTCTGTCTTATGTGACCTCATCACAAATGTGTCATCGACATATCAGTAGAAACATGTTGGATTGAACTGGCAGATTCCAGTGTGTTTGTCTCAAAAGCTTCCAGGTGTACAGGTTTGCCACAACATATGACAACAGATTACGCATAGCCTTGCCATCAGTTTGTTCATAATATTTTCCCTCAAAGAGGAAATAAGTTGATATAAGAACATGCCTGAAAAGTCTGTGAAAGCCAGTTGTGTACCATGTTACATACAAGTGCAGCCTGTTGTTTGTGGGGCAATCTATTAGAACATCGGTGATACACCTGACTACAACTGAGCAAATCAACTGTTGCTGAATACTGCCTAGAGTATTGTCATAAACTGAAATGTTTTATCATTGTGTAGACATAAAGTTTATTTGGTGTTGTAATTAAGAAGTCCATCAAAATACAGATGTTGGAAAACCCTAATAAACCAGAACCGATGTTTAAATTTAAACAAGGTTTGAGGTCTCATTCTCAATATATTGAGATTTTGCCAGATGTCTCATCCTCCAGAGCTGGAAAGTGCTGAGAGAGTGTGCTTTTAAAAGAATAACAATATGGCCTCTGAAAAACAGTTGAGCATCAAAGAGCATAGTGGGCACTGTTGTCAAGCTCCGTTACAGATAGCAACACTACACCAACAGTAGTACACAGCGCAGTTAGAGTCCATGCCATGAGTATGCAGAATGGCACAGTGTGCAGCTCCTGAACAAGACTATTGCGTCTGTTGTCAAAATGCTGTGTAGAAAGTGGAATCCACAACACAGCTGAAGACCCTAAACTCCTGTGTGATAATCAGTCACACGAAGAAAACCTGAGAGGTCACATTGCCGAGGTTTAATTGAAGACAGTAAATTCCATATATGTGGTGTCTACCCTTTTGGGCATGTCCAACAGAGTAGACACCATTTTGATGCACCAGCTACTATGGTTTAAGACAAAGAAACTGCAGACATTGGTTGGGAGTGTGCATTGATTTAAATCAGTGGGGAAAGTTGGTGCCAGACTAGGATTCGAACTGGGATCTTTTGTTTACTAGACGGATGCTCTGACCAGTGAGCCATCCAGACACATTACTAATGGAGATAACGGTCAAGGGGCACCACATTAGTAGTGTATGGATAAGTTGAGAATCTTGGCCTGACAGGAGGCATGCTAGGGTATTCCGTGCAGTTGCAGTGACCTCTGTGTCCGTATGGCATAGTGGTCAAAGCATCAGCCTAGTAAGCAGGAGACCTGGGTTTGAATCCCGGTCCGGCATAAGTTTTCGACTTTCCCCATTGATTTAAATCAATGCCAGTTGCACCCAATGTCTGTGATTCCTTTGTGTCCAATAAATTCAATTTGTTCCTGTGGAAGTTTCGGTGTGTGCTTTTGTGTGACTTTATAGAGTTTAATCTGTATTCCTGATCTTTCTTTGTGGAGATTGTTGGTGGATGCTACTAGGAGCCAGCTGGAGGCAGTGTATGAACTGTTGGTGGGGTATGCACTGTTGGTGTATGTACTGTTAGCAGTGTATAGCCCGTTACCAGTCTATGCCTCATTAGCAGTGTATGCCTCATTAGCGGTTTGCATAATCCAGTCCATTGGTTGGATCTTGGGATCTTAGTACTTAGGTAGCTACAGGTTGCAGGAATTTCCTTCCTCCATATAAGCATTTGCTCAGTCAATGAATGTCCACAGTCTCGGCAGTATAGTAAATATTCCTTTCTGAAGAATGAAAGAAATAAGGAAAGTTTTGAGATGTCATATGTTATTAAACTGTTACTTGTTCTCTCTCATAGGTTTTCCATTATTGTAATATTTGCTTTATGATTACTTGATATATATGCATATCAGCAAAATATTTTTAGAGTTTTTGCTTTTAAGTAGTACATATGTTCTTCAAATGAAATATTACTTGTATTTTCTTTCAGGAGGAGAATTTTTCTATCCACTGTCTTCCAGCTCTGATGAAGCGAACTCAGAAGGTGAAGAACCTATTGTGCTGAGCTCTGAGGAAGAAGAAGATGAATCTGATGAAACATCCAGTAGTACCCAGGTGTGAAACAGTTTATGCTAATCCAGTTTCTTTTGTATAATTAAATCCATGATTAAATAGCAATGTGTGCTTGTTGATGTGAACTCTCTCTTGTAAATCATATAATATTTTTTAATGTATGAACATTCAAACTTTTTTCCAGGTGGGTACAATTGAAGCTAAAGTTAATGGTTTGCCACAGATGCAAGAACAGTGCCCAGGAAAGCCTGGAAATGTCAGTTTGCACTCGAATGATACAAATGAGAAACATCTGCAGAAAAACGAACAAAATAACAACAACAATAAGCTGGATGACAAAAAGGTGTCTGCTGAACAACCAAGTGCAACAACTGGGCAACAGTTGCAGAATGGAGTCAGTGAAGGAATTGGCAGTGGGGTAACTGAAAGAGCTCTGGAACCTGCCGACGTCTTGGAGCTTATGGTTGGTGAAGGTCGGCTGCTTGAAGCCATACAAGTCTTGGCTGACTGGCTGAAGTCTGAATCCAACGTGGAGACACTACAGGCATGTGGTAAAACTCGGCCCAGGACCTTACTGACACGCTTGGTCACTTTGCTCAACTTGCTACGCATTGACCCTGTCAGGCTCAGTGCAGGTGAGCTTATGTTCTTGTCATTCATGATTCTATTTCCACATAGCGACACACAGGAAAGCTCATAAACTAAGACAGTGAAATTTTTGGTCTCTCAGTTTATGAACTTCTTTTGTGTAGTATAGAGGAGGTACTGTCTTCTATGCCGTCTTTATATTCAAACAATATCTTAATTGATATGGACATGTCCCCCCCCCCCCCCCCCCTCATGTAAGTCATGTGATGTTTCATGATGTAAATATTCTGAATATGTGTACCTCTAGCAGTAAGACATGACACTTTCAACACACTAGTTTTACACATGTCAAAATTGTGCGCTACCCAGGTGAATTACTGACTTCTATAATACTCCTCATTCATATCTTGATATTTATTTTGAGTTTCAGATTGTAATTTATAGGCAGTTGGATGTATTACGATGAGACGGCACACTGTACAGCTAGCATACATTATGTAGTTTACCTGACTGTGGCGCCAGACACGAACATTCCTCTTATTTTATAATTTTAAAGTTTTCCTCCAAGTAATTATGCTAACCTACATACACCAAATGAGGTGGTTGCAGTGGTTAGCACACTGGACTCACATTCGGGAGGACGATGGTTCAAGCCCACGTCTGGCCATCCTGATTTATGTTTTCTCTGGTTTCCCTAAATCACTTCAGGCAACCGGTATGGTTTCTTTGAACGGTCAAGGCTGATATCCTTCCCCATCCTTCCCTAACCCGATGGGACCGATGACCTAGCTGTTCTGTCCCCTCCCGCAAGCCAACCAACCACCCAGATAATCTATACACAAAGACACATACCACTGTACAGTGCTTATATCCTCGTGGCTGATGAATTCCTTTTCTGTAAGAATTGATAATCAGTTTTAAAACAGTACAGCTCTTACATAATGCAGCTTTATGTGACCTTGGCACAGCACTTGACTCCTCTTGGCCTCAGTGCAAAAATTCAAGCCATGACTATCCATCCAGTCCAGGTAACGATGCTGTGGTAGACATGGGACATAGAACTATCAGTGTAAGACCCAAATAAATGTCCCCCCACCCCATAGGTGACAGTATTAAAATACCAATTGTGAACTTCCGAAGTGCCAGAGTTTGAAGTGAAGTGCTTCTAAAAAAGCAATGAAGCTCGCATCATAGTATTACAGAATGATGGTTAAATCCCAAAGTGGACAACAGTGAGATTTTTGGAAAAAATTTAAGCATATGTACAAATGATAGGGAACTGTGGTAGTGTATTTGTTGTAATGACGAGGAACTCAAATCTGAAACTGAAGCTACAAGTGAGGTTGTTTAGGCAAGACTGAGCATCGGGGATGGGCATAAAATTATAATTGGATCCTTTTATCGACCACAAGACTCACTTCCTAGTGTAACCGAAAACTTCAGAGAGAACATCAGTTCACTAGTAAGTAAGTTCCCCAGTCATAATGTAAATATCAGAGGGAACTTCAATCATGTGGCAACAAATGGAATTATTACAGTTTTGATGAGTGTAACAAGACAACCTGTGAAGCATTACTTACGGCCTTCTGTGGAAGCTGCCTAGATCATATGGCTTGAAATCCTGCTCATGATCGATATATATTAAATGTAATGGCAACAAATAGACCTGATGTCTTTGAAGATGTCTGCATCAAAGCTGCTATCAGTGGCCATAAGGAATTTGTAGTAACAATGATTACCAGAGTAAAAAGAACAAGTACAACAAGCAGAAATATTTATATGATTGGTAAACTAGACAAAGAAGCAGTGGTGACATATCTCAGTGAAGAACTTGAGACTTTTATCTCAGGACAGGAGCGTGTTGAGAAACTGTAGGTCAAGTGTAAAAGAGTAGTTAACTGTGCATTGTGTAGATATGTACCCAGTAGAACAGTTCATGATGGGAGGGACCGTATAAGGTATGCTGTTGCTGCAAAGAAACACCTGAAGAAATAGAGTACAGCATAATAGATGTCTATTGCATAAAATACCCAGATTGTGCAATATTAGTTGGAGTTTTCTTTAACCTGCCACGTATAGACTGGGATGTTTGTGGATTCATTGCGGTGAGTACAGACAGTCATTCGAAATACTTTTGAACACATTTTCTGAAAATTGCCTTGAGCAGCTAGCTCAGCAGCCCACTCGCAGTGGAAATATCTTAGACCTTGTAGCTACAAATAGGCTGGGCCTTATCAACAATGTCAGTATAGAAACAGGGATTAGTGATCATGTTGTCATTGTAGCAACTATAATTATGAAAATTAATAAATCAGTCAAGAAGGCTGGAAGAGTGTTTCTGCTAGATGGAGCAGATAATCAGTTATTAACATCTCACTTAGATAGTGAATTGGCAAAACTTAGTTCCAGTAAGATAGATGTAGAGGAAAATGGGTGAAGTTTAAGCAGAGTGTAAATCGTGGTCTGGAGAATTACATGCCTAGTAAGTGGATAAAGGATAGAAAAGACCCACCATGCCTTAATAATGAAATTCGGTGGATGCTGAGGAAGCAGAGACTGTTGCACTCTAGGTTCAAAAGAGGACATACAAACGACGACATGTAAAGGTTAGTAGACATTCATGCGCCTGTGAAAAGTTTTCTGCGCGAAGCATACAGCAACTACCACTGTCACACCGTAGCAAAAGATCTGGCAGAGAACCAGAAAAAAATTCTGGTTATATGTAAAATTGCTAAACAGGTGTGAGGCTTCCATTCAATCCCTTTTTGGCGTAGAGAAAGAACTTGAAGATTTGAAAACAAATAAATCACCAGGTCCAGATGGAATCCCAGTAAGATTTTACAAAGAGTGCAATACGACAGTGGCCCCTTAGCAAGCTTGCATTTATTGTGAATCTCTCACCCACCACAAAGTCCCAAGCTACTGGAAAAAAGCGCAGGTGATTCCAGTATATAACAAAGGGAAAAGAATGGACACACAAAATTACAGACTAATATCCCTAACTTCTGTTTGCTGCAGAATCTTTGAACATATTCTCAGTTTGAATGTAATAAACTTTCTTGAGGTTAAGAAGCTTATGTCCACAAATCAGCATGGTTGTAGAATGCATTACTTCTGCGAAACTCAGCTTGTCCTTTCCTCTCTTATGGTATACCGAGAACTATGGATGGAGGGCAACATATTTGTAGGTCTCCGTAAGCATTTGACATGGGACCCCATTGCAGGCTGTTAACGAAGGTACGAGCATATGGAATAAGGTCACAGACGTGTGAGTGGCTCGATGACTTCTTAAATAATAGAACCCAATGTGTTATCCTCGATGGTGAGTGTTCATCGGAGACGAGGGTATCGTAAGGAGTGCCCTGGGGAAGTGTGACAGGTCCACTGTTGTTCTGCATACACATAAATGATTTGGCGGACAGGTTGGGCAGCAATTTGTGGTTGTTTGCTGATGATGCCATGGTGTATGGTAAAGTGTTGAAGTTGAGTGACTGTAGGAAGGTACAAGACAACTCAGGAAAAACTTCCAGTTGGTGTGATGAATGGCATCTAGCCCAAAATGTGGAAAAATGTAAGTTAATACAGAACAAACCTCTAATGTTCGAATGTAGTGTCACTAGTGACCTGCTTGACACAGTCAAGTTATTTAAATATCTGGGCGTAATGTTGCAAAGCGATACGAGATGGAACGAGCATGTGAAAACTGTCGTAGGAAAGGCAGATGGTCATCTTCAGTTTATTGGAAAATTTTTAGGAAAGAGAGTACATATAAGATGATGGTGCAACTTATTCTTGAGTACTGCTTGAGTGTTTGGGATCTGTTATGAGGTAAGATTGAATGAAGACTTCAAAGCAGTTCAGAGGTGGCGGCTAGATTTTTGTTACCGGTAGGCTTGAACTACACGCAAGGATTATAGAGGTGCTTCAGAAACTCAAACGGGAATCCTGGATGGAAGGTGACATTCTTTTTGAGAAACAGTATTGAGAAAATATAGAGAACCGACATTTGAAGCTGACTGCTAAATGATTGTACTGTCCCCCACATACATCGAGTGTAAGGACCTTGAAGATAAGACACAAGAAATAAGGATTCATACGGATTTGTACAGACATTCATTTTTCCCTCGCTTTGTTTGTGAGTGGAACTGGAAGAGGAATGACAAGTAGTGATACAGGGTACCCTCCGCCATGCACCTTACCGTGGCTTGCGGAGTATCTATGTAGATGTAGATGTAACATAAAACAAAGGCTGTAGATTGAGAGATGTTAAGTTTAACACTTTTGTCTGTCAAGAGAGCAATGCAATAAGCTTTGAATGACTAGCATAGCAGAATATTGTCAAAATATCTTACACAGAACCTAGAGAAGTTCTGTTCATACGTAACAACTGATACTGGCACCAACGTCAGTGTCCAGTCGTGAGTGGATGAGACAGGAACTGAAACTAATGGTAACAGAGTAGAAGCAGAAATGTTTAACTCTGTTTTTGAATGTTCCTGTAGAAAGGAAAACCCAGGAGTATTCCTCTAGTTTAATCCCTGTACCACTGAAAAGATGAGTGAATAGATATTCATGTCTGGCATTGAGAAACAGGTGAAAACGTTAAAATTGAACAAAGCTTCAGGCCCTGACGGAATTCCTATCAGATTTTATTCTGAATTTTCTGTTGTATTAGCCCCTCTCTTAACTATAAACTGTCATAGATCTCTCAAACAAAATACCGTGCCCAGTAGCTGGAAAATAGCACAGGCCACACTCATCTACAAGATGGCTAGCAGAAATGATCCACAAAACTGCCATCCAGTCTCCTTATCAATTTTTTGTACAACGTTAGAACATATTCTGAACTAAAACATAATGAGATGCGTTGAACAGAATGACCTCCCCAATGCCAACCAGCGTGATTCTGAAAACCGATCATGTTAAACCCAAATGTCACTTTTCTCATATAACATACTGTAAGCTTTGAATCCAGGCAATCCATTAGATGCAATATTTCTAGATTTTCAAAAGGCATTTGACTCAGTGAATTATGAACAGTTATTACCAAAAGTACAATCATATGGAGTATCAAGTGAAATTTGTGACTGGTTTGAAAATTTTTTGGTATGGGTGATGCAGCAAGTTATATTTGATGGAGACTCACCTACAGATATAGAAGTCACTTTTGGTGTTCCTGAGTACAATGTATTGGGGCCTTTTCTGCTAATGTTGTCTCTCAAGTGACCTTGTGGACAGTATTAATAGTAACCTCAGGCTTATATGCTCTCTGAAAGAAAGTGTGAAAATATTTAGTCACATCTTGATAAGATGTCAAAGTGGTACAAAGATGTTATGTCCTCACTATAACACAACAAATATTCCGTGATAACCAAATTTATTTGACATTCTGTCACTCATAACAAAACTTAAGTTCGACTACACAACACTTCGCTGGCTGTAGCGCCAAGGAGAATCAGAGTCACTAGTAGAGAATACAAGTCCAAACCACTGCCAACCAGTCGATACCAACGTGTCGCAAGTTTCCAGCCAGGGAAGCCACAGTATGGTTCGGTCATCGTGAATCCAGCAGCTGGGTAGTAACACAGTCATCGGCGAAGATTGAACTGGTTAAAGGGGCTCAGGGAGCTCGCTTAAATCTGCAGGTCCGGCCAATCAGAGTGTTGGTAGATGGCGCCCTTATACGGTTGCTCACTCTGGTGGCGAGGGCAGCGCCGCCAGGGTAATCCGTATCGATAGTGGTGTGTACGTTGCCGCTAACTCTGCGACGACGCGTTCACTTGCGCCAGTTGTTGACATCATGTGCAGCGCCAGCGGTACTCGCTGTTTGCCGCGCGTGTTGTAGCACGCCGCACCGAGTTGACGGCTGGTGTGCGGCGGCCAACACGACAAAAGAATATCAACTTGCTTTAAATATTCAGAAGTGTAAAGTAATGCATTTCACAGAACGAAAAAACATAGTCTCATACGACAGTAATATCAAGTAACTTACAGTTGGAAGCAATCAGCTAATACAAATACTTGGGTTTAACAATTTGCAGGGATATGAAATGGAATGATCATACAGTCTCAGACATAGATAAAGCATGTGACAGACTGCGATTCATTGGTATAACACTTGAAAAAGGCAATCAAAAGAGAATGCATACAAAACACTGGTATGGGCCATCCTACAGTATCGCTCAAGTGTGTAGGATCCGTACCAAATAGGAGTAACAGGTGGGGGTGGGGGGTATTGAATGGATATAAAGAAGGGCAGCATGAATGAATGATCACAGGTTTGTTTGACTCATGGGAGAGTGTCACGAGGTAACAGCATCATTGGGGAATGCTTTGACTGCACACATAGTTAAGAGTTTTATTATTACTTTGCAACATAACCTTTAATTTGGGCCTGTGTAAATTGTATTGGGTTGAAATGGCAGGAATAAGATAGCAACCTCATAAGTGTATGCCCAAATCTTTTTGCCAGCTCATCAATTTTGTATCTGAGGAACTGTGATTTACAGTGAGATATTACTTCTGTTAACTCCACATTTTTAAGATTATCATTTACTTCGACACTGAAGCCAACCAGTTAACTCCTACTCTCGCTTTGTCATGGTAGTTGTTTCATCCATCAATATCAAGAAGAATGGTTGACATTTGTAGGCACGTAACACACAAACCATTTTTTGTGACTGGCCTTGTACTGCAATCCCCTGGGTAAAAGAACGATATTTGATTTTACCACTGAATAACATTTGATTAACCATTGTTCAATTGCACACAACATATAATAATAATGTCATGTATAAGATGCTGATCCTGCAACTGTAAGTAATGAAAACAAGCAAAATCTCATTGTGCAGTGAACCGTACCACAGGACAAGAAGTTGCCTGAAAATGTTTCATATTGCAAGTGTTTCAGAGGTTGCAGGTGAAGGATTGGGAACTGCAGATGTTTACTCCAACTGCAATTCTTGTTAGTTTGGCTGAACATATGCCGTGCCTTCCTTGTAAGTCTCACTCCATCGTGTCCTGCATAGCTGTTGGTTGTTAAGTAATTTTGAACGAAGTATAATGACAATTCGCCATATACCACATGTAGAAGAGGGAATTTATTGGGAGAAGTGTTCTATCAGGCATACCAGGGAAACCTATAAACTCTTATTTGCTATTTATCACATAACGACACTGCAATTAAATCGTGTTGCAAATAATACGACTTAAAATGTGTGTTCGCCAGCCAAAATTACTGCCTCATCTCACAGTTATTCTGCAGTCAGTGAAACCTTCTGCTTTTTGATGACAAACACCAAACTTTTCCAGGACTTGTGATTATTGAGTGTTGGTCGTGATTATTGAGTGTTGGTCTATCATAGAAAATAGAATTAATTATTATAAAATTCCTGTTAAGTATCATTCCACAATTTGCTATATTTTGTCATTGCCAACTATGAAGCTACTTTATCCTTTCATTGTGTGACCTGTGTCGTCTCACTTGGAACTAGTTCTAACATTTCCGCATCTCCGAAAGTCTTGATTTCTGACCTCCCTGCTTTTGTATAAATTTGTGTTATCCATCCCCAGATATTGCTTTCCCAACTCAGTACAAACCTTTGTTACAGTTGCATGTAACCATACAGAGTATCCGTTAGTAACACAGTGTGACATCTTTCTTCTGTGGTCCTTCATTTGTTTGCACAAATATAAAACCGTGGGCATTGTGTGAAGCAAACTGTCGGCAGCTTTGAAAGCGCACATGAAGTGATTATTACTTTGTTCAGTGCTTTGTGTACCAGATGAGTGTTGATATAACCTCCAATTTCAAGTATTTTCTTTTCTTGTAATGTTCAGTATAGTTCAGTATGGTAGGGTCATTTTTGATGTTGTGTTGAAAAGTCTGTCAGCATTTGTTAATGCCTCACAGGGGGTGCTCTGCCATCTCCAGTTTTCTTCATACTTGTACGATTTGAAAGTCAGTTTCCAAAGGAGTATGATGCAATTTTCAGACAAACTTGATAAAATTGTCTTTTTCGGGTTAGAAGATTCCAAACACTCTTAAGTACAAAATATGTTCAGGTTAATAGTAATGTTGCTGGTAGAAGAGTGCTTAGAGTAAAGATATTGTAAACATAAAGTCGTTGGTTTGAAGCTTGCTGGGAATAACTTTCATGTTTACTTTTAATTCCATATATTATTAACAAATGGAAATGTTGACTAACAGATTTTTAATTAATATCTAATATGTAAAAACGATTATTTGTCTGTCAGTCTTCAATGTGTTGCTGCACCTTTCATCTGGTTGTGATGAAACTTAGGTGAGTTGTTGTGCACGTGGTGTTGAAGGTTTCTGAGGGAATAAAAACCACCTGTGTCCCATAGGGATGAGGATGGGGATGAAAAGTGCGTGACAGCAGCATAACTCGGGAATTGTTGGGCAAATTTTGACCCAATTGTGTATATACATCACTCATTATTTGAACATATAAATGTGTCTGATTTGTATATGTGTACCTACTTGGAAGTAAAAAGATTCATTGCAACACATACTGGGCATACAGTTTGAGAGATGAAGTAATCCCACCCCCTCCCCTTTAAAAAAATTGTATCATACTGATTTAGGATACTTATATCTGGGCACTGTCCTTCAAATTCTGTATTTATGAGAAACTTGAAAAGGCCAGAACATACCATGAGATCTCCTTATCTGATCTATGTTTTAAACATATTATTTATGTTGAGAAATTTGTGATCAGAAAATGGTAAAGAATTCAGTGATGAATAATAATTTGTTTTCTCTTTAAAGAGTTTGGTATTTGTTCCGTTTTCTGATATTCAACAACTTGCATCCTTAAAGAACATAGTTTGTAATCTTCAGCTGCCGTTATGCTCTTGTGTTTCTCCGTAAGCAGGAAATAGTTAATATTCTTTCTACATGCTGTATTTACAGAGAGAGAAGTACTTCGAGGGGCACAAGATCTGTACTTAAAGGTTCCTCTTCCAGAAGACATGCAATTACGTGGCCTGGGAGCCTTAAAAGAGGCTCATGGAGCACTGGATTGGGATTACTTCCGTTGGCACTCAATCAGCCCTAAGCAAGCAGTAAGTTATCCATTTTCATCAGTTTGTTTTAAAAAACAGGTCTAATTGTTATAAAATATTAGTGTGCTACTGTAGATCATTGCTGTCCCTCGCCTTAAATTAGACTTCTATCAGGGCGTAATACTGAGTGGTGTTTGTTTCTATCTTTTGCCCTCTCTGCTCTCCCTTTGGCTGTGATGTATGGGAACTCATTCTCTGGTTCATCCCAACCAGCATCAAGTTTATTTTCTTTACTTTCTTTGGTCTGTGGCAAAGGCTGTTATGCACTGATGGAACAGTTGTGTTATAGATAGCCATCATACTGGATAGTCCACCAATCAACTTGGTAAATGAAACATTTATAACATGTGACCTGAAGTCATCAGACCTTATGTTAGCTCCATGACTCACAGCCACTTCTATTCCATTCCTGTTTTAGAATAAGATTGCTACCAGTAACTTCTGCAATTTTTACTTCCAAATATGTTTTAAAAAACTGTTTTTTCATCTCCAGTCCAGTATTTTGTATGTATTAGAACACATTGCTTTGTTTTGAAAGTTTCATCTATCATAACAATGCAAAACTTAAGCATATGTGAGACGTCAGCGAATGTAGTTCCTGTATAGTGCAAATAGGATCCACAACACATCATTTTCACTTTCACTTTGCATCATATTGAGACGTCTGTGTGTGTGTGTGTGTGTGTGTGTGTGTGTGTGTGTGTGTGTGTCAGAAACAAAAATAAATCAACCAACAAAAGATCTCCACTTGTTCCAAAACTACTGAAATAGAAAGAAAACAAAATTGAATGTAATTTTTCAGGTTTATTTATGTGGAAAATTGGAAAGAAACTGTGTAAGTTGTTTTTTGTGCGAGCAACTTTTATTAATGTGTACTTCACTGAAAAAATAAAAAGAAATTGCAAAAATGATGTTGTTGCGTGCTCCACTTCAAGGCCTCATTCACAAAAAATATCAGTAAATTTTTCACATTTCAGATGCATTCATATATCCTTAACTCCTCTGAACCAGACATATTTCGTTTTCTTTATTTACAGATTATGCCCACTCACGTACAACACACATATAATCAGTACTGAAAATACACTCTAGCTCTACAAAATGAGACTGAGAATACATAATTAAGAAAGTGATTGATAACATATTCGTTCTGAAGAAGTACTTAATAAATACCAAGCGAGGTGTCACAGTGGTTAGCACACTGGACTCGCATTCGGGAGGACGACGGTTCAATCCTGCATCCAGCCATCCTGATTTAGGTTTTCTGTGATTTCCCTAAATCGCTGCAGGCAAATGCCGGGATGGTTTCTTTGAAAGGACAGGGCCAACTTCCTTCCCATCCTTCCCTAATACGATGAGACCGATGACCTCGCAGTTTGGTCTCTTCCCCCAAAACAACCCAACCCAACTTAATAAATGTGAATCACAGTCACACATGTGGCAAACAGGACAGTAAATCTGGGTGGAGTGGGTGACCAATTCAGCTTCTGCTAGCAACAAGTGTGTACCATGGGTATCACAGTGCCAGCAAAACCACCACTGCAAGTACTGACTAATATGTGAGCAGTTGGGTGTTAATCTACTGACTGATGACAGCACACCAGATTGCTCATGTGTTCAGTGCTGAACAACACTTGAGCAGTCGTAACATCACCCAACAGTGATTTACAGAAGCACTGTACCCTACTTTTTCCAATTAAATGCCACAGTGTAAACAAATAAATGTGAATACCAGATCAGTGGTTTTGGTTACTTAGAATATGAGAAACAGTTGTGTTTGCTCATGAGATACAGTACTTGTTGCTACACTAAAATTGTTTGTGGTAAAAGCTGCTAAACATTCTGTTTTGTAGTGAATAAGAATTCTAAGATTAATATCTCGTTTCTATCACACTTTGTAATTTTAAAGCAGGAGGCTTTTTTCTTTGGACTAAAATTAGAATTTTTAAAATCGTAAGCAAAAGTTAATATTCTAGTTTCAAAATGTTATCAGTATTTGATCATTGTAGAAACACAGCTCTTCTAGCTCTTCCTGGGGTTTGTATTGGCAAAAAATTGTCATGTCTTTATTTTTTTTCTGAAAATAAATTCTAGCTTAGTTTGTTAGTTGCGTATTTTCACATGCAGCTCTACCCCTTTCGCTTCTGTGGATGTATATACACGTCTCGCTACACCGTTCCCGAGGGCAGTTTGGGCAATAAGTGGTGTAAGTTCACAAACCTCTTGTCAACCCCTGTTCACGAGTCTGGGTATTTAGACCTTGGCCTCTCAATGCATATATTCCTTACTGTCATTTCTTGTTAACAATATTAGTTTATTCCTAAGAATAAGCAGCTTTCACTCAGTTAATACTGGGCAGAAGTCAAACTTGCGTGTGGATCGGACTTCCTTAACTCTTGTGCAGAAAGGTGTGCAGTGACTGCTGCATCCATTTCCAATAAGCAACCAGTAATCCATGCCAGTATAAGAATGTGAACTCAATATAATAACTAATATGGTGATAGCTTGGGAACACATAACAGCAATACTGCATAATCTTGGGTAACATAAACATCTTTTCCTTTTCCTTTGTTTCATTCTGACATTTCCTTAAAAATTGTTGTTAGAATGAGTGTAAATAAAATATCTAGCTTTTACCTGCCACTGTTACGCTGTTACATGGTATTACCTACTTGACTTTCATAGGAATAACTTCTCCATTGAGCAGGTGTGAGCTCATATCAAATGTGGAGGCCCCTCTTGCCAAAGGATGTAGGACAGGCCAGTAGTAGTACTAATAATAGTAGAAATGTCTTTGCATAAGAAGTATTAATGTGAGCACAATAGAGTTCTTGATGCAACTGTCATAACATTTGTTTTCTTACAGGAAGCACATACGCAAGCAACCTGACAATTAGCTATTCCTTTGCTTCTGAATTCTTGGAACTGAGTGATACACACTCATTGTATATGAACACTTATATGTGAACTTGTATGTCACCTGATGTTGATCCAAATGAGTGACCAGTTACTATTTTGGCTATGAAATTTACTTTATTAGTTTTAGATTCTTTCAAAGCTGTGTTCAGAGGTGCATATTTGTTTCATTAGCCGTAACACTGCAAAAGTTAGCCACAGTGTTGATTGTTGCTCCATTCCTTTTTCATCTTGCTAATTTTGCTATAAAATTTATTGCAGCATCCATATTAATTAAACCTCCTTGCAAAATATCGAATATTTACATTATGGGTGTGGCTTTAGTAATAGTTTTTACAGATACTATGTATACAATTTAAAGATAGGCCAAAGTCACGAGTGCTGTTTTACCTCAACTATATGTGACTGCATATTTAAAAACAGAGATTAACAGTCTATACCACCTTTGAGAACTATGTTGTGAATGCAATTGTTACATATCATTGAAACAGTACAAATATCGCAAAGACAGCTGCACAGAATCATGGGTACAGATTTGAATTAATCAATAAATTGCATAATAGCATTAACACAAAGTAACCTAAAATCAATAGTAATTATGTAAACACATCTCACACCATCACACCTGACTGTTAAAACTCAAATAAAAACAGTCTTGATTGTGTTTCAGGTTTTTTATTTGTACCAGTTTTGGCCCATGTTTCATACCATCTTCAGGCTTTTCGCCATCATTATGGCTGCTGGTGGTGGCAAACGTAGTGATATCTCTAGGAGTATGGTTGTCACTGGTTTTACGGATCTCACTCTTGTCTGCTGCCATCGACAGCCATAATGGTGGTGAAAAGCCTGAAGACTGTCTTAGGAAAGCGCCGAAACTGGTTCCTAGCAAACAGAATATCTGAAAACGTGGTTGAGACTGTTTTTATTTGATTTTTAGCATTTTATACCAATTGCTGTGCTCCAGTTACAGAATGCTCTCAAAAATTTTAAATATCTGACTGTACCTAAGAGGCAGTGAAAAATATATGCTCGTGCTGTTTAAGGTATTATTTCATAAAAGCTTTTGAACCGTCGTGCTATAGAAGAATTCTGAAGATTAGTTTGGTAGTTTGTGTAACTGATGAGGTGGTACTGGCTCAAGTAGGGGAAGAAAGAAATCTATGGCACAGCTTGATTGAAAGAAGGGATAGACTGGTAGCACACATCCAGAGGCATCAAAGAATTGTCAATTTAGTAATGGAGGGAAGCGTGAGGAGTAAAAATTGGGAGGGGGGACCTTGACATGGGTACAGTGAGAAGGTTCAAATGGATGTGGGTTGCAGTAGTTATTCAGAGATAAAGAGGGTTGCATGGAATAGACTAGTGTGGAGAGCTGCAATCAAACCGACCTTCCAACTACAACACCAAATAAACTAACAGATATTTTCTGTAAAACCTGGAATTTTTCTCCTAGTAACAAACTTACTAAGTGTATTTATAATATTGCTATCACATATCCATCTATACAGTAAGTCTGGAGGTTTTAGTTTCATATAAACATATTCATTCCTCCCAGAATATTTTCCAGAATATAGCAATTTGAAGCTTGGAGTTGCCTTGTTGGCCAGTTGAATGTGAACACTGGACAAAGGATGGAGTGATGGATATTATTGTTCTAACTTTTAGTTAGAAAGATTGGTGAATGTTGCTTTTATAATTTGTACTCAAAAGTGTGTTGCCACTAACACTTACGAGGGCATGCTGAAAAATGCTGCCTCTGCATTTTTTATATGAAAACTCTTAAAGCATTCTGTAAAACAAATGTTATTAACATTCTGCATCTTTGTGCTTCAAGTTGAAGTATTTTTCTCAACTTAGTCACCCTGGCAACGAACACATTTTTCCCAGTGAGTGATCAGTTTGTTGATACTGCTACTGTAGAATATCTGACATTGTTGAGGGAGTTCCAACTTCACCTCTGGATGATAAATGCAGTAAACCCAAGGTGTCAGAATGTTGCAGATGTCGCAGTGCTTATGTGTGGTATGGCATTGTCACGCTGAAGGAGAGGGTGTTTCATGTGTGGACAAACTCTTTCCATTCAAAACTTGATTACATCATGCTATTCCTCTTGCACTGACATAGTTACATTACACACCAACATATTACATGGTATGATTTGGAGCCTTCTACTGGCAGAGGGCTGCAGATATGTAGACTTTAAAAATAATGGTGTGGTATGCTAATAATGTTTGTTTCATTTTAAAAGCTTTAAGAGTTTTCACATAAAAAAAGAGAGGCATTACTTTTCAACTTTTCATACGTGTGCTGAATGTGGTGATACATTTCCTGGTGAAGCCCAATTTGGAAACTTATTATGCATAAAAAACATTTTTGTAAAATAGAAAGTGCACTAATGCAATGATGTATTAGTGGGCTCGATTCTCTGGTGTCGCACCAACTGGTGGCAATTGTTTATTAATGAAAGCTAGGTAGGGATTGTTCCTGTTGTGTACAGATGCAGAGGGAATTGCCTGCCACTCATAAGGTAGTTGCGCTGTCCATGACCAGTACCCTTGGTTTGGTTTCAGCGACATTGGGGCACCTTGGGAGAATGCTTCGGAACCTATGCAATCTGTAATGTTGTGTGGCATTCATGATGCTGCTGTGCTTCCCAGGTGGCATATCCCAGCTAGTTGATAGTTAATGGCAGTGACTGGCAAACAGTGGCAGGATTGCAAATCTGTGGCCAGGAGATGGAAAAGGTGCCCCCCCCCCCCCCCCCTTATGCCGCAAAAACTGGTGTGAGACTTTGCCGGCTGCTAAAACTACATCGAAACCAGCACATGATGCCTCGCCCCTTGGGACTGAGGCCAGTCTTCTGAGAGTCCAGGTAGCTGATGGAGCGCCTCAGGGAAATAGCGCGCACTCTATTTGCTTTCTGAGGAGGAAGGTTTTGGTGGTGGTGTGGGGGGGGGGGGGTTTCATTGCAGATGTGGGGAGAATGCTCTGCCAGCGACGAGTGAGCACACTGGCTACATCCAGCAGCAAATCGTAGCTCATGTTTTCACGAATGTTACCTATTGCATAGTTTCAGCTGATGCAGGGTGGAAGCAGAGCTATTATTTTGTTGCATCATTCCCAGAACCGATCACAATCTTCTGGTTTGGATCTGAATGGAAGGCTTAAGCCAGAGACTCAGATGATTATGTGATGGTTGTGGATGCATATTTGTCAACCTCTGCTATTGGGCAGAGATATATAGGACCCCCCTTAATAAGCCAGGCATGCACTATGTGCAGGAAACAGCTACTAGGACAGCGGAGTATGTGTCGCATGCACTTGTTGTTTTTTTTTTTTTTTTAATAGAGAAATCCGTCCATAGGCCTGATAAGATGCCTCCTGAATCCAGAGAGAGTAGAATTTGTCTTAGCAGTTCAGAAAAAGAAAATGTTAATGTAGTAATAGTTAACTGCAGTAGCAACTGCAGAAAAGTCCCAGAACTAATCTCACTTATAACCAGTAACAGTGCCCACATAGCACTAGGGACAGAAAGCTGGCTGAAGCTTGAAGTTAATTGTAGTGAAATTCTAAACTGTGGCTGGAATGTTTATTGCAAAGATAGGTTGAATGCTGGTGGTGGAGGAATTTTTATAGCAATAAAAAAATATGATAATATCTAGCGAAATTATATAGATTCAGAATGCGAAATACTTTGGGTTGAGTGTAACAGGTGGATCAAACATGGTCATTGGATGCTTTTATAGACCCCCTGCCTCAGCAGGAGTAATGGTGGAACATTTGATGGATAACTTTTTGCCTAAATTTTATGGTCGTGTTACAATTTTAGGTGGTCAGCAGGAGTAGTGGTGGAACATTTGATGGATAACTTTTTACTTAAATTTCCTGGTCATGTTACAGTTTTAGGTAGAAATTTTAAGTTACCAGCTATAGACTGGGGGATGCAAGTGATTAGAATGGGTAGTAGAGACAGAGAATCATGCAAAATTGTTCTAAGTGCCTTATCCGAAAATTACCATCACCCGTTAATCAGAGAAGCTACTTATGAAAATAATGTCTTGGACCTGCTAGTGACAAACAGACCCACACTTTTTACTCAATTAGCATAGAACAGTGAATTGGTAATTGTAAGGCCATTACAGCATCACTGAATATGACTGTAAATAGGAATACAAAAAAAGGAAGATCTTTCTGTTTAGCAAGAGCAACAAAAAAGAAATTGCAAATTATCTTACAAGTCGTCACAAAAATTTTATTTCCAGTACTGACAATGTTGAGCACCAGTGGACAGAGTTCAAGAGCATCCTACAATGTAGCTTAGGCGAGTATGTTGCAAGCAAAATTGTGAGGTATGGGAAAAATCCACTTTGGTTAGACAGCCATGTTAGAAAGCTATTATGGAAGCAAAGAGAGCACCATTGCAAATTTAAACATAGCCAAAGCCTCACAGACAAACAAATACTTAACAAAGCCAAAATTAGCATGAGGAGGACTATATGTAAAGTGTTCCATGAATACAAAAGTAAAACTTGTTATCTACCAAGTTGACCACAAATCCTAAGAAGTTATAAATCAGTAAATGATTTTAAGCCATCTGTCAAGACACTCTGTGATCATAAGGGCACTGAAACAGAGAATGACACAGAAAAGACCGAAATACTACACATCATCATCCAAAACTATTTCACAGAGGAAGATCACACTGGAGTTCCTACTTTAAATACTCTCACAAGTGACGAAATGACAGATATTGAAATAAGTTACTAAGGGATTTAAAAATAACTGACATTCCTCAACAGAGGGAAGGCTACTGGACATGATGGGATACCAGTTTGATTCTACACAGAGTATGCAAAATAACTTGCCTCTGTTCTAACAGCAGTGTATAATAGGACTCTAGATGAGTGATCCTAATGATTGGAAAAAAGCATATGTCGTCCTGTTTTCAAGAAGATTGTCAAATAGATGCACATAACTGGTGCCCTATATCTCTGTTGTGGGTCTGCTGTAAAATTTTAGAACATATTTTGTGCTCGCGTATTATGATGTTTCTGGAGACCGAAAATCTCTTATGTAGGAATCAGCATGGGTTCCAAAAACAATGATTGTGTGAAACCCAGCTCGCTCTCTTTAAACCCATCTTGCTCTCTTTGTCCATGAGACGAAGAAAGCAGCAGATACAGATGCCCAGGCAGATTCTGTGTTCCTTGACTTCCAGAAGACATTCAATACAGTTCGACACTGCCACTTAATGAACAAAATAAGAGTGTACGGAATGTCAGAACAAGTGGATGATGGGATTTATACAGTATATATAAATGATGTGGTAGATAATGTCAGAAGTTCCATGAGGCTTTTCGCAAATGATGCTGTTGCTTACAGAGAAGTCGCAACAGCAGAAAATTGTAGTGAAATGCAGAACGATCTGTAGAGGATCGACATTTGGTGCAGGGAGTGGCAATTGACACTCAACATAAACAAATGTAATGTATTGCAAATACATAGACAGAAAGACCCTCTGCCAGGCACTTAATTATGAACTGCAGAGTAATCATGTAGATGTAGGTATAGATGCAGAAGAACCACGTTGTGTGGTTACATAATTGCAGAAAAATCACTGGAAGCAGTTACTTCCATAAAATATCAAGGAGTATGTGTAGGAAGTGATTGGAAGTGAAGCAACAGCAAAAAATTAATGATTAGCAAGGCAGTTGCCAGACTGAGATTCATTGGAAAAATGTTCAGGAAATTAAGTCCATCTCAGCAAAGAAAGTAGCTTACAAAACACTCATTCGAGCAATACTTGAATATTGCCCATCAGTATGGGATCCATACCAGGTAGGACTGATAGAGGAAATACAGAAGATCGAAAGAAGAGCAACATGGTTTGTTAAAGCTTCATTTAGGAAGTGAGAAACATCATGGAAATGTTCATTTTACTCCAATGGCATACACTATGAGAGAGGCATTTTGTGTCACAGTATGGTCAACTGTTAAAAGTTTCAAGAGCATATGTTCCTAGAAGAGTCATCAAATGTATTGCTTCCTCCTACACGCAGTATATCTTGTGGAAAGACCATGAACATAAAATTAGAGAGATTTGAGGTCACATGGAAGATTGCCAGCAGTCATCCTTTCTGCAAACTATTGATGCCTGGAGTAGGAAAAGGGGGAACTGACAGTGGTACACACAGTACCCGCTGCCACACACCATATGGTGGTTTGTGGAGTGTAGATGCAGATGTAGAAGAATGATCTGTATAAGATACACAACACATTATGCAACATAGGACTCATCTGTGGAACCTAGCATCTTATAGGCTATGAGATGAGCTGCCGAATTTGGAGTGCTGCAGCCTTGTTGCTATGACTCACATGCTTTAGCAGCAAAACAAAATACAACAGCATGCAAGTCCTATCTGTAAGCCTGAATTTATTCACTGTAACTAGTTCTGATGTAAAAAATGGAGAAGATCTAACTAAGTTTGTTGTATGTTGCAATATCTGAAAGTTATTTGTTATACTACACGATAAAATGCAAACTACTTTCACAATATTGTCTGACATTCACAGTATTTTTTTATTTTTTATTTTTTTTCATTGTTGAATATTTGAATTATCAACTTTTCTACAGTGAGTGACAGGATAATTTATCAATATATTAACAGTTACAATCTGGAGAAAGTAGACACAATGTGATGATCAATCAATGGCATGCTCTCTTCTTAAATTCTAGTGTGTGCTGCAGTTATTGTAGTGGAAAACTCCTCTAACGTCACTCTCGGAATCTGATTCGAAGTTGCTTTCTTCTGCACAGCTCAAGTTATCTCTTACATTCACCCAAGTTTCATCTGGTCACAATATACATTCGAACATCACATCCATGATTCTCCACATTTACACCTCTATGCAACAACTTTTGTCCTTCCCATTAATGTTTTACGGCCATTAATAACGGAAAGACTGAATCCTGTTTCTTTTTACCTCTGTGCACAATCAGAATTTGCTGCTTTTAAGAAGAACTTTTTTCAAAAGCTACACAAGCAGTTTTGAAAACATGGATTATTCCCTTCTCTTACAACAGTTATATAAAGGAAGACAAACAGCTCCTTTCTGGACATTGTCCAAAGCTCAGTTGCTTCTTGCTCTGCTGCCTTTTCCCCAGTTTCTACAACCCTTTTCTGCCACTTTCATCATAATCTGTATTGTACTGTTCCTTCTCCTGTCATTACAACAGTGTATTTGTTTACTTTAAAACCGGTTGCAATGGGAAATAAAGAGCTTACCTTGCCCATTTTCTTTCTCAAAATACTCTCTCACTGAGAACACAAATTTGTGTGCTTTGCTATGTATTACGTTTTTCCTCTTCTGCCTCACGTAACATGTTGGGCTTTTGCCATACATCACACAGGACATGGTTTAAAATGAAATAGATGTGAATAAGTACTAAAAATATCATAAATAAAATGAACTATGGACAAGACTTATAGCTAGGTAATGACAAATGTTGGCACTGTTTACATACAAGAAACTGTTATATGTTAATGCAGCATTGTAACATCGCTAGCACTACCTGCTGAAGCATCGTTTATCTTTGGCTGGTTTCCTGTGGTTGGTAGGCAATGAAACAATGCTAGTTAGTTGTCAATACCAAAGACTTGGGTCTCAGACTATAGATCAGACATACATGTACATTTGTCTGCTAGCTAAAGCTCAGAAGTTGGTATAATGAGAACATTTTTATATGGCAGTTTAGGTGACAGTTGTTTTGAGCTGTGGTTGTGTCAAAGATGAGTAGAGCTTGGGCCAGGAACTCCAATCTCAGCAAACAATTGCATGGCAGGCATTACTGTTATGTTTTGTGTTGTGTGTTGCTTGTAGTTTTCTTCTCCTAATTTAAAATGAGTGAAGAGACTAATTTTGATCCATCACAAAGTTCGATTACGACTCTCACAACCTTACGACTCTCACGTAGCAGTGATTGGTGATATCTGTGACCATGTTTCAATTCCGTTTTCACAGAAAAATGGAACACTGGTGTAGGCGGCTACCGTGCGTGAGGGAGATGAGGTTTGTTTTCATTGACAGCTGACTGCTAGTTTATAGTGTCCACACTGCACTATAGTGTCTAGAAAACAAAACCTGTCAATATATTTTGACCACACTGAAAGTCTTCCCCTAATGTTCTAATAGAGCTACTTTCAGTTTTACTTCTATGCTAACTACCCCATTGCTTCTATTTGTAGTGTTATCAAGTATGAGTCGCACGGCTATGAATCATCGTGAAAGGTCAAAAACAATATTCTTCACATTTTGTAATTATTGAATTGGCTGGGAAAAGAAAAATAACATGGAGAAACACCTTTGATCAATGACACACTGTGTTCACAGTTCGGGAAATGCTGCTGCTCCCAACAAAAACAATCATTTGCTGAAAGTTTAAATAGAGACAAAAGAAGAAAAGTAGTAAAGACCATTTCGGAAAAAAACTGTTGAAGTTTTTGTAAAAACAAACTTCCCTACCAAAATGCTCCCCAATCGCCAGTTTGAGAACAAAGTAAAGTCAAATAAAAAAATAAAAACCTGTCTTTTGAAAGCACAAAAAAGTTATATTCAGGCACATTGCATGACAACCTTTTAAATATATACTCCAAAAATATATACTAATTTTGTGAAAATAGATGCTACATTTTCAGGTCCCTATTTACAGATCTGCGTACCTGCATACAATGTGTTTGCTCTCATTCTCTTGTTGTTGTAACCTCCTTCTATTCAGATATCTCTCATGCACACCCATTTGAAGTATGCCACGATCCCTACCTTCATCTGGTGAGTATTTTGTGATGCCACATTTATATTTTTACCATTCTCTCACATATCTGCCCCCCCCCCCCCCCTCCCAAACATAAAAAAGACAACCACTCACGCCAGGTGGGCCACAATGCTGAGAAACTGTAGTTGTGTGTATGTGTGGGAGGGTGAATGAGGAGGAAGGGGTGGTTCCTCTCAAGAAGAATGCAACTTTCTAATCTAAGCTATCATGTTAGAGTTCTCCTCTATGTGCTTATTTACTACTCAAAATGTCCTGTATGCGGCAAGTGACTTGTTTTTCCTCATTGCATTGCTTAATCCCATCCAGAATTTTCCAGTATTGTGTCAGTACATAAAGAAGTGAGTTCAAAATTTTTGGGTACCCATACAATTAGAAACTTTGGTTAACCACATCATGGAGATCATTTTACATCTACATCTACATAACCCGGTAACGAAACGCGCCGCTCTTCTTTGGATCTTCTCAATCTCTTCCGTCAACCCGACCTGGTACGGATCCCACACTGATGAGCAATACTCAAGTATAGGTCGAACGAGTGTTTTGTAAGCCACCTCCTTTGTTGATGGACTACATTTTCTAAGCACTCTCCCAATGAATCTCAACCTGGTACCCGCCTTACCAACAATTAATTTTATATGATCATTCCACTTCAAATCGTTCCGCACGCATACTCCCAGATATTTTACAGAAGTAACTGCTACCAGTGTTTGTTCCGCTATCATAAAATCATACAATAAAGGATCCTTCTTTCTATGTATTCGCAATACATTACATTTGTCTATGTTAAGGGTCAGTTGCCACTCCCTGCACCAAGTGCCTATCCGCTGCAGATCTTCCTGCATTTCGCTACAATTTTCTAATGCAGCAACTTCTCTGTATACTACAGCATCATCCGCGAAAAGCCGCATGGAACTTCCGACACTATCTACTAAGTCATTTATATATATTGTGAAAAGCAATGGTCCCATAACACTCCCCTGTGGCACGCCAGAGGTTACTTTAACGTCTGTAGACGTCTCTCCATTGATAACAACATGCTGTGTTCTGTTTGCTAAGAACTCTTCAATCCAGCCACACAGCTGGTCTGATATTCCGTAGGCTCTTACTTTGTTTATCAGGCAACAGTGCGGAACTGTATCGAACGCCTTCCGGAAGTCAAGAAAAATAGCATCTACCTGGGAGCCTGTATCTAATATTTTCTGGGTCTCATGAACAAATAAGGCGAGTTGGGTCTCACACGATCGCTGTTTCCGGAATCCATATTCCTACATAGTAGATTCTGGGTTTCCAGAAATGACATGATACGCGAGCAAAAAACATGTTCTAAAATTCTACAAGAGATCGACGTAAGAGATATAGGTCTATAGTTTTGCGCATCTGCTCGACGACCCTTCTTGAAGACTGGGACTATCTGTGCTCTTTTCCAATCATTTGGAACCCTCCGTTCCTCTAGAGACTTGCGGTACACGGCTGTTAGAAGGGGGGCAAGTTCTTTCGCGTACTCTGTGTAGAATCGAATTGGTATCCCGTCAGGTCCAGTGGACTTTCCTCTATTGAGTGATTCCAGTTGCTTTTCTATTCCTTGGACACTTATTTCGATGTCAGCCATTTTTTCGTTTGTGCGAGGATTTAGAGAAGGAACTGCAGTGCGGTCTTCCTCTGTGAAACAGCTTTGGAAAAAGGTGTTTAGTATTTCAGCTTTACGCGTGTCATCCTCTGTTTCAATGCCATCATCATCCCGTAGTGTCTGCATATGCTGTTTCGAGCCACTTACTGATTTAACGTAAGACCAGAACTTCCTAGGATTTTCTGTCAAGTCGGTACATAGAATTTTACTTTCGAATTCAATGAACGCTTCACGCATAGCCCTCCTTACGCTAACTTTGACATCGTTTAGCTTCTGTTTGTCTGAGAGGTTTTGGCTGCGTTTAAACTTGGAGTGGAGCTCTCTTTGCTTTCGCAGTAGTTTCCTAACTTTGTTGTTGTACCACGGTGGGTTTTTCCCGTCCCTCACAGTTTTACTCGGCACGTACCTGTCTAAAACGCATTTTACGATTGCCTTGAACTTTTCCCATAAACACTCAACATTGTCAGTGTCGGAACAGAAATTTTCGTTTTGATCTGTTAGGTAGTCTGAAATCTGCCGTCTATTACTCTTGCTAAACAGATAAACCTTCCTCCCTTTTTTTATATTCCTATTAACTTCCATATTCAGGGATGCTGCAACGACCTTATGATCACTGATTCCCTGTTCTGTACATACAGAGTCGAAAAGTTTGGGTCTGTTTGTTATCAGTAGGTCCAAGATGTTATCTCCACGAGTCGGTTCTCTGTTTAATTGCTCGAGGTAATTTTCGGATAGTGCACTCAGTATAATGTCACTCGATGCTCTGTCCCTACCACCCGTCCTAAACATCTGAGTGTCCCAGTCTATATCTGGTAAATTGAAATCTCCACCTAAGACTATAACATGCTGAGAAAATTTATGTGAAATGTATTCCAAATTTTCTCTCAGTTGTTCTGCCACTAATGCTGCTGAGTCGGGAGGTCGGTAAAAGGAGCCAATTATTAACCTAGTTCGGTTGTTTAGTGTAACCTCCACCCATAATAATTCACAGGAACTATCCACTTCTACTTCACTACAGGATAAACTACTACTAACAGCGACGAACACTCCACCACCGGTTGCATGCAATCTATCCTTTCTAAACACCGTCTGTACCTTTGTAAAAATTTCGGCAGAATTTATCTCTGGCTTAAGCCAACTTTCTGTACCTATAACGATTTAAACATTTAACTTCAGATATTCTTGCTCTGTGTGCGATTGCTCATTTTGGCAATGTCAATGTCTGGCTGTTAGCATACTTTGTATTTTTCCATTCATTAATTTCATGTTGAGTAACATTTCTGAGGATTCAGCACTTATACACAGTGCATATTTTGCTTGTAAATGAGTAGTAAGATTAACATATCATGTGCATCCCCAGAGTTCTTGTGGACAACCTGTTATTGTCTGTTACATAAACCATATAAGTTATCAGAGGACCAGGAATTTTGGACTGTTTAATGGTTTGGATCCATTTGGATTGCAGTGAATGACGATGTGTGTTAGAGAATCACTTACTATTCAGAATTAAGTTTACATTCAAAAAACAAGATATACATCTTCGTTGTTGAGCATACAGGACATGTGGGCCGAAAGCTACAACAGCTGACAGACTAAGTTGGATTCGCTATTGTTCTCAAGCTCACTGAGGTGAGTGTACTGTTAGGTGCCCTTGGAGGGGTGGCTGGCTGGCTCTGAGCAATATGGGACTTAAACATCTGAGGTCATCAGTCCTCTAGGAGGGGTGGCCTTATGGTCATTGTTGCTCAGGTATGTATACCTCCAGAGAGGGAAGCACTGTTCGGTGCTTTGGTCAAATGTAGTGATTGATCACACCAGCTGTGAAAGAAGTATTTATTTATTTTGAAAATAATGCAAGTAACACAAAGTCCACCTGAAGCAAGCATAAAAGACAACACATGGAAATGCACGTATCATTGTGTCTTTACACCAAACATTCTGTTAACACATAGAATCACATAAAAAAATGAGTGGGGGAAAAAAAAGAAGATGAAATAGACTGAGTCTGCTGCAAGTTATACAAAGAACAAAGAAAAGAAAACATACAAGTTAAAAAATACAAATTCACTTTTCACATATGTATAACTTCACTCAGTAAAGGACATGGCTTGCAGGTTGGCCTGTTGAAAACCCTGTGTGGTGTGGAAATAGTTGCCACTCGCACTATGCCTTTGTGCCCAGTGTGTACTCTTTCAGTGACATCCAGCTTCCAGCATAAGGGTGGCAGGTTGTCCTCTCTTACTACAACCAATACACAAGGCTGCATATTCTGAATGGGGACCGTCCACTTGGACCCCTGCTGTAGATGATATAGGCAGTCAGATGGCCATTGCCACCAAAGGATATGGAGCCCTTGCTAGTGTAGTTCCCACCTTGTGAGCAAGCTCAGACTGGTTGTACCTAGATCTGCACGAAGGTTACTTGTAATTGCAGTTCCAGTCATAAAATGACCTGGAGTGATGACTTGGGGTTAAGTAGGTTTCCAAGATATTGGCGAGAGAGGAGCAGGATAGTTGAAGCAAGCCTCAGTTTGGCAGGTCAGGGTTGTCAGTTCTTCGAATGTTGGACGTTTGGTTCCCATCATTAGTCATAAGTGATACTTGAGTACTTGACTCCTGCTTCCCATATCCTGCCAAAGTACGGCGGTGCTGGAAGAATGAAGTAACAATTGATGCTTCTTCATTTTGGGTTTGTTCTGCTAATGCAGACACCACCTGAGATGCAGAAATATTACAGATGTGTCTAAGTACAGCCCATGACGTGACATCTTCTTTAAGCCAGGCTTGTCCCTCCTACCACAGGCTGTATTCTTGCAAGTTTGCAGGAGACACTCGCTGCAGTGTATGATGAGCTGGGTTCCTTACTGTATGTATAATTCCATAATGTGACTGTTGTGATTTCCTGTGTCTCTGGCACAGGATTCCCCACAAATGTCTTTTTATCTCCTCATGGACTCTGTATACTTTCCTTGATCTTCAGTTGTCTCGCTCATCTCTGTTCAGTCTATGAGAAGTGTTTGCTGCATTGTGCAAAGAATCATATTATGGGCTTGGCTCTTCGCAAAATATAAGGTGGGTGATGAATCTGCCTATGGAATCTTTTGACGTTTGTTCCACAAAGTGTGCTTTGTACTGTTCCTCTTCTTTCACTGCTGTAGATTAGATTAGATTAGATTAGATTAATACTTGTTCCATAGATCATGAATACGACACTTCGTAATGATGTGGAACATGTCAGGTTAATAAAAGATGTCTGTACAAGATATTACATTACACAAAAAATTGCATGACACTAATGTTTAAGTTTTTTTCCCTTAATTTATATCTAAAAATTCAGCCAATGAGTAGGAGGAGTCGTCATCTAGAAATTCTTTTAATTTATTTTTAAATGTTAGTTGGCTATCTGTTAGGCTTTTGATGCTGTTTGGTAGGTGACCAAAGACTTTTGTGGCAGCATAATTTACCCCTTTCTGTGCCAAAGTCAGATTTAACCCTGCATAGTGAAGATCATCCTTTCTCCTGGTGTTATAGCTATGCACACTGCTATTACTTTTGAACTGGGTTTGATTATTAGCAACAAATTTCATAAGTGAATATATATACTGTGAGGTTACTGTGAGGATCCCTAGATCCTTAAATAGATGTCTGCAGGATGACCGTGGATGGGCTCCAGCAATTATTCTGATTACACGTTTTTGAGCAATTAATACTTTTCTACTCAATGATGAATTACCCCAGAATATGATACCATACGAAAGCAGTGAATGAAAGCAGGCATAGTAAGCTAATTTGCTGAGATTTTTATCACCAAAATTTGCAATAATCCTAATAGCATACGTAGCTGAACTCAGACGTTTCAGCAGACCATCAATGTGTTGCTTCCAGTTTAACCTCTCATCAATGGACACACCTAAAAATATTGAAAATTCTACCTTAACTATAGACTTCTGTTCAAAGTCTATATTTATTACTGGAGTTGTGCCATTTACTGTACGGAACTGTATATACTGTATTTTATCAAAATTTAAAGAGAGTCCATTTGCTGAGAACCACTTAATAATATTGTGAAAAACATCATTTACAATTACATCACTTATTTCTTGGTTTTTGGATGTTATTACTATACTTGTATCATCAGCAACAAGAACTAACTCTGCATCTTCATCAATGTGGTATGGTAAGTCATTAATGTATAGCAAGAACAGTAAAGGACCTAAGACCGAACCCTGTGGGACCCTGTACTTGATAGCCTCCCCAGTTTGAGGAATCAGCTGTTGTTTTAACATTACATGAACCACTTATTTCAACTTTCTGCATTCTTTCAGTTAAGTATGAATTAAACCATTTGTGCACTGCCCCCCTCAAACCATAATGATTTAGCTTATCTAAAAGAATTCCATGATTTACACAATCAAAGGCCTTTGAGAGATCACAAAAAATACCAATGGGTGACGTCTGGTTATTCAGAGCATTTAATATTTGATCAGTGAAAGCGTATATAGCATTTTCTGTTGAAAAGCCTTTCTGAAAACCAAACTGACATTTTGTTAGTACTTTATTTTTACAAATATGAGAGGCTACTCTTGAACACATTACTTTCTCAAAAATTTTTGATGGTGCTGTCAGAAGAGAAATTGGGCGGTAGTTGTTGACATCCGACGTATCCCCCTTTTTATGCAATGGTTTTACGATGGCATATTTCAGTCTATTGGGGAAAACACCCTGCTCCAAAGAGCTATTACATACGTGGCTGAGACTCCTACTTACCTGTGGGGAACAAGCTTTAAGTACCTTGCTGGAAATGGAATCAATTCCGTAAGAGCTTTTACCTTTCAGTGAGTTTATTATTTTACTGATTTCAGAGGGAGAGGTTGGTGAAATTATAGTTGTTTCAAACTGCACAGGTATGGCCTCTTCTATTAGTGGCCTTGCCTCTTCTAGTGAAGATCTAGATCCTATTTTCTCCACAACATTTAAAAAATGATTATTGAAAATATTTTCAGTTTCTGATTGTTCGTTAGTACACTTGTCATTCAGTTTTATGGCACTAAAATCTTCCTGTGCTCTTGGTTGCTCTGTTTCCCTTTCAATAATATTCCAAATTGCTTTAATTTTATTATCAGAGTTACTGATCTCAGACATGATACACATGCTTATGGACTTTTTAATAACTTTTCTTAGTACCGCACAATAGTTTTTATAATATTGAACAATTTTGGTGTCAGTACTCCCTCTTGCTGTTCGATACAGTTCTCTTTTACGGTTGCAAGATATTCTTATGAAATAAGTTATATTTCAAGTTTGTACTTTATGTAATTCTTACATCTCCCAGAGTTTCATGAGTTTGAATGTCGTGTCAGTTTTTACACACCGAGCGAGGTGGCGCAGTGGTTAGACACTGGACTCGCATTCGGAAGGACGACGGTTCAATCCCGTGTCCGGCCATCCTGATTTGGGTTTTCCGTGATTTCCCTAAATCAATCCAGGCAAATGCCAGGATGGTTCCTCTGAAAGGGCACGGCCGACTTCCTTCCCCATCCTTCCCTAATCCGATGAGACCGATGACCACGCTGTCTGGTCTCCTTCCCCAAACCAACCAACCAATCAGTTTTTACACAATCGACTGCTGTTTGATACTGGCCTGATATGGAATAACTAACTTAGTTCTGTCTCCTGAAGTGTGGGATGATCAGCCCCTATGGAGATAGTCCTTACCGGACAAGATTCTGCTCCTAGCAGTACGTCCATCTCGCCAGGTGACCAAAACTCTGGATCAGCTAGTTGTGTATTTGGCAAGTTCCAACTGGGATCAACTATTTGTTCTGGCAAGATGTATGTTATGTTTGGCAAAACTAAATATTGACAGACAACATGAAGTTTCTTATGCCGGGCCCATTTGTACAGAGACATGGTGTTCTGTTTCTGAGAGGGTTGCACCTACTCATTGAATTGGCACCCTGCTGTGCCACCTTTGAAGGCTGCTTCCAATGTGAAGCATGACTGTGACCCAGAATCTAATAAAGTACGAGAAGTCTGCCTTTTGCCACTGTTGTCTTGCAGCTTAATTCTTGCAGTATAAGAAGCACTCAATTGCCTGGGCTGACCTTCAGTGAGTAATAATGTTATAAACTTGACTGACATTTATCATTGTGTTTGTATGGCTTTTCACTTGGACAGTCATTCCTTGTTCCATCTTGTGCATGCAGTAATGTATAGTGTCATTTACCACAGGTATGGTTGCTAATGACTTTGTGGTTAGAAGTCCTGTGATCACTCTTCAGACAATTGTAACCAAGTTGTTGTGCATCACAATTGGTTTGCATTCGCTACATGTAGCTTGTCTGAATTTCCTACATTTCTGCAATACAGGAAACTGGTAGTACATGACACATACAGCAGTAGTAACAATGTAAATCTTGTCTCAAAAGCCCGAACTACTGTATATTGGAGGTATTATGATGTTTATTACTGGGCATACCGTGATGTGTTGTGTCTCGACAGTTTCTAATGAGTTGCATTTGTTTTCAAGAAAAGCATACGTTTCTTTGAATGTTGGAAAGCCGTTCAAACTCAGATTGGCTTGAGACTTTGCTCTTACAGACTGTTCAGCCCTTTCTATAAGGAGCATTGATGTAATTATGTCTTGCAAAGAGTTATCTAGATGTAATGCTATCAGCGCATGCACATCGCTTGAAGCCTTGTCAGTGGTACATGGAGTTTACGTGCACATGAATTTGTCATTGACCGTGGTGTTAAGTTTATTTAAATGCGGCAGTGCAATCAGCTGAAGATTGTTTTAGCTGTTGCAAACCAAAGGTAGTGTTAGTCATCAGAAGATAAGCAGTAGATTATGTGCTTTGCCTGTTAATGAACTAAGCAAATGGCGATACTTAGCAGTGTCCTCTAATTCCGCGTTATTTATGACGATACTCACAGATGTCTTCCAAAAATGCCCGAATTGTGTTACATCACCATTAAATGACAGCACTTTTATGGTAGGCAGCTTGATGCTATATTTCAGTGCCCTCAAGGCAAATCCAGAATTTGACAAAACCTTGTCAGCTGCATTAGCATGATTAATCTGAATTGCTGCAAATTTTTTAAAATTATTATTATTATTATTATTATTATTACTTTTCTTTGAGATTTCAAAGCCCATATATTCGAAGATTCCTCTGCCCTCAGCATGTACATAATATTCAAAGTGCTTTAACAACTGTGAGGCTTGCTTTTGCCATTGAGCATGTGGTAATAAGTTTCTTTCTTAAAACTTTATTCATCATGGAAAGATAGCATATCAGACAACAGCAGAAGCAGCAGTTGTCCAACACATTCTGGCTTGAATGTACCAAAATGCTAGTGTCCACAGATGAAAATGCAATGATATGTTTGCTTTCACAAAACAAACTAAACATATCCACTGTTTAGCATTCAGGGCATCAGGCCAAGAGATATGATAGCCAACTGACCAAGCCCCGTTCAGTTCTGTTCTCACCGTTGCAGATATGCACGTGCGCCATTAGGTGCTCTCGTAGGGTTGGTCTGCTGGTCATTGTTGCTCAGACACAAACAATTTCTGAGAGGGCAGCACTGTCCAGCTGCTCGGTTGAATGTGACAACCGAACATGACCAGCTAAGCAGCTATTCATACTGAGGAGTCTTCCAGTTCATTCACAGTCAATCACAAAAAAAAAACAACTGCTATAGTATTTGTAAGTATAAAACTAGGAATGAAAATTATCTGTTGTGACTTAACAGTATCTCATCACAGACAAAAGTGAACCATACAGAAATTTGACCACCTCCCCAATTTAATATTTTTGATTAATTTTGATATAAGTAAAAGTTACCCATGTTCATTAAATTGCCATATTGTCCCTGAAAAAAGAATTGTTTTTATAAACCAGTTCTACTTCTTAGCTAGGTGACATGTACACCATCCACAAACAGGTGTTTTAGTAAAATAGAGAAGTTGTCTGTTGCCAACACACCTGAAAAATGTTTGCATCTGTTGGCTGTGGACATCTATTGAAATTGTACATCTGCTAAAATGCTGTTTCATAGTATCATTACCCTAATCTTCTGGTGTCACCTATTATGCTATTATATGAAGATCATTTGTTCACAGTCACTCCTGCGAGCATATAAACTGGCCAGTTTTGGCCGATATTTAGCAACAATCCCAGAGACTGGAGTGAGTTACGATTCAGCCTCTGGTCTCTTGCGAATATCAACTGCAGAAGATATCAATGAAGAAGCTGAACAACCAGATGTGGAAGAAGGGGTGGATGTAAACAATGTGGTATGTACATATCCAGTTTCTACATAGTTTCTAGCATGACTTGAAGACGGTATTAAACATCAAAAATATACGAGGGCTGTTCAATAAAGAATGATCATAATTTTGTTTTTGACAACATACCTTTACTCATCCTCATAATTAAGAAGACGATGTAAATATTCCAGAATTCGAATCGAGAACAGCTGCCAACATGTATAAAGTAGTAGTGAATATCCACGGAGTAGTGAAGCAACTTAAATAACTTAATAAAAGTAAGTCTTTTGGTCCCGACTGTATACCAATTAGGTTCCTTTCGGAGTATGTTGATGCATTAGCTCCAAACTTAAGAATCATATACAACCGTTCGCTCGACGAAAGATCTGTACCCAAAGACTGGAAAGTTGCACAGGTCACACCAATATTCAAGAAAGGTAGTAGGAGTAATACACTAAATTGCAGGCCCATATCGTTAACATCGATATGCAGCAGGATTTTAGAACATATATTGTGTTCGAAACATAATGAATTACCTCGAAGGAAATGGTCTATTGACACACAGTCAACATGGGTTTAGAAAACATCATTCCTGTGAAACACAACTAGCTCTTTATTCACGTGAAGTGCTGAGTGTTATTGACAAGGGATTTAAGATCAATTCCATATTTATGGATTTCCAGAAGGCTTTTGACACTATACAACACAAGCGGCTCATAGTAAAACTACGTGCTTATGGAATATCGTCTCAGTTATGTGACTGGATCTGTGATTTCCTGTCAGAGAGGTCACAGTTCGTTGTAATTGACAGAAGTCATCGAGTAAAACAGAAGCGATTTCTGGCGTTCCTCAAGGTAGTGTTATAGGCCCTTTGCTGTTCCTTATTTATATAAACGATTTGGGAGACAATCTGAGCGGATTGATAAGGAGACAATCTGAGCAGATAGATAAGAAACAGCAATGTGCCTATAACACTACCTTGGGGAATGCCAGAAATGTAAAGGATCATAACCTATAGAAAGTATTATTACCTTGTTGTCACTGTCTATTGGTTCACAATGATGTAACAGACTCTTGTACCATGGGAGCACGTGTTCCAGCGTTGTTATCTTTGTAGTTTCCAAATCCAAACTCGCTTCTTTAAAAGGGGTTAGAAAAGCAATGCCGTCTCGTATGCACCCTTCTTGGAAGGTTTCTAAGAGTGTCGATTGCCCCTGGGATTCTAGTAGGTCTCGAATATCGTCGATTTGACTGATGACGGAATTGAGAATTAACAGTATACTGTTCCACCGAGTTACAGCTTCTTGCTTCACAGAGTGCCGCAGACGCCCCAAGTGACCCGATCTCTTCAAATAGCCTACTGTAGCTCTTGCTGATAGTAGACACGACAGGATTTCAGGGGCTTCGTCTTCTAAAAACGTCTCTTGAAATGTGTGATGAAGTGCAGTCATCAAGCAGTGATCAAAGCAAGGCAAACGGTCGTAAGATTCAAGTGCCTTCTTCATATTAGCTACTTGCTCGGTGACAAATTAACGTTTCGTAAGCTCATTCTTGTTAATTCCTACCTCAATCATCCGCTCTTCGATTTCGTTCCGTATGTTCTCTCCTGTCTTAGGTACATTCAGAAACTCGGTTGTTATCAAAACAAACATTTCTAGCTGCCACTCATCATTCACATAATGCGATGTCACAGTCAAAAAAATTCTCTTCTTGTAGTTATCAGACCACAGATCAGTGTCTAAAGCGCACATTTTGTTCTTTAAGGCACATATTAGCTTGGGCACCATTGTCACCCGTATTTTGTCTGCCTTTTCTTTAATATGCCGCAATACAGTGGTAGGGTGCGGAAGAACATCTTCTATACTGACTTTGCCATAAGTGGCGCCAAGCCAATTTTACTACAAGTATTTAACGGTAGCAAATCTATTCCACTCAGATCGACCAACCTATCAACAACAACTTTCTTTATGTTACTTGGTACTGCAAGTGGCCGGTGGACTTCTGCTCCACATTTACTTTTGCAGTGCCGAATCATACCTGTTGTGCATGTCTGGTACAGAAGTATGGTATCACGTGTGGTACATTGCACGAAACCAGCAGGAGCCTGCGTGACAGGATCCACTACAAGTGCCAACGATTTCCAAGCTTCAATTTTCTCCTCCTCTTCCGACATGTCTTTCTTCTTCAGGACTAATGAGCTGCTCCTAATTCTCACCATAATACTCCTTTGTTTCATGAATGGAACGTTTATGACCTATACTTGGTTTATCCACAACGCTGTCTGCGCTGCACAAAGCCAGGTCGTCAACTGCGTTTACACACGGTTTCTAATGCGATTCGGCACTGTAGAGCGCACGGCGGTTGTACTGTCACCGGCCAAGATTGTGAGTACACTCGAGTGTCCGGCAGTGCTCAACAGTGCAACCGATAACTGAGAGGTGGAGGACAACCGGCCACATGGTGCATTAGACGGCCACAGCCGTATCGCAGCGTGGGCCTTTCCCAGACATCGAGCAGTGGCACGAAATGGGAAATGCTCGAGCGGTTGTTTTCATCGAAATGCAGAGCTCTATGACTGAGCACATCGAAAAAGTTCAAAGAAAGGCAGCATGTTTTGTATTATCGCGAAATATGGGAGAGGGTGTCACAGAAATGATACAGGATTTGGGATGGACATCATTAAAAGAGAGGCATTTTTCGTTGCGATGGAATCGTCTCACGAAATTCCAATCACCAACTTTCTCCTCCACATGCGAAAATATTTTGTTGACACCAACTTGCATAGGGAGGAACGATCACCAAGATAAAATAAGAGAAATCAGAGCTCGTACGGAAAGATATAGGTGTTCATTCTTCGCGCACGCTATACGAGATTGGAATAATAGAGAATTGTGAAGGTGGTTCGATGAACCCTCTGCCAGGCACTTAAATGTGATTTGCAGAGTATCCATGTAGATGTAGATAGAACAACATTGGCAATATGCTGCATGGAAATGTGGTCGTTTGTGCCTGATATGGACTTGCAATGTTCTCAGGACATCCCTGTAGTATTGTCCAGTTACTGGTGTGTGTGCAGTTACAACATGCTGATACACCATTATATGAATATCAAAGAATGAGAAGACCATAACTTTTGGAAATTTCCACACTGAGCTTTGCTGTTTTCTCTCAGGATCAGAATGATGTAGCCAAGTTTCATCAGCAGTGATTACATTTGAAAGAAACTCCGGATCTTCCTCTAACATGAAGTACATCAATTTTAACTGCATGCAGACCTGCACGCGAATATCCTTTTGTTCGTGAATCAACAGTCTTGGAACCCATCATGCACAAACATGTCATGTGTAATTTTAGTGTCACCAATGTGAGGGTGGCACCCAGTGAAATGTTCAGTATTTCAGAAAGTGATCTTTAGGTAATTCGTCGATCCTCTCTCACAATGACAGCAGCAGTGTTGATGTTTTCTTGAGCAATAACTGGAGGACCGAGGCCACATTCCTTTGAAATTGATTGTCTCCCCTCTTTAAATATTTTAAATTACCTTCAAGCTGTGCTGTAGGGAAGAACAGATTCTCCATAGGCCTCCTGTAACATTGTATAGGCCTCAGCTGAAGATTTGTTGAGATGAAAGCAGAATTTCCAAGCCGCATATTGTTCCTCCCGTGTTACCTCCATTGCAGCAGCAGGCGATACTAAACATGTCTGACCTTGCCTGCGTCTCAAAAGCGGGAACCAGGAGTCCTAACAATGAAACTACTACAGTGTGTTTGTTGCACATTAAGCTAACAGAATATCATCAAGATTAAATTTTAGCGCGAGGAATTATGACCGTAAAAAAAAATTATGATCATTCTTTATTGAACAGCCCTCGTAATATTAAGGATAAATGATTTCAGCAAAATGGCTCCTCATATGACATGATGCTTTTATGAAACTTGGTACCCACCATCTGCCTTTGTGAGCCCCCACAGTGGGGCATTGTTATTGTGTTTTACCTTTACGCTAGTCATAAAAAAGTCATTCAACAATAACCATCAAGTGAAATTTCCATTTTTTCACATTGTTTCTTTGGACACTCACTGGAAACAAACTGTTGGCCAATTTCTGATTTGCCAAAGTTAAAAAAAAATTACAAAACACTTGCCAGCACCATCTTGCAATCATTTGTAAAGGACTGAACATGAGCTGTGAGGAATAAAGAGTGAGGATAAATGTGAAGAAGACTAAGAAAAATTTTTGATTACTTAGTGGAGCAGTTTGAAAATTTCAGCTACGTGAGATGCAAAATAACCAGTGACACGAGATATAAACAAGAAATAAAAACAAGGGTATATATATATACGTGAGAAATGTCTTGCAGAAGAAGTAGTATTTTCTTTGGTACACTAAATAAACCAAGTAAATATTAGTGAAGTGAAGTGTTCTGTATGTATTGTTCCCCAGTAGGATGCAGAAACTTGGACACTGTAGCGGAGAGAGGAAAATGTTTGGAGGCTTTTGAGATGTGAATATGGGTTTGGAGATGAGGTTGTGTTACACAGGGTGAATGAGAAAAGACAGAGGTTGGAAACAATTAAGAGAAACAAACAAAACTGACTAGGACACTGGATGAGAAGAGATTGTGTAATAAAAGACCCAGTACAGGGAAGTGCATCATACGCAGCTATGAAAAGAACAGTGGAAAATGGGAGGCCCGGAGAATGCTGAATTGGCAGTGATGGACATGCATAATAGGCGGAACATGTTATCATCACCCAGGAATTTTTTAATTTTATAGACCATGATGAGTAATGAAGTAAATAAATATGAATATAATAGAGGGAAACATTCCACGTGGGAAAAATATATCTAAAATCAAAGATTCTGTAACTTACCAACCAAAAGCATTGGTACGTTGATAGAGACAATAACAAACACAAACACACACACAAATTTCAAGCTTTCCTGATGAAGCAACCGTGGGTTGCGAAAACTTGAAATTTGTGTGTTTGTTTGTGTTTGTTATTGTCTCTATCAACGTACCAACGCTTTCGTTTGGTAAGTTACAGAATCTTTGTTTTTAGATATAAGTAAATAAATAAATACATACCAGAGTAGCTAAAAGTATGGGTTGTTTTCAAAACGTATTTTCTCGGGTGTGTTACGATACCATAAAATACAGGGTAGTACAGGGAAATGGGAAATTTGAAACATTATTGTTGGTAGCACTGTAATTGCAGAAGTTGTTTGGAACTGATGTATAATTGTTGTGAACACGTTATCATTTAGTAATCTTACAGCATTGGAGATGTGATACACGCTATCACTGTGAGAGCACTTTACAAGCAGGGTGATAGTGTGACTGCTGCAGAAAGGGTATTTCGACATTATTATCAGCTAGTATACCTCAGACATGTCCCATCTGCTCAGGCATAATTTTGAAGAAATGTGTTCAGCTTGGGGGGGGGGGGGTTTCAAATTGTACATAGCCTGGAGACCATTGCAGCTGTTTGAGTTTCCATTGAGAGGGGACCTTGTAATTCCATACTACAACATGCATCTGCTCTATAGATTGATTGATAAGGAAATTCTGCATGAATTAAAGTTCCATGACCATAAGTTAAAAGATTGTGCAGCAATTAAATCCTCAAGGCCCCATGTCACGTAGAGAGTTTAGCGAACAGGTTTTGGTTAAAATGTTAGGACTCCAGACTTATTAACAACATATGGATGTCAGATGAAGGCCACTTCTCCCTTAATAGATACACCAACAAACAGTATTTTATTACTGTGCAAAGGAAAATTGTTGTGGGTTTCACAAGTGTTCATTACACAACTCCAAAATTACCTTATGGTGTGCTGTATCATGTCATGATGTCATTCACCCTCACTTTTGTGAACATGAAGGTGGCATATGCAACAACAGTAACATGTGCTTGGTATGTTGATATATTTAAGTGATGACCTCTTACCTTTAATAACTAATAACACTATGTCCAGCAGTTTCACCACCATTCTCAGTTTCCTGTTATTAGAGTCAATTTACAGAAGTATCTTGTTTTGTGATTACTGTAAACATTTTTGGCTTTGTGTACTGCCCTCCAGTAGAGGAAACTGTCCTTATCTTTGATTTCCTTTAACAAACAAAATGAACAAATCTGACAGAGAATTCCTTACCTCCATGATAAGAATGACAGGTAACATAAGGGCACACTTAACATGTGCTTGTCCTCATTTTTCATATTCAGTTAGTTGTGTTGTACCTGTCATTTTCATTATCACAATATTACATTCCTATCTGGTTTTTGGACAACATCAGTTGTTTCCATTTCATACTGCCCCTCATAATGGATTCTCTCTGCTTTCTTCCCTTCTTTTGTAGCCCTTTAAGTTGAAATCTCTCCCTAGCTTTCCCTCTCAGAAACTGTGTTTAAGTATTCTTTTTTTCTCATATTCATGTACATCTGGTTTGAAATTTTGGTCTATAATGTTTACTCAGTTATGCCATGGTCATTTTGTGAGGGAACAAAATAACCTGGTGGTTGACTCAGTTGAAATTTGTATTCACAGAATTAGCAATAAGCCTCCCTGTGACGTATAACATCTTTCTTATAACATCTGCTGCTAGATTTCAATTAGCATCTACATGATGCTTTCCCAATTAATGGCTCGAGGGAGTTGCAACAATTACTCCAAACACACAAATCAAGGTGCTTTCCATCTCTTCTTTCTCTACCTGACAAGGTCGCCAGGCTACATGTGCACCTACATTTACATTCCTGCTCCACAAGACAGCGAGTACCTTGTACCACTACTACTTATTTCCTTTGATGTTCCACTCACAGATAGAGTGAGGGAAAAAACATTGTCTGTATGCCTCTGTAATGCCTTAATTTCTCTTATCTTTGTGGTCCTTACATGAAACGAACATTGGTGGCAGTAGATTTGTTCTGCAGCCAACTTCAAATGCTGGTTCTTTAAATTTTATCAATAATTCTTTGTGAAAAGAATGTCATCTTCCCTCCAGGGATTCCCATTTGAGCTCCCAAAGCACCTCCGTAATACCAGGTTGATTGAATGCACCAGTAACAAGTCTAGTGGCTAACCACTGAATTGCTTCACTATCATTCTGTAGTGTGACTTGGCAGTGGTTCCAAACACTCTAGTAATACTCCCTGCTACCACCATTACATGCTTGTTCTATTTTTGCTCACACTGCAATGTTACACGTAGGTATGTAACCAACATGGCTATGTCAAGCAACACACTACCAATGCTGTATTCAAACATTATGGATTGCTTTTCATACTCGTCTGTGCTAACTTACATTTTTCTACAATTAGAGCTAGGTGTCATTCATCACCCAGATTAGAAGTTTTGTGTAATTCATCTTGTATCCTCCTACAGTCAACATTGACACTTTCCCACACACCACAGCACCATCAACAAACAGCTGCAGATTGCTGCTTATGCTGTCATCAGATCATTTATGTATGTAGAGAATAATAGTGATCCTATCACACTCTCCAGGTGCACTCCTGATGATACCTTCATCTCTGATCAACACTTGGTGTTAAGGAGAACATAATGAGAGAAGATACCCCATACTGGTTCACAAATGGTAACCTAGTATGCAGTGGAATGGAGCAACATGCTTATTTGACTTTGGTGCCCTGAAGCGATGGTTACTCTGAGGAGGCGAGGGGGGGGGGGGCACATTTGAGAGGGTAGGGCATAAAGTTGTAGCTCTGATTCATTTAGTTAGCATCATGGAGTGGACAAAAGTGAGAGCACATTCGCTGTCAGGGCAAACATTTCTAATATTTGCTGAATCATTGCCAGGCAACATGCATTCCATACCCATTTCAGTATTAACGCGCTGTAGTTGTGTTCCTGGATAGCAGTCGATTATTTCATGGGTAGGCGACTTCAGGGAGACGAGCTGTGGTGGGTTAAGATCTACAGACAGCTACAGCACTCCAAAACATTGCCATTGTAAGGCTTTCTGCCCACAAACATGTGGCTGCTGTTGGAGTGTTTGCTCAATATGTTAGGTGAAGCCTTCACGAGGAAGAAACATTCCTTCCTAGAAATTGGCTGTGGTGCAGGAAACTAATTCAAGCAATTTTGTTGCTGAGGAAAATGCATGCAAGAGGCACTTCTCAGTGTGTCTCATGACACACTTCCATTCTTCAGTGATGAGACTTCTGTAAATAAACAGAACATTCACTGTTGAAGCCCTGATACTGCAAGACAGTTTCATCAGCATCCACTACATTTACGACATGTAACTGTTTGGTGTGCACTGTAGCGAGATGAAATAATTGACCCATGGTTTTTTGAAGAAAATGAATTTTCAATTTCGGTGACTTATGTGCAAATGATTGAAAAGTTTTGCCAGCCAACACTCAACGAGATGGATATGAGAGATGCACAGTTGTAGCAGGACGGTGCAACTGCACGCACTGTGTGTGTGCGCGAGAGGCAATGTGCACAGGCCAGCACGGTTGCCTGATTTAGCCCTGTGTGACTATTCTTTATGTGCCTGTCTAAAATTGCTTGATTACAGGGGGTCCTAGGGTCCTGGCTCACATAAAGAGCAACATTTGACAAGCTGCCCCCAACATATCTGTCGATATGCTGGTTAGTGTTCAGTGAAACTTCCAATTTTGGTTGTTGTTGTTGTTATGGTCCTCAGACTGGTTTGATGCAGCTCTCCATGCTACTCTATTCTGTGTGTGTGTCTTCTCTCCAAATAACTACTGCAACCTACATCCTTCTGAACCTGCTTACTGTATTCATCTCTTGGTCTCCCTCTACAATTTTTACCCTCCAATACTAAATTGGTGATTGCCTGATGTGTCTCAGAATGTATCCTATCAGCCGACCCCTTCTTTTGGTCAAGCTGTGCCACAAATTTCCTGTCTCCCCAATTCTGTTCAGTACCTCCTCATTAGTTACGTGTCTACTCATCCAAACTTCAACATTCTTCTGTAGTACCACATTTTGAAAGCTTCTATTCTATTTTTGTCTTAACTGTTCAATGTCCATGTTTCCATACATGGCTGCACTCCAGACAAATACTTACAGAAAAGTCTTCATAATACTGAAATCTATATTCAGTGGTAACAAATTTTTCTTCTTCAGAGACGCTTTTCTTGCCATTGCCAGGCTAAATTTTATATCCTCTCTACTTTGGCCATCATCAGTTATTTTGCTGCCCAAATAGCAATACTCGTCTACTACTTTAATTGTCTCATTTCGTAATCTAATTCAGTTAGCATCACCTGATGTAATTTGACTATAGTCTGTTATCCTTGTTTTGCTTTTGTTGATGTTCATCTTATATCTTCCTTTCAAGACAATGTCCATTCTATTCAACTCTCTTCCAAGTCCTTTGCCGTCTCTGCCAGAATTACAATGTCATCGGCAAACCTCAAAGTTTGTATTTCTTCTTCCTGGATTTTGATTCCAAATCTAAATGGTTCTTTGGCTTCCTTTACTGCTTTCTCAGTGTACAAATTGAATAACATCAGGGATAGGCTACAACCCTGTCTGACTCCCTTCTCAACCACTACTTCCCTTTGGTGCCCCTTGACTTTTATAACTGCTACGTGGCTTCTGTACAAGTTGTAAATAGCCTTTTGGCCCCTGTATTTTACCCCTGCAATCTTCAGAATTTCAAAGAGAGATTTATTCAATCAGCGTTGCCAAAAGCTTTCACTAAGTCTACAAATGCTTTAAATGTAAGTTTGCCTTTCTTTAACCTATCTTCTAAGATAAGCCTTAGTGTCAGTATTGCCTCTCATATTTCTTTGGAATCCAAATTGATCTTCCTAGATGTCGACTTCTGCCAGTTTTTCTCCATTCTTCTGTAAAGCATTCATGTTAGTATTTTGCAACAATGGCCTATTAAATTGATCGTTCGATTTTGATTCGGTTCTATTTCGATTAACGCAGTATATTGATAATAATGGACGCCACGTGCACGGGATTTCTCAATAAGCAAGTTGCTCTGCCCCAACCAGTATTAAAATAATGACAGAATGGCGCGGCAGCAGCACCGAGAGGGGCGCAGGGTAGAGGGGAGCGCCGGCTCGCAGTGGGTGCGAAACGTGTCGCCCCGGGTGTCGAGGCGGCGGCTTTGCTCTTTCCGGTGCGCCAGCCCGCCGTGCCCCGGCTCGAGTCGATGTGCTGCGGCGGCGACAATAAGCAGCTAATTAGCTCAGGGGCTGGAAGGTCGAGCGGGGGGGGGGAGGTGGCGAAGGGGAGCCGGGGCCCGCGCCTGCGAGGGGAGCCGGGGCGCTTGTTTACACGCGACGCGTCGCCGCCGGCTGCCGAGTAGTTCGCCAGAGTGGCGCGCGGCGGCGCTGGCTGCGCGGGCGCCTCACCCCGCGCTGTCTGGGCGAGAGCGGATTAAGACGAGCGCGCCGCGGGCGAGACCGCCGAGCCGAGCGGAGCGGAGCAGCCGCTCTCCCACCCCACCCCAGCCAGCCTCTCTCCATCCCGTCCGCCACTCGTCCTGTTTCCCCGCTTCCTCCTCCTCCTCCTCCTCCTCCTCCACCACCTCGTCCGCACTCGGTTCGCGGTTCCGCCGCCGCCGCGGCACCTCGCGCCAGCACTCGGCGCAGGCAGCAGTAGCAGCTCTTGCAGCGGAAGCTCGCGCCGCCGCCCCCCTCCCTCCCCCGCCTCCCCCGCAGCCTCTGCAGTCCCCCTACCGCCACCGCTGCCGCCGCCGCTGTATGGATTTTTTTCTGGCTGCCGGGCTTGGGCAAACACTCTCGCATTTGTATCGACCAGACGCCCCGCCAGGCAGCGAGCGACCGGGCGGGCGGGCGAGCACATGTTTATACACCGCCGCCTCCGCCTCTGCCGCCCCTCCTGGGCGGCCGTCTGCTGCCGCCGCCGCTGCTGCTGCCTCCAGCGCCCCCGGGCCGCTCAGCCTACTCTCGCACCGCGACACGTCGCTTTTATTTTAATATTGCACTTGTTTGTATTGCTTCCCACACACACACACACACACACACACACACACGCACAGAGTCACACTCCATTCCTCCGCTCGTACGTCGCGTGTGTGCCTGCACGCGCCCCCCCTGCCCTTTTTCACCTCTCTCTTCGACAAACGCATTGCGGCCGTTTGCGGGGCTTATATTTACGTTTTCAATTTATTATTTTATTTTCGCCCGACCCGGAGAATATATGCTTATTTTAAAACGTGTTGTGTGTGTCTGTGTATCTTTTTTTTTTTTGTTCCCTCCTGCTTACTCTGCAGCGCTACCGGCGGCTGTTCTTTCAGTGATGAATTTGGGAATTATTGTTTCTGTCCTCCCATCCCCTCTCCTCGTTTTGCCGAAATAAAATGAGAGAAAGCTCTGCGTCCGTAAATGGGTTTTAACGACGGTTAGCGCGCACTGGAGGCCGTGTTCCGACATTGCCGTATATTTTTCGCCTGTCCGCTGTTTTATTGACCGCGCCAGTTATTCTTTGCGAGACACGAATGTTTCTGTTCTGTTATTGAAGCAGCCACTCTATAGTAACACAACGAATAGGTCTTTGAAGACTGTATACAGGGTGTTTCAAAATGAGTATACGACTCTTAAGGTTTTATAGCAGCTTACGGTTATAAATAATACATCAAATGAAAGAGCAACTCAAAACACTTTCGTTTGTGTACTTGTGTGCAGATCGAAGTGTGTGGAACCACCAAGAATGACTGAAGAACACTTTTAATGAGTGAAAGTCTTGCACGCGTAGCCCCAAGAAATCAGTTCGGAAGCCTAGTCGTGAAGTAACAATTCAAGTGACGGTTGTGTGGAAACTTTTAAGCACACGCTGACAACCACGTCCTTGAAACTTCCTGGCAGATTAAAACTGTGTGCCGGAACGAGACTCGAACTCGGGACTTGGCAGAAGTAAAGCTGTGAGGACGGGGCGTGAGTCGTGCTTGGATAGCTCAGTTGGTAGAGCACTTGCCCGCGAAAGGCAGTAGATCCCGAGTTCGAGTCTGCCCGGCACACAATTTTAATCTGCCAGGAAGTTTATCAGCGCACACTCATTCTGGAACGACGTCCTTCTCGGGTTTCCAGCCGCGGCAAGTGATTAAAACTACACGAGCTTTGAGCCAAGCACTCTTTGCCCGTTGTCAAGTGGCATGACTGCCAGCGGGCCGATGGTATGTCCTGATACACTAGCTGCCGGCTGTCACCTCACTGGCGCTCGCGGCATCGCCACATATGGGCGTACGTCGACTCAGCGTTCGATGTGCCCACGTCAACTCCGCGATCGCCGGATTCCAGGCTGCACCGAAGTGCAGGCTGCCGTCTCTATTAAGCGTGTTGTCAGTGATTTTATTTCATTGGCTTTTCTGATTTCGAAATCCTAGACGCCGTTAGTGCGAGCCACGAGAGTGGTTTCGTCAAATTTTATCAGGCGTCCGTTTTCTGAAGCTTGCTCAGCTAAACAGATTCCTCGAGGTAGCGTGTATTGTCGCACAGTGCGTACTGTTTGTCCGTCGTAAGAGTGGCCACACTGGCGAGGTGTCTTGCAGACCCCACGAGTTCTGAGGCCTGCTGCGTCTTTAACTGGTCTCACTAACTGAAGCAGCTCGCTGGCTGTCATACCAGTTGGCAGTGGCCCAAGAGCGTCGGCAGAAAGCCCGTGTAATCACTTGATGCGACTGGAAACCCGAAAACTTTTTGTTCACTGTTTCGCCGTGAGACTGCATTCTTACATTACGTTCTCATCGTTTGCGGTTGTTACAAGCTCTGAAGCGTACGGACTACAATCTATGTGCCAACTTTCCAAACGAAATGTCACTGCACGGCGATGAATATCTTATGGATAGTGACGTCTCCAGAGATCAATCGATATTTCATCTAAGTGGAAATGTGACCACAGATAATGTGCGGTCTGGTTGTCAGTAAATCCACTAGATGGTGCAGTACTGCCCTAAACTGAATGAATGCTTTTTGTGCCATATCCGGGCGATAAGCTTATGGGTCTTTCTTTTTCGGTGAAGCGACTATAACTGGTGTTTCTTAACTTGATGTGCTAGAACTATCGCTGTTTCCTCAGTTGGAAGAACCTGAAACACCGAACTTTATTTGGCAGCAAAATGGTGCACCGCCTTACTGGCGTAATTCGGTATTCGACTGGTTAAACGACGCTGTAGCAGACTGTTGGATTGCCCGTAAGAGACCTGTGCCCTCTAGGTTCACCCGATCTGACGCCATACTATTTTTACCTTTGGAGTTTTATTACGGATTACGTGTATGTGCCTCAGCTATCGTGTGGTCTACCCGACCCAAGAAACAGGATCGGGGGAGTTGCAACAATTACTCCGAACACACTGATCTAGGTTTGGGAACAACTCACCCTTCGATTTGATGTGTAGCGAATGGTGCTCACATTGAACAAAACTGTTTGGGTTGCTCTTTCATTTCATGTATTATTTAAAATTGAGAATTGAATGTAATAAACGGTACAGAGCCGTGGTATATTCATTTTGAAACACTCTGTACATACACAGATGTCGTGATGAGTGGTATAGAGTGCCAGCACAACTCCAAACACACTTACCATTCCCCTTCTGTTCACGGAAGGTAATCATCACGAACATTTCTGTCATTATCAACACACGATGTCTATTTAAACGTTTATTATGGGCCCAGGATATCGTAAAGTGTTCTCACGTGGATAAAATGATGCGAAGACAAACCATTCAAAAATATTCTCTAATACACGGATTTTTTTATGAGAAAACTCCTAAAGCTTTTTAAATAATATCAAACTTTACTAACATTCTACATCTTTATCGTTCATGTCTACATTTGCAGCCCTCTGCCACGAGAGGGCTCCGAATTGTGGTGTGTAACCAGGCAGTGTGTAACGTAACTACGTCGGTGCGTGAGAAACAGCATGATTGTAATCTAGTTTCGAATTCGAAGTGGAGTGCGACCATATATGGAACACCCCACGCGTCTGCACGTCAGTACTGGACCACGCGCTGCGACATTTACGGCAATCCGACGCTTTCGTCTCACTGTCATCCAGCAACTTCCATACAGTCCCGACTCGGCCCCACCCGATCTGCATGTGTTTGCAAAACTTATAGAATGTCTTCGAAGACTTCACTGTGATAGTGATGAAGCGGTGCAATTAGAGGTGATGTTGAGACTCCGTCAACAAAGTCGGACATTCTACAGCGACGATATCAACAAACTAGGCTCTCGTTGGGAGAAATGTGTCTGCCGTGCGGCTGACTACGTTCATAAATAAATATGTACACATAATAGTGAAGATGTAGAATGTTAATAGCGTTTGTTTTATTTAAAAAGCCTTAAGAGTTTTGAAGTAAAAAATTCGTATGCATTACTTTTCAGCACGGCTTCGTAAGTATAATATAGCCCGAAAAAATACTCTCGCTTTATAACTCGCGTGTCCAAGTTCATACATTTGGACGAAATTGCAACGGCCAAATATATTACTAAACCATGATGTAGGCTCTTTTACGTATCAGCGTTCTTCAATATTGTCATCAGTTTGCCATTTATGTTCGCACATCTTGAAATGTATATTTTACGCAGCCATTATGACACTGTCGAGGTAAAAGTGTGCACATAGAATACATTTTCATTAGAAAAGAAGTTATGAATTCTGGATTGTTGTGAGATAGATCAGCGTTTGATGACATTCGTCGTTCTGTAGGTATTCGTGATACTGCGGAACCTACTTAAAAAGTCTGTTAACCCAACTACTCTGTAGCGACACTGGTTAATTCTCAGTCTGATGCTATGGAAAAGATGTTAAGCCATTCTATTCAGCATACATCAAGAAGAAATGCGGATGATAAACGAGTATTCATTGGACAAATATATTATACTAAAACTGACATGTGATTACAAAAAAATGGTTCAAATGGCTCTGAGCACTATGGGACTCAACATCTTAGGTCATAAGTCCCCTAGAACTTAGAACTACTTAAACCTAACTAACCTAAGGACATCACACACACCCATGCCCGAGGCAGGATTCGAACCTGTGACCGTAGCAGTCCCGCGGTTCCGGACTGCAGCGCCAGAACCGCTAGACCACCGCGGCCGGCATGTGATTACATTTTCACGCAATTTGGGTGCATAGATACTGAGAAATCAGTACCCAGAACAACCACCTCTGGCCGTAGTAACGGCCTTGATACGCCTGGGCATTGAGTCAAACAGAGCTTGGATGGCGTGTACAGGTACAGCTGCCCATGGAGCTTCAACACGATACCACAGTTCATCAAGAGTAGTGACTGGCGTATAGTGACGAGCCAGTTGCTCGGCCACGATTGACCAGACGTTTTGAATTGGTGAGAGATCTGAAGAATGTGCTGGCCAGGACAGCAGTCGAACATTTTCTGTATCCACAAAGGCCCATACAGGACCTGCAACATGCGTGCGTGCATTATCCTGCTGAAATGTGGGGTTTCGCAGGGATCAAATGAAGGGTAGAGCCACGGGTCGTAACACATCTGAAATGTAACGTCCACTGTTCAAAGTACCGTCAATGCGAACAACAGGCCCCCGATACTAACCAATAGCACCCCATACCATCACGCCGGGTGATACGCCAGTATGGCGATGACGAATATACGCTTCCAACGTGCGTTCACCGCCATGTCGCCAAACACGGATGCGACCATCATGATGCTGTAAACAGAACCTGGATTCATCCGAAAAAACGACGCTTTGCCCTTCGTGCACCCAGGTTCGTCGTTGAGTACACCATCGCAGGCGCTCCTGTCTGTGATCCAGCGTCAAGGGTAACCGCAGCCACGGTCTCCGAGCTGATAGTACATGCTACTGCAAACGTCGTCGAACTGTTCGTGCAGCTGGTTGTTGTCTTGCAAACGTCCCCATCTGTTGACTCAGGGATCGGGAAGTGGCTGCACGATCCGTTACAGCCATGAGGATAAGATGCGTGTTATCTCGACTGCCAGTGATACGAGGCCGTTGGGATCCAGCACGGCGTTCCGTGTTACCCTCCTGAACCCACCGATTCCATATTCTGCTGACAGTCATTGGATCTCGACTAACGCGAGCAGCAATGTCGTGATACGATAAACCGCAATCGCGATAGGCTACAATCCGACCTTTATCAAAGTCGGAAACGTGATGGTACGCATTTCTCCTCCTTACACGAGGCATCACAACAAAGTTTCACCAGGCAACGCCGGTCAACTGCTGTTTGTGTAAGAGAAATGGGTTGGAAACTTTCCTCATGTCAGCACGTTGTAGGTGTCGCCACCGGCGCCAACCTTATGTGAATGCTCTGAAAAGCTAATCATTTGCATATCACAGCATCTTCTTCCTGTCGGTTAAATGTCGCGTCTGTAGCACGTCATCTTCGTGGTGTAGCAATTTTAATGGCCAGTCGTGTAATATCATACGATTTCATTACGCGCAGTCGATCCACCTGGACAGCCACGCATGTTAGCACGCAGTTTCAGAGATTAGGGGAGTCGCGCCGGCTTTACGACGAACCAGTCTGTCTGCCAACCAGCCTGAATGTGGTTTTTAGGCAGTTTCCCACATCTGACTAGTTGAATATCGGCCTGGTACCCACGCCCCGCTTTATTTACTCGATTCGTAAAATTTTTAGAATAAGTTTTCAATAATCGGTCGGTCGGTCGGACGGACGATACTCCTGTAAGCGAACACTTACATACTTCAGTTACACCTTACAAGGGAACCTCCCCATCGCACCCCCCTCAGATTTAGTTATAAGTTGGCACAGTGGATAGGCCTTGAAAAACTGAACACAGATCAATCGAGAAAACAGGAAGAAGTTGTGTGGAACTATGAAAAAATAAGCAAAATATACAAACTGGGTCGTCCATGTGCAATATAGGCAATATTAAGGGCAGTGTGAGACGAGGAGAGCCGTGGTCCCGTGGTTAGCGTGAACAGCTGCGGAACTATAGGTCTTTGGTTCAAATCTTCCCTCGACCGAAAATTTTAACTTTTTATTTTCAGTTTATGTGACAAACCCTTATGTTTTCATCACTTTTTTTGGAGTGATTATTACATCCACAAGAAAACCTAAATCGGGCAAGGTAGATGAATCTTTTTACCCATTCGCCAAGTGTACAAGTTAGGTGGGTCGACAACATATTCCTGTCATGTGACGCACATGCTGTCACCAGTGTCGTATAGAATATATCAGACGTGTTTTCCTTTGGAGGAATCGGTTGACCTATGACCCTGCGATCAAATGTTTTCGGTTCCCATTGGAGAGACACGTCCTTTCGTCAACTAATAGCACGGTTTTGCGGTGCTGTCGCAAAACACAGACACTAAACTTATTACAGTGAACAGAGACGTCAATGAACGAACGGACAGATCATAACTTTGCGAAAATAAAGAAAGCAAAATTTTCAGCCGAGGGCAGATTCGAACTAAAGACCTCTCGTTCCGCAGCTGTTCACGCTAACCACGGGACCACGGCGCTCCTCGGCTCACATCGCCCTTAATATTGCCTATCTTAGGCATGGACGACCCAGTTTGTATATTTTGCTTATTTTTTCATAGTTCCACACAACTTCTTCCTGTTTTCTCGATTGATTTGTGTTCAGTTTTTCAAGGCCTATCCACTGTGCCAACTTATAACTAAATCTGAGGGGGGTGCGATGGGGAGGTTCCCTTGTCTGGATTATTTCAGTCAGTCGCAGGCTTGCTTACATTGGAGGACGGATGCTAGTCTCTCCACTACCAGCTGTGTGTGGAATGATGTCCTCCGCCAGTAATTTCAGGGAGCTTCCGATGTTATCTATAGCGACCATCACAAAAATAGGCAGCTCAAGGGCAATGCCGAAGATAAATTATGCAGTAACAACGGGTACTGCTTGTCGTTCGTAACGTTACTAGCACTTATAAAACAATGGACAAATTCTGAGTTATGTGCTTAGTGTTTTAGCTTTTGTACAAATTCCACTAATTAAAACTTAAAACTGATTGAAATTTAAGTCATGAAAATTGGCTTTAGATCCTAAGAACAACTAGATTAATGCTAGCGATTGAAGGTAAATTAGGAAAACAACTAAAATATAACAGTGTATAGCGAAACTAGGTGAATGAAAAAAGAAGTCAAAATTCGGTGAGTATGTTATACTACAGTTGTTATTGTGAAGGGGCTATTCGTAAAGGAGGGCTTAAGCCGTCTCAGATCCAGCTGATCATTCAGCGTTTCGTTTGGGTGTAACCGTAGGGAGTTTATGACGTGGATTTCTTCGAGACTATTGAAAATATTTCCTTTGCTTCCGTTGCACAAAATCGTTAAATTGGATGCCGGATCCGTAATTGAACGTATGATATCACGCAGACTGTTGGAAAATGCGGATTTTGAGCCAGTCACGTTCATATGTAAAAAAGCGGGATATAGCGAATATTCTCGGTCCTGTTAAGGGGAGCTACCGGAAAAAAAAAATCCTAGCGATGGTATGCAAGTACTCACGCGGGCGCGCACGGATTCTCTCGTAAATAAATTGCGTTCACAGGTGGCACGATACAATAATAACGTTTCAGATCTCACTAAAATTAGGTTTCTACGAGGTCAAATAAACGCAAAAGCATCAGCGACATTTGACGTTACATGGGTTTTTATCTCTGTGTACTTTTACGTTTCCACAGTAAATCATGTATCACATTAAATCATGTATCATATGCATCTATAAACTTTGAGAATGATGTTTTCCAGCCCAAATATGTTAGTGGTTCTGCTTTATTCCCAGCTGAAGTAAAAATTATTTTCCTCGAAAATTTCTTCTAACATTTTCATTTTTTTCCGTAATGACTGGCAAGAATTTCTTTTGGAAAGTACTCCGTCGTGTTATAGACTAAAAATGGAGATTTTTTCTAATATATGTGTTATGAGTGGAAGCACGTGAAAAGGAAGCAATTGTTCGGAAGGCAGTTAGTCGAGATCGTAGCGTATCTCCGATGATGTTCAGTCTGTACATTGAGCTGTCTGTGAAGGAAACCATGGAGGAATGTGGAAAGGGAACTAAAGTACAGGAAGAATATATAAAAAGTTGTATGTTTGCCGATGACATTGTAATTCTGTGACTCATCAGAAAAGGATGTGAAGGATCAGTTGGACGAGATGGATCGGGTCTTGAAAATATGTTATACGATGACCATCAGCAAAACCAAAATACGGGGAATACAATATTGTGGAGTCAAGTCAGACGATGCTGAGGGAATTAGATTAGGAAATGGGTCTCTAGAATTACTAGATGAGTTTTGCTATCTTTTTCTGAAGGTATTTGTCTGGTTAGTAGCCCGTACACAAGTGAAACTTGGACGAAAAAAGTTGAAATAACAAGAGAATATAAGATTTTGAAATGTGGTGCTACAGAAGAACAAGAATCGAATAACTAACGAATTACTGAATCTAATGGGGAGACATGAAGTGTGTGGCACAACCTGATTAAAATAATGCATCTGTTGATAGGATAGCTCCTGAGAGATCAAGGAATCGTCAATTTCATAGGTGAGTGAAACTTGCGGGGGGAAGGGGGGTGGGGGAGGCTAGAGTGCAGCAAGTAGGTTCCTGTGTATGTATTCTGCAGTATTAATACAGAGATGAAGGGATCTGAATATGGTAGACTGGCATAGAGAACTTCATCACGAAAAAAAGCTGGCGGTTATCAAACTGATTCGAATGGCGTGTACTTGAACACAGTGTTATTGTAAGGTGGCTACACTACTTATTTTTGCACTGCTATAGCCATTTGTTAATCCAGTAAAGGAAGGTTCTTACAAGTAAGTTTGGCTCCGGACATAATCCACGTGTTGTATCCAAGTAAAGATGCAGCGTGCCTCTGGAGAAACATCCCGTGTTACATCCCGCAACACACAAATTATTTACTACTTTAAGCGTCATGGTTTTATATGGTTATTTTGACACGTATTCGTATTTTTTTTCTGTGTAAGTTCACGGGACAAAAAAAATTTGTCACTCGATGTGCACGCACAGATAATCCTTAAGCCTTTACAGATGGCGCAGCGATTAAGTCATTTAAGCGCACTGCCTCTACGTGAGTATAAGGCAGTAGTGATCAGTGAGACATTTATCTTTCAGGCGGGCATTTTACGAAGACATGGATAAATGAAGCGTGAAGTAGCTGGATTTGTTGGTCTTTCGCGGCGGACTGCCAACGTGTCAGCAAGCAGTGGTGAAACGCACGTGGCCACAAAACATGACGTCACAGAATTATGGTCGGAAAAAGATCCCGACTGAAAGGGACCGGAGATGCGTTTCACGTCTTGGGAATCAAAATCACTTTCAAACGCGACAGGAACTGCTGCAGCCAGTGAATGAAGGGCCATCTCGACCTATTAGCGACAGAACATTGCGAAGGGAACTGCATGCAGTGTCCGCCTCGATAGCTGAGTGGTCAGCGCCACAGAATGCCATGTTAAGGGGCCCGGGTTCGATTCCCGGTTCATTTTCTCCGCTCACGGTCTGTGTGTTGTGTTATCTTCATCCTCATCGACGCGCAAGTCGCCGTAGTGGCTTCAACTCGAATGACTTGCACCAGACGACCGGTCTACCTGACGGGAGGCCATAGCTACAAGACATTTCATTTCACTGAATGCAGTGAACATCTGGAGTCGATCGCTTCGCAAGAGGCCACTGCACACACAGGCACATTAAAGACGACAACAGAGTTCGTCGGACTGGAAGAATATGTGACTGGTTTTCTGAACACCATACCACCATATTACATCTCTCTCGGCCTGCAAAATCACCTGACCTGACCCCATAGAAAATTCTCTCCGACGTGTTGGAATAGCGGGTAATACATCGACATCGGCAACCCCGTAATTTGGTGGAATTACGCGATCAAATCCTCATCGAGTGACTTAACATCGATGCAAGGTACCTGCACGACCTTGTGGACCCACTTCCAAATCAAATCCAGGCAATCATCAAGTCCAGGGACGGAATTACGAGGTGTGACACGATGCTTGTAATGATTTCCTTAGTAGTGGTAATTTTTTTGTCCGGTGAGCTTACGTGACATTGCTAAGAAGTTGTATAGGTGTCTCCATCGGAGTATGCCATCTTTCGCTAGTAAGTTTTTCACATTGGATGATGGCTCGTTTCCCGACGATATCACTTCCAGCATAAATTTCGTGGTCTTTTGGTAGCTTTGGGGAGCAGCCTAATAAATATGGTTGGAGTGTTCTTCGGAGCTGCAGTTATAGTAGGTAGGTGGGACCATATTGAATCGATAGAGGTGCTGGCGGAAACCCTCGTGATCCTATATAACAGCCACTTGGAAGTTTATACTGCGATTACTTTTTCATAGCAAGAAAGTGTCGGCAGTTTAGTGACCCCTGCTGCGTAATCTCTTACCTTACTTCCGTATGGCAGGTAGCTTGTTATTCTGCTAGTCCTAATTTGAGGCCTGGCGCTAGGGATTAATTCGTACGGTGGTAATGTTGTGTATTTAATTCAGTCGAAGTACATTGCTTCCTTAGCCCAAGCATCGCCTTTTTCATTCCCCTTAATTTCACTGTGACGCTTCACCCAGAACATAATTTTGGTTTCATTGTAGCTTGAAGGTTCCTCTGCTCCATCTGATTCGCGATACATAAAATAATGCTGCCTTGCAGTGCTTTAGTAGCATCATCGCACACCGTGAGTTTGATAATATTATAATCGTGTGATCAGAGTGTCTTTTAATTATAATTAGATTCCTCCAGGTTTGCTGTAAGCTCAGCTGTAAAGATGAATGTTGCTGTCGTAAAGTTCAAGTCTGCCTCCTTGTCGGGTCACACTATCGAACTACGCATTATCTATACCTTCGAAGTTCTTTGAACCTCTGTTATATTCATCAATCTAGCGGTACACCGTTCGGATATTATAAAGTAAGTACGCTAGTCCATCTATTACCTATTCGTCTGTGCAGCTGGTCAGTAATAGGAGAAGCAAAAATTAGTGATACCTGGCAGTCAGCAACGCTGAGTTGCTCCAGCAAGAGGTCGGAAATCTACCAGTGTTGGGTGTATCGTGCCCAAGTTGATAGGTGATAGCGTACACGATTCGTGGAAAGACCTGCATAGGAACAGCTGCGTGTAAAATATCGACCAGGAACCGCAACCAGACGAGTTGCGTTATTTCAGTTTATTTCCGTTGAGGACAATTTTGATCCGGTATTTCCAGTTCCCGAGATTCGCAGTGACATGCTGGAGAATTGCGAAGTCTCTCTTTATACATTAGAGCATTGTATATAGCACTTCCCGTTCTCAGGCAGTTTAGTTTAATCGGCATTTCTCTGTTCAGATTAGCGAGGAGTCTCTATGGTTGATGGGGAGAATGTTCCACATCTGACTCTGCCGTTCGTAGTTCTGAGACTCTTTCTCATAGCCAGCCAGTCGTAGGGGTAAGCCTGCTATCAGTTAAATTGCCGATGCCGGTCAAAGCCTTCGAAAACGGCGGACATCTGGGTCAAATCGCTTTATTTTTTCGGGTACATGGATTTGTAATACGAGGTCTGTTCCAAAAGTTCCGGAACTTTGTCCATAATTTTTTCTACGCTTACCTTTTACTTACTGTGCATGGTCGCCTTCGATACACTCTTGTCCACAATTGATACACCGGTCCCAACACCGTTTCCACTTCTGGGAGCAGTCTTTGACTCTGGTACGCCTCTTGCTGGCTCGGGCTAAGCGCCGTCCGCGAATTTTCTTTTATCTCGTCTGTCGTTCCAAATCTTCGTCTTTTCACCGTTGTTTTCAACTTTGTAAATAAAAAAAACTCCTCAGGGGTCAGGTCTGGAGAGTATGGAGAATGAGGCAGCACAGTGATTTCGTTTTTTGTGCAATAGTCACGCACCAACACGGATGACTGTGCGGGTGCGTTATCGTGATGCAAGGGGCCATGAATTGTTTCGCCACATTTCAGGCTGTTTCCATCTCACATCTTCTCGCAAACTTCGCAACACGTCCCATAGTACCATCGATTAACAGTTCGTTTCTGTGGCATGAATTCATGATGAGCTAATCCTTCAAAATCAAAGAAAACTGTCAGCATGGCTTTGACATTTGACATGACCTCACGAGCTTTTTTGGGTCGTGGACATCATTTCCCGACCCATTGTGAAGATTGAAACTTGGTCTCAACATCGTGACCGTAAACTCATGTCTCATTAACACTTATGATTCTCTTAAGGTGTATCTCGTTTTCATTTGCGCGACCCCAAAGCTCTTCGCAGTTTGCGAAGCGAAGGTCTTTCCGGTCTTGACTCATGAGCCATGAGACTAAATTGGCGGCGACTCAATGTACTCCAAGATGCTGCGTCAGGATTTCATGATATGAGTCAACTGAAGTGTTACATTCCTCTGCAATCTCTCGGACAGTCAGTCTTCGATTGGGACGCACAGTCTCGTTGACATACCTGGCATGAGCGTCGTCGTTAGACTTCGAAGGTGGTCCTGACCGAGGGCCATATTTAACTTTCGTCCGCCCATTTTCAAACCGTGTGAACCCTTCGTAACACCGAGTACGGCTCAAGCACTCATCACCATAGGCTTCCCGCATCATTTGGTGTGTCTCTGTAAAGGTTTTCTTGAGTTTCACGCAAGATTTAACGCAGAGGCGTTGCTCCTCTAACTCTGCCATCTCGAAATTCGCGAACTGCGACACAACGTTGTACTCAGTACAGCACTGAGCAATAACTAACAGACGTGCAACAGTGAAATTCCCGGCAGTTACATATTAAACATAGGCGTGTGCAGGGATGCCACCCGCATTTCGTTCCATGAGACCATTCGGGCGAAATTAAAAATGTTCCCGAAATTTTTGAACAGACCTGCTATAAAACGAATCGAACTACCTATGCGTCGCTACTATTTCAGCGAATTTTGCGTAAAAATTTATTTGTTAAAATATATTAATTTTCAATCAATCGAATTACTCTTGACAAAAAAGACACGGGTTTATCACTGACAGTTGAAATAAAACGCCACCGGACGCCCTCAAAACTAGAAAAAATCTGGGGGAACACGGACGCGTGGTAACCTTAGTTGGTGGTACCGAGTTTCTACAGTCCTCGCGGTGTTGCTTGTTGCTGCATGAGTTGTAAAGGTGGGAGGTGAGTCTAGGATTTGATTTTGTGCCCGTTTGCATTTAAGAATGTTGGAGTGCTGAACCACTTGCGTTATAGTGTTTCGCAGTGTTTGGTCCATGAGTGTGGTTGCAACCTGGATTAATCGCTATACGTAATACTACGTAATACTGTAGTTGAAAAAGTAATTTTAAAAAAAATGAGAGATGCCGGTGAGAGAGCGCTCCGATAAAAGATACTGCCCATATTGGTGGACGAAACTATAACTAGGGTCTGTTATGCTTCGTTAATGGGTAATTTGAAAGATGGGCGAATGAGAAAATTTGCTCAACCTAGCGCCTTTCGTTATACCACACTGCAACATGCCGCTTGGCTCCAGGTTGGTTTTCCGTTCTTCCTGCTCTCGAGATTTAGCTCAAAGTCATTTGAAAGTTTTGTCTTGGTGGTAAGAAATTGGCACCAAATAAGAAAAAAAGTTATCGTGTCAGTCAATAAGTGTCTGACAGTGAGGGAACGTATTTCTCTCTCTCTCTCTCTCTCTCTCTCTCTCTCTCTCTCTCAGGGAACGGAGAGAACGTGAGGAGGAGGAGGGGGGAGGGGAGGGGGATGGAAATTCGATTAGCTTCATGTGTAGGCAGGAATGGAGAGTGTTCCACGATATCGATGTCGGATAGTTAAATTCTCCCGCTTGTGTGAACACTGACTTAACGTTTCGTACGATATGTGTAGTTACTGCTGTTGACGTCTACAGAGCATTTTTATAAAAACACTGACTGATAGTTAGGTGTTGTTGATCTTCATATGCGTCCTTGTTCACTGCGAATTGTTCGAATTTCTCTATTTTACTCTGCTGCAAAATGTCTGCAAAAGCCTTTTAACTTACATTAAATGTTGGTGGTTTCTGAGAATTATTGTGGGAGCAATTATTATCAGCACTATTTACATACATCGCCGATAATTCCCTAAGCGTAACCTTACGGAGAGGGAAAAAATCGAAAGAAAAATATTTCTAACTCCATCCATGTAGGAGTAGCGCATATATACTTATTCACTTACAATTTTTTTGTTCTAGCAGCAACTACCGTATAGTGAGCTATTTTCATCGCCTGTTTTGCACAAAACGAAATCCGTTTATCTATAATATAGCTGGGTTGAGAACTGACGGTGCAGTTGAACCTGTCTTGATCCATACAACAAACGCTTTTACGACGCAGATTTCAGAGTTAACCTTTTTAGATCTTTTTTATTTTAGTTCATTATTAAGGCCCTTTTTTCAGCTTCGTTCGTTATCACGATATGAACAATATCACACCTTTTTAAATCCTTTTTTAAAGCTTCTTTTATTTTTTATCCATTAAACCAGTTCCTCTCCTCAAGACTTGTACAGAAACGTATCAGAGAGTACCATTCCAGTAAACGTCACTTTATTAAAAATCTAACACAAAACTGATTTCCACTCTGCTGTAGGAGAGCACAGTGCAGGTGCGCAAGGTAATGTACGAGGGGCGCTGGGGCGCTCAGTAAATAATGCAGCATCTTTTTTTCTGAAAGCAGATTGGTTTTACTCAGGATTCCAACACACCGTATTATTTCCCACTCTTTTGACTACAAAACCCTATTTTTCAGCGTCTTAAGGGGAAAAGCTAGAGCATAGCCAATATTCGTACGCACTTGTAGAATGTCTACAGAGACATGACACTGAACAAAAGCACCGTGATTTCAACATCTCCGTTCAAAATGCGACGGCTTTAGGCCACCTTGCTGGGGCGCGCGCGCATGCCCGCATGGTACCATTCTAGCAGTCGACGTCGGAGCGAACGCCTTGCTACATCAATAACCCCACCATCATCCACGTTCTGCATCCAGAGGAGTGCATCCTTCATTGGGCCAGACAGGTGGAAGTCAGAGCGTGCGAGATCACGGCTGTAGGGTGGGCGAGAAAGAACAGTCCAGTGAAGTTTTGTGAGCTCCCCTCGGGTGCGGCGACTTGTATCTGGCCTTACGTCGTCATGGAGAAGGGGAAATTCGTATTTGTGATCCTTCGATCACCTGCAGTGTGTCCAAACGTTTCAACATTGCAGGATGCACAGCTGTATGCGGCACGCGGGAGACAGGGCAGGTGCCGGCCGGGGTGGCCGAGCGCTTCTAGGTGCTACAGTCTGGAGCCGCGCGACCGCTGCGGTCACAGGTTCCAATCCTGCCTCGGGCATGGATGTGTGTGATGTCCTTTGGTTGGTTGTGTCTGATGTCCTTAGGTTAGTTAGGTTTAAGTAGTTCTAAGTTCTAGGGGACTGATGACCTCAGAAGTTAAGTCCCATAGTACTCAGAGCCATTTGAACCATTTTGAAGAGGGCAGGTTTGCGCGACCTCGTTGCGAGGATGTCAGACTCACGGCACTCTTGCTCCGCGCCATGTCTCTGTAGACAATCTGCAGGCGTCTACGAATATTGGCGATGCTGTGGTTTTCCCCCTAAAGAAAGTCAGTAACAGCTCTCTGCTTCGAACGCACCGCCGTTACAGATGCCACATTGAGGACTACGTATAGCGTCGCCACGAATCGGAACTTCATGAAACCGTAGAGTCCGAAGCGGAAACAATCCACGATGTCGCACAACAAATTTCGCATTTTTAGAACGGAAATTGGCCAATAAAAAATATGTTGCGTTACTTATTGAGTACCCCTCTAATACTTGCACATGCTTGACCTGGGGGCATGCATACTGGTCGTTCAATCAATCGTGTTCAGTTGAATGTTTCTGTGAGTATAACGAAGGGAAGGTATAAATTCTACTAATCTGCGGAGAGAGTAAGTTGGCAGAACAATAACATATAAAAGTACTACAGTACTGTGCTAAATACACCCATATTGAAAAAAAAGTTATTTGAATTACTGTTGTACTAACTTACATTCTCCGTGGATGAATAGTATTTTCATCTTCTCTTCATTGGTGGTGTACATTGTGATCGACACAAACCTTTGACTGAAGACTGTTTACGGAATGTGTGGTGTGTACTTTCCTTGTGTTTCCTACTGTTTTTGCTGTCATCTCCAGCAGGTTGACGTCTTACGTTACTATGGGTACCTCCACAGTCTGCTAGTAGAAGACTCAAAGTCAATGTTGTGTTACATTTTTAATGACGCCATTTTTACGTGAATGGTACTCTATGATATATTTATGAACAGATCTTGAAGAGAGGAAGTGATTTATCGAATAAAAAGTGTCGGTTTCTATTAAAGAAAAACATGCACTGCTGTTCATGTAAAAAATACAAGAAAGGTAATCGTGCTGGTGCTTGTCCCCCTCGTTGCTAAAGAACATTTGTTTGCTTTTTTTGTTTTATTTGTATACAACTAGTGTTTGGTGGTGGTCAAGATAAATGGGACACCCTATGTTCGAGGGGCCCTGAATGTTCAGATAGTGTGCAAGATGGAATGAAAGTACACTCTCGCACACTGCTCTACATCTACAGCGATACTCTGCAAGCCATCCTTTGCCATTACTAATCATCTCCCTTCCTGTTCTAGTCGCAAACAGAGCTAGGGAAAAAAGCCTGTGTGTATGGCTCTGTATGAGCGCTAATTTCTCGTATCATATCTTCGTGGACCTTACGCGCAGTGTGTATTACAGGCAGCAGAATCGTTCTGCAATCAGCTTCAAATGCCGGTTCTCTGAATTGTCTTAATAGGGTTTGTTGAAAAGAACGTGGCCTTCCCTCCAGGGATTCCCATTTGAGTTCCCGAAGCACCTCCGTAACATTTACGTGTTGCTCGAACCTATTGGTAAAAAATCTAACAGCCCACCCCCTTTGTGAACTACTTCGAAGTCTTCCTTTAATTCGACGCGGCACGGATCCCAAACACTTGAGCAGTGCTCAAGAGTAGGTCGCAGTAGCATGAACCACATTTTCCTACAATTCTCCCAATAAACCGAAATCGACCATTCGCCTTTCCTACCTCAATCCCCACGAGCTCGTTCCATTTCAAATCGCTTTGCAACGTTACGCCCAGATATTCAAATAACGTGCATGTGTTAAGCGGGACAGTACTAATGCTGTACCCGAACATCAGGGGTTTGTTTTTCATACTCATCGTCATTGGTCTACTTTTTTTCCATTTAGAAGTTGCTACCATTCATAACACCAACTAGAAATTTTGTCTAAGTCATCTTGGATCCTCCTACAGTCTCTCATATCGGACACCTTACCGTATACCACAGCTTCATCAGCAAACAACCACACATTGCGGCTCACCCTCTCCGCCAGACATGTACACTACTGGCCATTAAAATTGCTATACCAAGAAGAAATGCGGATGTTAAACGAGTATTCATTGGACAAATATATTATACTAAAACTGACATGTGGTTATATTTTCACGCAATTTGGGTGCATTGATACTGAGAAATCAGTACCCAGAACAACCACCTCTGGCCGTAATAACGGCCTTGATACGCCTGGGCATTGAGTCAAACAGAGCTTGGATGGCGTGTACAGGTACAGCTGCCCATGCAGCTTCAACACGATACCACAGTTCATCAAGAGTAGTGACTGGCGTACTGTGACAAGCCGGTTGCTCGGCCACCATTGACCAGACGTTTTGAAATGGTCAGAGATGTGGAGAATATGCTGGTCAGGGCAGCAGTCGAACATTTTCGGTATCCAGAAAGGCCCGTACAGGACCTGCAACACGCGGTCGTGCATTATCCTGCTGAAATGTGGGGTTTCGCAGGGATCAAATGAAGGGTAGAGCCACGGGTCGTAACACATCTGAAATGTAACGTCCACTGTTCAAAGTGCCGTCAATGTGAACAAGAGGTCACCGAGACGTGTAACCAATGGCACCCCATACCATCACGCCGGGTGATACGCCAGTATGTGCGTTCACCGCGATGTCGCCAAACACGGATGCGACCATCATGATGCTGTAAACAGAACCCGGATTCATCCGAAAAAATGACGCTTTGCCCTTCGTGCACCCAGGTTCGTCGTTGAGTACACCATCGCAGGCGCTCCTGTCTGTGATGCAGCGTCAAAGGTAACCGCAGCCACGGTCTCCGAGCTGATAGTCCATGCTACTGCAAACGTCGTCGAACTGTTCGTGCAGATGGTTGTTGCCTTGCAAACGTCCCCATCTGTTGACTCAGGGATCGAGAAGTGGCTGCACGATCCGTTACAGCCATGAGGATAAGATGCGTGTCATCTCGACTGCTAGTGATACAAGGCCGTTGGGATCCAGCACGGCGTTCCGTGTTACCCTCCTGAACCCACCGATTCCATATTCTGCTGACAGTCATTGGATCTCGACTAACGCGCATTGGATCTCGACCAACGCGAGCAGCAATGTCGCGATACGATAAACCGCAATCGCGATAAGCTACAATCCGACCTTTATCAAAGTCGGAAACGTGATGGTACGCATTTCTCCTCCTTACACGAGGCATCACAACAACGTTTCACCAGGCAACGCCGGTCAACTGTTGTTTGTGTATGAGAGATCGGTTGGAAACGTTCCTCATGTCAGCACGTTGTAGGTGTCGCCACCGGCGCCAACCGTGTTTGAATGCACTGGAAAGCTAATCATTCGTATATCACAGCATCTTCTTCCTGTTGGTTAAATGTCGCGTTTGTAGCACGTCATTTTCGTGTTGTAGCAATTTTAATGGTCTGTAGTGTATGTATATAGAGAACAACAGTGGTTCTGTCACACTTCCCTGGGGCACTCCTAAGGATACCCTTGTCTCTGATGAACGCTCGCTGTCGAGGACAACATACTGGGTCCTGTAACTTAAGAAGTCTTCGAACCACTCACATATCTGTGAACCTTTTCGATACGTTCGTACCCTCGTCAACAGCCTGCAATGGAGCACCGTGTCAAACGCTTTGCGAAAATCTAGAGATATGGAATCTGCCTGTTGCCCTTCATCCGTAGTTCTCAGTATATCGTGTGAGAGAAGAGCAAGCCGAGTTTTGCCACTGTTACACACACACACATCGTTATGGAGTTTAGATTTAATCGAGATAGTCTTAACGTGGGTTCAAATTTTCTCGCACGTAACTGTCGACGCGTTTGCAGAAGAGAAGATGGGCTGGAACACTTGTCACTCCTCGTCGAGAGAAGGGAAAGGACGGGAGGCGACGTCGATTATGTGGCAAGAAAGCCGGAGCCCGAGAAGGCGGCGCTGGCGGTGCCGGAGGGTCGGGCGTCATTTCCATCAGCAGAGGTCCCGCGCCCGGGCCGCTTGTTTGTCGTCGGAAAAAGCGGCGAGAGGAAGGCGTGGCGCGGCTGGCGTCGCTGTAATTAGGAGATTGCCGGCGCAGCACTCTGGCGGATTAGCGGCCCGGCGCGCCGCCTCGCGCGAGCAAGCGGCGGCGGCGGCGGCGGCGGCGGCGAAGGCGGGCAGCGGCAGAGGGCGCCCTGTCACACCCGCGCGGGCCAGGCCTAAATTTTAATCTCCGCCCGCCTTTTGGGAACTCGCCCGGGCGATAAAAGAACAGTTTATCTTTCCCTTCCCATCGGCCGCCCGCATCTGCGAAAGAGTGGCCGTTCCCGACTCCCCTGCCGATCCTCACAGAATGCTGGCCGTACTTCTGAAGTTGGAGAACGTCGTGGCGTGCCCGCGCCTTTCCCACAGCCGAGGCGTGTTTTTATGTCAGGTGCTCGCAGATGGCGTTCCTCAACCCTCCGATAATTCCCACCTGTTTCACGCTCCCAAGTGTATTCGATATCTTTCTATTGCGATGTCAAAGCATGCTGATTTTTAGCATCACTTCTGTACCTGTATGATCTCATCTCCACCTCTTTTTGCCGTCTTTCTCGGTACCGGAATTTCAATGAGGGTGAAATATGTTCCTGATAATATTTCGACGCAGATACGCCGTTAATAAGATTCCTGTATTCATTTAAAATGCTACTGGTATCGCAACATCTGGTTTTCTACAGTAAATCGCCTTTTCTGGGCAGTTTCAAATTTAAAGTTAAGAAGCGGACTCTTTCTTTATCCCTTTATTCCGAGAACAGTCGGCATAAAGACGTAAAACTTTGCAGAGCCGACGTTTTGCGTAAGTTGGAACCTATATGAATTTGCTAGACGGTGCATGTTGCTCACACAGGAAAATATATTTTCCAAAATTCAGCTAATATAGTGCGCGCAAAATGCCGTGGCCGCTTGATGCGCAGTTGGCTGGGGAACCGTGGGGAGAGCGGCAGGGATTGGGGGAGGAGGGGGGGGGGGGTGCATAGAGAGAGCGCTGTAGGGGAAACGCCGAGCGCTGCAGGGGAGATGCTGTTCTAAACTGAAGCCTACGCTCACATTTTTGTAAATATTAAGTGGGACACTTCCACTCCCACATTTGCATGGTGACCATTCAAAAAGATCTTCTGTCACCTTTGCTTTCGTTAGTATCTCAAAAGAATTCTGCAGAAAGTTTTCACATGGCTTGTTTAGAATTTGAAACTTTCAGAGAAGCGTCATGAGTGGGGAATTTTGAGTGAAACATGCACATTTCTCTGGTTGCTATGTCAAAATTTGATTCTTTGCCAAAACACAGGAGAGTTTATACAGTCTCGCCTCACTAACATGTTGTGTTGACACAGTTGTGAGAGAATTCTGCAACAGTGGTTTATTAACTTAAGTTAAGAACTGAGGAAAAGTAGGTCAGTAGCTTATGAAAAATCGCGTCTTCGGTACAAAAAAACTGTAATGGTTTCACTTACGTTGTTTCAAAACCCACAGCCTTTATCGTTTCACCAGCTGTCAATGGCTCTTAAAAATTACACTCTTTCACCGAAAAAGTATCTAGTTATTGTAACAACACGGTAGATAACGAAGTATTACATAATAACGATATCGTAAAATACTGTCCTCTTTGCGCGGCGTCTTTTGCCAAAGTCTCATTCCGATATCTCAAACCGTTTACGAAATACGAGGGATGTCGTGGATATTTCACTCTGGTTTTATCGCTGTCGCGGCGCGGTCGCAAATGAGTGTGCTACATCAGATCTGATTTCTCGAGATTGGTGACACACAGATACCACTACCCATGTCTAAAGAAAAATTCAGTATGTCAGCTAAATTTCATGCGCAACATCGCATTGTGTACTGTGCACCAAGCGCAAAATCATAGCGACCTCTATTTTTCATTGCACACTTTTCCGAATTCCGCGCAATGTCTTATTTTCACGTAAATATCACAATAACTATGGTCAATAACGAAATGATGGGCACATCGTCATGAATCTGACGTATAAAACTATAAGTAAACCAAAAATGAAATTTTTTTTACCAAATTGTTTCTGTAAAATCGTTTGAGAAAGACTGTAAGGTGCGCGCTTCGGTTCTGTCATCGCTGATTAGCCAAAAGGCGAAAAACTCCTGTCGACAACCCTTTCCGAACCAACGAATGAACTTGCTCAGCGCTTTGGACGATAATTGGTCAATGCGCATTGGCCACCGTACCCTGTGCGAGCTATATCACTGAATTTGCACACCAGTTGCGAGGCAGCGCTTTGTGTGCGTACAAAAGCTCCACAATCGGTCTTCTCAATGATGCTACAGATCGTGCCCTCTGCACTCCTCTTACAAGCAAGACTGGCTGCGTTTTACCACTTCAGATAGCTGCCTAAAGTCAGCGAGAATCTCTTCTGATCCAAAGCGACACACATCATTAGTAATAATATGACCGACCACTTGTGCTGCTCTTGGCATGTGGAAGGACCATTTCCACGTCTGTGGTGACTCCCATAGGTATGCAGACAAAGTACACACTGGATTTCTTCCTCTCCGGCAGGCATATCCCTGAGGACCACCTTCACTCGCCTGACAGTGCAGCTCCCAACTACCAGTAATCACTCTCTCTGTGAAAGCTTAGACCTTGCAGGCCGAAAGGCTTCCACTGAAACGGCAAACGACAGCAGCTGGCTCAGTGTCGGTATCAGCTAGAGATTGCGCCCGAAACCTTTTGTCGGGAAAACCAGGCAGGCATCTTGGTTGGTTTCCTGGAAAATCCTTTACTGCCTTGCCATCCTTTGAAACGCTCTCCCACCGAGTGGTCGACCACAGTGCGCGTAGCAACCGGGCCGACCACAGTAGTGGACCGATCGTGGGAAACGTGGGACGTGCTGGACGTCTCTTGGATACCCACGTCTGAACCCTCATAGTGATGCCCACTGGCAACATCCCCGGGCTGCACCACCGAAACCAGCACCGCCTCGAGCTGCGGGCGGGGGTCACCAACTCAGCTCGCACGAGAACACTGCATTTACGGTCCCTGTCCTTACAGAAGATGGTGGAAATTCAGCATGGTGGCCCACCCCACAAGGACTCCAGCGCAGAACCAAAATGGAAACCTCACGATGGTCCTGGGGCAGTACCGGCTTTCACTTTCCTTCGAAGCAAATGTGTGAGCAAAACAGTCTGTGATCTGAAGTTGGAAAAGTCTTCTGGCCCAATAGTGGTAATGCACGCGCAGTCTAATCTAGAAATTACGCTTTGGGGTGTGTTGACATACTGAACAAGGTATGCAATCCCGCAGTGTGCTGTTGGCGATTGTAAACAGAACGTAACTAAAAATCCAGATTTACTTACGGCTCTGTTATCCAGGTGGCCCTGCGAACAATTTCATAGTGAAAAGAGTGTTGAGAAAGAGATTTGGGTAGTGAAATACAGAAGCTGCGTGACTCGTGTGGGCGGCACAAAACGTATGTCGAGATTTATTTGAATCGTCCGTAACTTTTTAGACAGTAAATTGTCTTAATCTCTTATCCTCAGTAAGTGGTGAAATAGTGTGGAGCGATACAAGGGTGGCCAGTAAAGCTTCCCGCCCTCGCCCATGCTTTGCAGCACTATAAAAATAGGTACCTGATTCCCCCTCTTCGCGGCTCCAGGTAAAACTGCTAGTCACTCCGTCCAGTAGTTGCCAGTTAGCACCTGTCTGAAAAAGGCACGGTCCGTGAGCTCTTGCAAATGGGGAAAATCGAGTATCGTGCAGTCATGAGGTGTTTTGTTAAAGAATCTCTGACGTCAACAGAAATTATTTTAAGGTTCGGTACGGTGACTATTCTCCTTGAATTTCCACCATAAACAAGTGGGCGGCCGAATTCAAATGAGGCTATGAACTTAACCAAGAAAATCCGGGTGAAGGACGCACGAAAAGTGCAACGAGACCAGAAATCCTCGAGACGGTATAATTTTGGAAGATCGGCGTACTGAAGGTGCATGAATTGCCAAGATTTCAAACGGACGTCTGAAGAGCTGCACTAGAGAAAAATTTGTGCAAGCGGCTGCCTGCTCGCTGAAGATCAGAAGTGTATTCACACTTTTTCGGAAGAAAAAAAAAACTGATTTTATGCCTAGGTGTGTGAGAATGGATGAATCATAGATTCACCGCGGCAGACAAGTCTTAAAATTGGGCAAAATTGAGAGATCTGCGCTGTGAACTTCTGGAACATCCGCCACGTTCCCCATTCTCTCTGTCACCTCTCCCCAAGAGTCAGATTTTTCCTTACTGGCCAGCTTTTCCAAGCAGCTGCAGTACTTGAGGAAGAAATCTACGTAGAGGAAATAATACCACTGGAACAACGCCAGTTGAAGTCTACTGATTTTGGAGGAGGTTACGTTGGAAAATAAAATTTTTTTGAAGACAATAATTTCTTTTTTACAATTTCAGGCAGAGAACTTCTCAGACCGCCTTTGTGAGTCAGCACACCAACAATGCATTTTCTGACTTTTCACTCGCATCGTGCGTGTGCGTGGGTTGCTGTTCCTGGCGCGCGCGTCCACACACACACACACACACACACACACACACACACACACACCTCGTGAGTGTCGCTAAAGAGAGCACACAGCGTAGCAGATGGCGGTAACGCGGCGAGCCGCAAGAGCGCACTTGCGCGCTAACCAATTCTACATTACAGCAATTAAGCCGGCGCTGCCCGGCGTGGCGTGGAGCAGCGGCGGACTGTATTAGCGAGAGCTAGTCCACTGCGGTCGCTCCGGCGAGCCTCCGTTAGAGCTCGCCCGGCTGCCCTGCAGCGCACGTGCCGCTGCCGCTACCTGTTTGTGGTGGTCCTGCCCCGCCCATTCCGTATGCTGGCAAATAGACGAGGCCGCAGGCGCGGAAGCAAAGGGGCAGGGGCGCAGTCCATAGGGCTCGTGGCGCCGTAAAACACTGTAACCAAAGTGTTTACGTTTTTACATGTCTACTCTAGTGTCCAAGTGGAAACCAGCAAACGGAAATTTTGCCAGTTTGAGTTTATTGTGCCACAAAACAGTATAATCTGGTGTACCGGTATCAAATGAGCGTTTTTATTGTGAAAATGAAACTCTAATTTTGAACTGAAAAGTAAAAACATTTTTTATTCAAAGTACTGACAATTGCTTTCTATACATTTTGACCACCTTTCTGGCAATTTGTGGGCACCACGCCTATAGAAATGTTCGTCTTTTGAAGCAAACCAATCAGACAGCGAATTTTCGACTTCTTCGTAGGAATCGAAATGTTCCTCAGCCAATGCGTGTCCCCTTGATGAAAACAAATGGTAGTCGAAAGGGACCAAGTCTGGTGAATACGGCGCGTGAGGTAGCAGCTCCCAGACAAGTGTTTTGATTGTCTCCTGAAACAGTTTTGCTTTGTGTGTAGGTGCATTGTCGTGTAAAAAAATTACTTTGCCATGTCTTCTGGCCCATTCTGGTCTTTTTTCGATCAATGCATAGTTCAAATTGATCATTTGTTGTCTGTAGCGATTAGTATTCACAGTTTCACCGGGTTTTAGAAGCTCACTATACACCACACCTTTCTGATCCCACCAAACACAGAGCATTGTCTTCTTGCCGAATCGATCTGGTTTTGCAATCGATGTTGATGGTTGTCCCGGATTAACCCATGATTTTTCCCGTTTAGGATTCTTAAAATAAATCAATTTTTTATCGCCAGTAACAATTTGATGCAAAATTGATTTTCTTTCGCGTCTTTGAAACAAAATTTGACAAGTGGTTTTTCGGTTTTCCATCTATCTTTCATTCAATTCATGTGGCACCCATTTTCCACACTTTTGGATCTTTCCCATAGCTTTCAAACGCTCAGAAATTGTTTGCTGTGCAACATTTAGCATTGCTGCCATTTGCTTCTGACTCAAAGTATCATCTTCATCCAATATTGCTTGCAATTCGGCGTCTTCGAACTTTTTTGGTGGTTTTCTACGTTCTTCATTTCTTACATCAAAATCATTATTTCTGAACCGTTGAAACCATCTTTTGCATGTTGCTTCTGATAGAGCATGATCCTTATGCCTCGACAAGCATTCGATGCGACTCTGCAGCATTTTTTTTTCAAATGAAAACCAAAAATTAATGCTTTCCGCAAATCATCACTTTCTGGTACAAGAAGTGGCCGTGCGGTTAAAGGTGCTGCAGTCTGGAACCGCAAGACCGCTACGGTCGCAGGTTCGAATCCTGCCTCGGGCATGGATGTTTGTGATGTCCTTAGGTTAGTTAGGTTTAACTAGTTCTAAGTTCTAGGGGAATAATGACCTCAGCAGTTGAGTCCCATAGTGCTCAGAGCCATTTGAACCATTTGAACCTCTGCACCTATACAGGCTTGACAACGGCGGTGCCTGCTTTGAATGATGTCATCAACCACATGTTGAGGCAATAACGCCTATTCTTCCTGCAGAGCTGCTCGCAGTTTTGAGTAGTTGGTGGATGCTGACGTGATACAACCCGTCTCTGTAGTGATCCCAGACATGCTACATGGGATCCTAATCAGAAGAGCGAGCAGGCCACGTCATGCGTGCAATATCTTCTTTTTCCAAAAAAACATCAACAGCGCGTGCTCTGTGAGGTCGAGCATTATCGCCCTTCAATACGAAGTCCGAACCCACAGCACCACGCAACACATGAGGTCTCAAGATATCTTTACGATACGTGGCGGCAATTAAACCTCGCCGATACACCGGTACTATTTCATGAAGAGCTGTTCGAATGGTCAACACAATCTCTGCCCACACCATTAGGGATCCTCCTCTATGTCGTCTCTTTACGCAATGCGAATCCGTCGAGACTCATCTGCGGACGAAATCGGGACTCATCTCTGAGAAGAACGTTGGCCCACTGTTGCAGTGTCCAGGAGGCATGTTGAAGACTCCACTCTAGACAAGACGGTGCCTTTGTGAAGACGATAATAAAGGCAACTCTGCCGAAGCCTTCTGTACACCGTCTGCCTCGATGCAACACGTCCATTGGATGCTTTGAGGTCAGATGCCAGTTGCCGTGGAGTACTAAGGCGGTTCCGTTGTGTCCTCTTATCTTCCTCTTTCTGGTGTCACACGTGGTCGGCCCTGCCGTGGTCTTTGGGAAACAGTTTCGATCTCTGTCAACCGTTGCCACATCCGAGGAGGGGAGAAAAAAAAAAAAAAAAAAAAAAAAAAAAAAAAAAAAAACAGAACGATTCACTTCAAGCCATAGGGCCACATCAGTCTGCGACTGTCCTGCTTTCGTTCTTCCTATGGCTATCCACGGCAGAGTGTCTGGTAGGCGTCTTCTCTGTGCCATACTGCACCATATGTAACTGTGCACACAGCGATTGTGGATGTGGGACTACCCGACAAACATTACCCCGTTTTTTGGGTGCCTTGACGTCATCGCTGACGTGGTTGTCCGTTGAGCAAAATGCCATCTTCCCTGCGGAACACAATCGTACGGACATCTGTTGGCAGTTTGTGTGATTATATCGGTACTTAGATACAGGACGGGGAAATAGCGATTTGTTGCTTTAAATTTGGACACCAGTGTACTTTACTCGATCAGGCCCTGAGGACCGCGCGGAAATACAGGTTTCGTCTTCCATTTGATTCTATTTTATGCCTACTGCCGCCAATCGCCCTTTATGCCGATCTGCAGTTCCGCAGAGAGTAAAATCCATGGAGTCCAAAGGCGATCGGTGTTTATCCATCCAAGCGAGTTGTCCTGCCCATACCAACCGCTTGCTTGTTACCAGGCGTACATGTTTGGTCTGTTTTAGATTTCATCCAGTTCACAATTATGCCGAATCCTCCATTCTCCAGTGATCACATCGTGTACTGGTCCATAGACCTTCTTTAAGAATTTTCACCCGAAAACCAGAATTTTATACAGGTCTTCTTTCTGGACACTGGAAGTTTCGCAACCGCGCAATCCGACGGGTTATATCATTGTCTTGTGCAGGTGGAGTTTGAAATTCTTTGAGAGACTTCGCGATTTAAGAAGCTGACTCAGACTGAAGTATGATCGATTTGCGACTTGGGTCCTCGCTTTGATTTCTGCCTCACACGATGCGAACTCAGTGAAGATTTCCCCCAAATATTTAAAACTAGGCGATAAACCCGGTATTGCCCGGCTATTCATTTCGCCGATTTTCTATTGGAAACGGAACGTTACATTTACTGCTGCAGTTGACTCTGTGTGAGGTGATTCCGGACAGCTTCTGTACCCAGGGCGCAGCTGCTTCGCGTGTCTGCAACACGGTTTTGTAAACGTGTCTGTGGCCACGCTTCTTCATTCCTCTGCAGACGGCTATTGTTTTCGCCTGGAGCCATTTGCACCCTGCAGTTGAAAGCTGTCAGAAGCGGTGCCAGGCGCCAGGGATTTCTTTAAGTTGCCTCGACTACAGCCGTGTCTTAGCAGTAAAGAATAAATGTATTATAACTTCATGCACCATGTGGCAGTTTTTCACGCGTGTCAGTGTTTATGACGTCAAATCTCCTGAACCGTCTATGTGCCATAATATAATTTTGAAGGTACGTTTAGCGGCATATGGTGTGGATACTGTCTGAGAAATTTATTGCGAAAAGAGTTAGTAGCATCGAAGTAATAAATTATAAACGTCATCCACGATGCGGCAGTTTCTCATGTTTATGGCGTCGTATCTCCTGAACTATCGTTCTCATCTCCACGGCGGTTATTGCCTGACAATAATCATATGTGTACCAAGTTGATTGAAAGCGATCCATTGGCTTAGGAGGGAATGTGGAACATATTTACAGACATATGTATGGATTACCATCCCTTTCGTATAATTGGGTTCCGACTACCAGAAGCTGGAATGGGTCTCCGAAAAGGCATAAGTCCTACTCATCACCAGGTACTCGGTGTATTTCTTGGTCTCAGCCCTGCGTTTATGTAAAAGCTCTCTGTGACTTCGTTCCCGAGCTTCACTTTGCCTTTGGAATCCCGGAGACGAACTAACTAGTCTCTCGAGTTGCTTGGGTATTCCATTGTCGGTTACCCAATTCGCCTGGCTCTTCCAATGGATGCAGTCATATGGCTTCTTAAAATCTGCGAAGGGCACATACACTTCTTTGCCGTATTCCCACATTTTCTGGGCGAGTTCTCGCAGCACATAGACATTATCGACAGTCGAACGGTCCTTTTTGATAACCCCATGACAATAACCGATCACTTTCTTTTGCAAACGGCTGGGTTCTAGCCAGTGTACAGTTGGACAAGATCTTACAGGAGACATTCAAGAGGGCGATTCCTCTGTAGTTTGTGCATTCCATTTCGTCACCTTTCATGCGTATAGACCAGATGACTACTGTCTTCCAGTCTTCTGGGATCTCCTCCAAAATCCAGATCCTTTTGATTAGCTGGTGAATTCTCTTGTGGAGAGACTGCCCTCTTTCTTAAGTGGCTTCTGCCTGAATTCCATCTTCTCCTGCACTTTTGTTCTTCTTCAGCTTCATTGCCTGATCCCTCATTGCCTCCACCCCAGGCGCTGGATAATCTAAATCATCAAAATCAGGTGGTTTCAATCCGAACAGATCTTTACGCTCATCACAGTGGAAGAGCCCCCTGAAGTATTATTTTCATCTCTCAGCAATGTTGAACTCGTTGGTGAGTGTGGTCTCATCAATGTCCTTGACGAATTTTTGGTGGGTCTGGTATAGAGCTGGCGTTTATCGCTGAAACAACCTGTTTTCGGATTATATCTATTTTTTTTTCCTTGAGAAAACCGATTTCTGAAATAACCGGTTTTCAGTTTATTTATTTCTATCATTTCCTGTAGTAAACCTGGAACTCGAACAAAGATTACAAATTTTTTTACTCTCGGTTTTAAGACACGTAGAATCAAAACATTTCATAAAATGAGCAAATAAAAAGAAAACTTAGTCCGTCCAACGTTCGCTACTTTCCTCGAAAAGCGATTTTATACTACAAAAAAATCACCAGTATTCTGCTTTGAGTGCAGTTTTTTGAAACCCTGCTCATAAATCATGTTGAAATAGATCATGCCGCTGTTTGTACATTACGAATAGTCACTGCTAAAGGATGAAAACAGAGGTTTAAGAACTGTTTATCGTGTTAATATGTCCGTCTTCAAGGGCTACAAGCAGATTTGGGTATATTATGTAGGCAGAGGTAACAGGTCAGCTACTTTTTATACTTATTGTATAGTACGAATGAATTGTTGTTAACTTATTAATTTCTTACTGTTACCACAATTCCTACCTCATTTTTGTTTCATAGAAATGGCAGAAAAATCTTTCATCTTTTAAGCAGATGAGGCATTGTACTATATTGATACGTCACTTCGTAATAATATTTTCGGACTAGGATTGGTGCCATTCTACAATACAAGAAAAAAATTCATTGGTAAGAACAAGTTGAAACGAACACACTCCCATTTTTCCAGATTTTGTTATATCGATTCTAAGATTTTTGCAACCGTTCAGTCGTTTTTTAAATGTTTAGTGCTAATTTGTATTGGTCCGCAGCTGGTGGTCTTTAGCGGTAGCGTTCTCGCTTCCCGCGCACGGGGGTCCCGGATTCGATTCCCGGCAGGGTCAGGGATTTTCGAAATGACTAGGTGTTGTTGTGTCGTCTTCATCATCATTGTTCATCTCCATTACGGTCGGAGGATGGCAATGGCAAACCACCTCCGGTAGGACCTTGCCTAGTCGGCGGTTCGGGTCTACCGCATCGTCCTCTACGCTCCTCAGAGTATGGGACATCATCATCATCATCATCATCATCATCGCTAATTTGTATTGACGTTCCAAAAGAAAGATATAAAGCTGCAGAAACAGCAATCTTGCACGAATCCTGACGGACTGGCGTTGTGCACAGCATTTTAGTAGAAACAAGAAGCTTCGTCTTACGTAGCTACAAATTTCTCTATAGTTTTACCTATTAACAACATCTCTACACGTCCACTTGAAGTAAACTGCGTAATTTTGCAACTTCCTTTTCCGTATAATTTCGTGAACCTGCCTCACTAGATCGATGAAGCCTGGAAATCCGTACTACTCATCCTACGTGCAATTCAGAAGGCCCAGTAGCGTAGATCTATCTCGGTAACGCTGCATTGATTCTCCCGAGCATTTCTAAATCCTGAAGTAGATTTTCTTTCACACTTTTTTGAGTTTCGTTTTGGCACATGTTCCGTAGTTCGTGTAAATCGTTCTTTCATTTATGCATTTCATGTTCAGATTGCGAAACGAAATTTGGACACTGCGTTTTCTCTCAGTCTTGTTAAACGAAAAGATTTACAGTGTTTTTTCGTCATTGAAAGCTATTACTGATTTTTTTTCTTTGGGCTAGGAAGGCACTGTACTTTTTTGTTCTTTACTTTAATTAGCACAATAATTATCACTCGAACCACAATTCACTGAATCCTCACAGTTGGCCGGCCGAAGTGGCCGTGCGGTTAAAGGCGCTGCAGTCTGGAACCGCAAGACCGCTACGGTCGCAGGTTCGAATCCTGCCTCGGGCATGAATGTTTGTGATGTCCTTAGGCTAGTTATGTTTAACTAGTTCTAAGTTCTAGGGGACTAATGACCTCAGCAGTTGAGTCCCATAGTGCTCAGAGCCATTTGAACCAATCCTCACAGTTATTTTCTTAATTTCTGCTTCTTCCAATGTTTCCACAATTTCTAACGAAATTTCGACGTCATTGGAAAGTATCTCCAAGAAATTAACTGCTAAAAACACATATGAATGCCTTCAGAAGTAGGTACTGTATACCGCATTCTTCATATTTCATCTTCACGAGGTTGAAAATATTAATTGGACTCCATATTATTGTGACACTCTGGAACCTGCACAAAGCCATACGCCATTAGCAAGCATATACGAAGAGAAAACAAAGAGAATTAATTCAGTTTTATCCCTCCATTGTTAAAGCGTAGAGATATCTCAAAGGCAACTGTTAATTATTAGGGATCTTAAATGAGTTGCAAATTCCAGCGAATAGTAACTGTGAACAACTGTCAGAGAATTATCGACGGAAACTGAAATTCGCTTTATGTGTTGTGCCACGTTATCTATTTAGCAATGCGCCGTCAACGAAGTCGAAGCAGTTGCCGTGCTGCGCGTGCACTGCCTGCTACAGCTGTGGTAGGGGTGTACGTTTCTCCAGCCGCGTGGCGAGTTCAAATCAGCCCAGATTTCGGCATGTCTGGTGGGACTCCTTGGTAGATGTGAAAATTCAGGAAAGTGGTTCTACGAGGGTGCGCTGAGAAGTAATGCCTGCTAATTTTTCTGTGAATACTGTTAAAGTTTCTTAGGTAAAACAACATTCTGCATATTTGTTCTTCATGTCTACACATTTGCAGTCGTCTGCGACTAGATGGCTCCGAATTGAAACGTGCGACATGGTGGTGTGTAACGAAACTACGTTGGTGCTGTAATCGAGTTTCGAGTACGCTCTCCTTCAGCATGACAATCGCAGACCACTCTCGAGATCTGCAAGAATCCGACGCCTTGAGTTCACTGTCACTGGTCATTCTCCGTAAAGTAGTCACTTGGTCCCATCCGATTTACATCTGCTTCCAAAACTTAAAGAACCCCTTCGAAGACTTCACATTGATGAAGCGGTCAAGCAGACGTGGGGCTGTGGCTCGGTCAACAAAGTGAAACGTTCTGCAGTGACGGTGTCAACAAACTGGTACCTCGTTTGAAGAAATGTGTTGGGCGCAAGGGTGAATATGTGGGAAATAAACATGTAGACATCGAAGAATGTAAATGTTAACAATACAGGGCGAGTCAAAAGTCCTTGGACACCTTCATAAGTTGAAAGATTAATGGGAAAATTGAAATGTCATGCTGGGAACATAGGTTTGACGTGGGGCCGCAACTTTTGGAGTGAATGTCATTCATTGACGCCATCTTGAAATCTGCCATTTTGGAGTCAAGTAATTTTTTTTTAATGGGAAGGGGGGTGTATGACACATCAAATAACACTCGCTTTAGCTCTAGAATTAAGTGGTGTAATTTGTTTTTGTCTATTTTGTACAGTTTAGAAGTTATTAATGTTCAAAGTTACCTTGATACCGACTCATGTCTCCCTTTAATCTTCCAACTTATGAAGGTGTCCTAGGACTTTTTACTCTCCCTGTATTTGTCTTATTTAAAGAGTTTTCACATAAATTCGGTGGCATTACTTTTCACCACACCATCGTAAAGATTTATAAATGTAGCAAAAGTGCAGCGTCTTTCAGCGGGAAGCCAAAGGTTTAAGTGAAAGCAGTAAAGAGGTGGGAAGTCCTGCTGTGAGGTCCTGAAGGAAGAGGTACGGGTCAGCTGTTGCAGGAGGGAGCTCATATCAGGTCACAAACTTCAAGCAAATTGCACGTCTTGAGCGAGCGCTAGAGAATGAAAGTTTTTTGGACTGGTACAGCTTTGTAATATGAGACCCACTTTTGAACTTGAATAAAATCGCAAACAGATGATAAGTTATGATTTAGTTACGACCGACTTCGCTGCGTTAAAGCAGCATCTTCGGGTTGGTTACATTAGATCGCGGACACGCCACCAACGTCTTATAGTCAGTCGCAGAATCCAGAATAAGGGAGGCGTCAACAAATAATAACCATCAGAGTAGAAATGGTTCAAATGGCTCTGAGCATTATGGGACTTAACTTCTAAGGTCGTCAGTTCCCTAGAACTTAAACCTAACTAACCTAAGGACATCACACAATTCCATGCCCGAGGATGGATTCGAACCTGCGACCGTAGCGGTCGCGCTGATCCAGACTGTAGCGCCTAGAACCGCTCGGCCACACCGGCGGGCCATTGGAGCAGTGGAGCAGAGGATGAGGCACCTGTAGTTGGTTGGCGCGAGGGTAAAGCACTATACATCACAGCTGTTTGCGGTTTTATTCAGTTTCAATTTACCATTTTTTGGACAAGTATTTCGGAAAGGATGATCGCAGGGGTGGTCAGGGGAGGAAACAGGATTTGCATGGACGATGGTTACACTGTTTAGAATGACCTAAAGATAGGTTCGGCAACGAGCCATACAAATGTTGAATTTTGTTCCTGTTTCGAGGCGTCACGATTGGACCAGTTGAAGAGCTCTGAGGCTGGTCAACGTGGAGTTAGAGGGACTGTTTCTGTCAGGAGATTCCTGTTGGTGTTATTCGCAGATAGGATTTTACGAGTCATGGCCTACATCTTGGTAAGAAAGGGAAATTTGATGGAATGGTGGTAATGTGTATGCAAACTGCCACTCCTGAGGAGTATTTCTGTAGCCACTTGTGCGAATGCAGCACTTTTTACGATAAAAGTTAATATAATTTAAAATCTTGAGCATGAAATTTCTGAAGGTTTAAGTAAACTTACTGCAGAGAAATAATAACAATGCAGTAAATAAAATGAGTCAATTTCTGCTTTGTTTAGATGAGCTGCAACCTACAAATCATGTATCTTTATATGTATTTCTGAACATCAGTTGACCACTGGTAAAAGAACACTGAAAATGTGAGAATTTAACTTAATATTTGCAGGTCAGGTATGGAGAAAGAAGAATGGAATACAAATATAAAAACATGTACGGTCGTAGATTTTGTAGTAGTTTTCCTGAACGGCCAACTGCCGGGTAGCAGAGTCGGGAACTGTACGGCACCACAGCACTAGACAGCATGGCGCCTAACTGCACGTACAGGTGGTTTTAGCCGTCTGAAGATGGGCGCAGGTGCCTGAAACCGATCTTGAATCAAATGAAAGAGAATCTCTTCGATACCTGCGTAGAATGGCTACAGCGCGCGCACACGCTTTCTTTCTTTCTGTGTGTGTGTGTGTGTGTGAGTGTGAGTGAGAGAGAGAGAGAGAGAGAGAGAGAGAGAGAGAGAGAATTCATTTCTCTTACAGCTTTTAGCACATTCATAACTTATAAATAATGTACGAACACTACTAAGCGAGCATTTTAAATTACGAAACTGAAAGTATGTCGTCATCAAGTTAATAAAATGAAAACAAAGCAGCTCCTATTTTCACGCGATGCCCCGGGTCAATCGATGATAAAATATCGACGCAGTCGCTTTGTACTGCGGTTTATAGCGCCACGGGCTGAGTAATGTGTGCTGTGTGTCAGTAGTCGCGCGCCGCTGTTTCCGCTCGATCGCCGCGCTCTGTGCCCCGTGGAGTGTCGGGCGGAAAAGGGAAGGGCCCTCGTGAGGGAGGGGCGGCTGCGCTAGGGCCCTCGTACTCCCAATTACCGGCCCGTTCGCTTAAACAATCGCCGAGCGCGAGCGCGCGCGCGCTGCCGAGGCCGTTGAGAATGATTCCTCTGCTGGCCGACCCTCGGCGGCGGCCGGCAAGGGCGTCGTTATTCAGTTGATGGCCCGCTCGCCGCGGGTGGATTGTCACCTAATTCAGCGCCGGCCGCCGGCCGCCGGCCGCCGGCCGCTGGCCGCTTCTTCACGTCCGCCCGCCGGCTGTAATTGCTCATTGTGCATTCGGCCGTACGCCGGCACGTCGAGAGCGCCGCTGCCCGCCATAAAGGGCCGGCCGTTGTTGGCTGTGCGCAGTGCGAGGCGGGCAGCCGTATAACTCTCTGCCGGCGCGGCCCGCTCTGCACACCGGCTCGTCCGTGCATTCGGCGCCCGTGCCGGGGTCTTAAACGCCCCGCTCACACCGGCCCACTGTTAAAGAAGCCTTCTACTAGATGCACTCGTTACCCCGCCTCCGCACCCAGATCCCTCTACATCTGCAGACATAATCTACATTGAGGTCACATAAGTTAGCGATATACATATACAGGGTGTTACAAAAAGGTACGGCCAAACTTTCAGGAAACATTCCTCACACACAAAGAAAGAAAATATGTTGTGTGGATTTGTGTCCGGAAACGCTTACTTTCCGTGTTAGAGCTCATTTTATTACTTCTCTTCAAATCACATCAATCGTGGAATGGAAACACACAGCAACAGAACGTACCGGCGTTACTTCAAACACTTTGTTACGGGAAATGTTCAAAATGTCCTCCGTTAGCGAGGATACATGCATCCACCCTCCGTCGCATGGAATCCCTGATGCGCTGATGCAGCCCTGGAGAATGGCGTATTGTATCACTGCTGTCCACAATACGAGCACGAAAAGCCCCCATAAATGAAAGTCGAGAGGGTTGAGGTCATGAGAGCGTGGAAGCCATGGAATTGGTCCGCCTCTACCAACCCATCGGTCACCGAATCTGTTGTTGAGAAGCGTACGAACACTTCGACTGAAATGTGCAGGAGCTCCATCGTGCATGAACCACATGTTTTGTCGTACTTGTAAAGGCACATGTTCTAGCAGCACAGGTAGAGTATCCCGTATGAAATCATGATAACGTGCTCCATTGAGCGTAGGTGGAAGAACGTACTGACGAAACTAAAATGAGCTCCAACATGGAAATTAAGCGTTTCCGGACACATTCCCACATAACATCTTTTCTTTATTTGTGTGTGAGGAATGTTTCCTGAAAGTCTGGACGTACCTTTTTGTAACACCCTGTATACAGATGGCCGTAGTATCGCTTGCACAAGGTATAAAAGGGCAGAGCGTTGGCGGAGCCGTCATTGTGCTCAAGTGATTCATACGAAAAGATTTCCGACGTGATTGTGGGCGCACGACGTGGATTAACAGACTCTGAATGCGGAATTGTAGTGGGAGCCAGACGCATGGGATATTACACTTCGGAAATCGTTAAAAAAATTCAGTATTCCGAGATCGACAGTCTCAAGAGCGTGCCGAGAATACCAACTTTCAGACATTCTCTCTAAACGCGGACAACGCAGTGGCCGACGACCGGTGTCACTCGACGACCGAGAGCACCGGCGTTTGCGTACAGTTGTCAGTGCTAATAGATCAGCAACACAGCGCGAAATAACCGCCGCAGAAATCAACTGGGGATATACGACGGACGTGTCCGTAGGACAGTGCGTCGAAGTCCGGTGTTAATGGGCTATGGCAGCGGACGACGGACGGGAATGCCTTTGCTAGTAGTACGACATCGCCTGCAGCGCCTCTCCTGGGGTGGTCACCGTATCGGGTCGATCCTAGACAACTGGAAAACTGTGCCCTGGTCAGATAAGTCCCGATTGCAGCTTGTAAGAACAGATAGTAGGATTCGAAACTAGCAAAGATCCCACGGAGCCATCGACCCAAGTTGTCAACAAGGCACTGTGCAAGGTGGAGGTGGCTAAATAATGGTGTGGGCTGTGATTAATTGGGACGGACTGGGTTCTCTGGTCCAACTGAACCGGTCATTGACTGGAAATGTTTATGTTCGGCTACTTGCAGACTATTTGCAGCCATTCACAGACATCATGTTTCCAATAGATGGAAGTGTCACCAGTCCACAGTTGTTCACGATTGTTCTGAACGACATTACGGATAATTCTAGCTAATGATTTCGTACTGTGTGTGCAAACAAAACGAGAGGGTAACTGTTGAAAGGCCAGACAAGTATGTGGTACCTGAAGAGGGGCAGCAGCCTTTTCAGTAGTTGGATGGGCAACAGTCTGGATCATTGTGTGATCTGACCTCGTAACATTAACCAAAACGGCCTTGCTGTGCTGGCACTGCGAACTGCTGAAAGCAAAGGGAAACTACACTCATAATTTTCCCCCAGGGGATGCAGCTTTACTGTATGTTTAAATGATGGTGGCGTCCTTTTGGGTAAAATATTCCGGAGGTAAAATAGTCCCCCATTCGGATCTCCGGGCGTGGACTACTCAGGAGGACGCTGTTATCAGAAAAATGCTTTTGACAAAGTTAATTGGAACACTGTCTTTCAAATTCTGAAGGTGGCAGGGGTCAGGCACAGGGAGGAAAGGGTATTTACAATTTGTTCAGAAACCAGATGGCAGTTACAAAAGTCAAGGGGCATGAAAGAGAAGCAGTGGTTGGGAAGGGAGTGAGATAGGGTTGTAGCCTATACCCGATGTTATTCCATCTGTATATTGAGCAAGCAGTAAAGGAAACAAAAGAAAAATTCGGAGTAGGTATTAAAATCCATGGAAAAGAAATAAAAACTTTGAGGTTCGTCGATGACATTGTAATTCTGTCAGAGAGAGCAAAGGACTTGGAAGAGCAGTTGAACAAAATGGACAGTGTCTTGAAAGGAGGGTATAAGATGAACATCAACAAAAGCAAAACGAGGAGAATGGAATGTAGTCGAATTAAGTCGGGTGATGCTGAGGGAATTAGATTAGGAAATGAGACACTTAAAGTAGTAAAGGAGTTTTGCTATTTAGGGAGTAAAATAACTGATGATGGTCGAAGTAGAGAGGATATAAAATGTAGAATGGCAATGGCAAGGAAAGCATTTCTGAAGAAGAGAAATTTCTTAAGATGGAGTATAGATTTAAGTGTCAGGAAGTCATTTCTGAAAGTATTTGTATGGAGTGTAGCCATGTATGGAAGTGAAACATGGACGATAAATAGTTTGGACAAGAAGAGAATAGAAGCTTTTGAAATGTGGTGCTACAGAAGAATGCTGAAGATTGATGGGTAGATCACATAACTAATGAGGAGGTACTGAATAGAATTGGGGAGAAAGGAATTTGTGGCATAACTTGACTAAAAGAACTGATCGGTTGGTAGGACATGTTCTGAGGCATCAAGGGGTCACCAATTTTGTATTGGAGCGCTGCGTTGAGGGTAAAAATCTTAGAGGGAGACCAAGAGATGAATACACTAAGCAGATTCAGAAACATATAGGTTGCAGTAGTTACTTGGAGATGAAGTAGCTTGCACAGGATAGATTAGCATTGAGAACTGCATCACACCAGTCTCTGGCCTGAAGACCACAACAACAACAATCGAGAGGTTAGTTCGCGTGCAAAATCCTGCACCGCCCGTAGAGGCAGCGTGGCTCAGTTTTTCCACAGGGGACTTCCAAAGACTTGTTGAGTCCATGCCAGGTCTAGTTGCTCACTTCGCCAGGCAGTAGGAGGTGCGGCACGATGTTGTAACGTGTCTCATGACTTTTTGTCACCTCGGTGTAATTTTAGTTTCCTTTAGTGAACAGCCATCTGTTCAGTTCAAAGTGAGTTCTTACTTTGAAGAAGCCAAACTGGCGGCCGGTGTGGCCGAGCGGTTCTAGGCGTTTCAGTCTGGAACCGCACGACCGCTACGGTCGTAGGTTCGAATCCTGCCTCGGCCATGGATGTGTGTGATGTCCTTAGGTTAGTTAGGTTTAATTAGTTCTAAGTTCCAGGGGACTGATGACCTCAGAAGTTAAGTCGCATAGTGCTGAGAGCCATTTTTGAAGATTAGCCGGCTCCTGAAGAAACATAAATTCGACACAGTCTTCAGGCCTCCCGCGAAGATCCGGCAACGAATGAATTGTGTGAAAGACGGTGTAAGTCTCGGAGCACCTGGAGTGTACAAAATACCATGTGAGGTTCAAATGGCGCTGAGCTCTATGGGACTTCACATCTGAGGTCACCAGTCCCCTAGAACTTAGAACTACTTAAACATAACTAACCTAAGAACATCACACACATCCATGCCCGAGGCAGGATTCGAACCTGCGACCGTAGCAGTCGCGCGGTTCCGGACTGAACCGCCTAGAACCCGTCGGCAACCTTGGCCGGCATACCATGTGAGGGTGCGCAGTTTTATATCGGTCAAAATGGCCACTCTATTGAACAGCGCCGCATAGAATATTGAAGTTGTTCCCGCCATTCTTGTAATTGGATCCCGTGATTCCCTTAACGATTCTGCGCTCTGTTCTTTCAGTTCTTCGAGAAGACCCGTTTAAGGTTAGGTATAGGGTCCCGGCTGCATGCATAACTACTGCCTTTCTAATCGTTTCATGTTGTTGTTGTTCTTGTTGTGGTCTTCAGTCCTGAGACTGGTTTGATGCAGCTCTCCATGCTACTCTATCCTGTGCCAGCTTCTTCATGTCCCAGTACCTACTGCAACCTACATCCTTCTGAAATCGTTTCATAGTGCTGTATTTTAAGGTTTTGTGAAAGGTAATTTTTTTGTGGCACACCACAAATTAATTTGTGTTGTACTCCATTTGAGTTGGAAAGCCTTACCACGGCATGATGACTTAGCTCAAAATAATCACATTTCCTCGCTTGACCCCAAACCACGTCAGATGATTATCTGGGTGTTCCCAACCTTCTCTTGCTTGTAACCGTGTGACGTCGCTGAATTATACACGCACTACGCGAGGTTGCCACTCGAGCAAATTGACAATCATGACCACCGCTTTTATCGCCGCGAGTGATGTACGTCTGTATCTAATCAGCGAAAGCCACCGAGGAGTATGTATGGTGGTGGGTTCTTCGGGCACCACTGTGATCTATTCGTGAATGGTGCGGTGGAATGAACGACTGCCTGTTAAGTCTCCGTGTGAGCTATAATTACTCAGATTTTTACAATCATGGCTGTTTCAAAAGGTATGTATATGTGGAAGTATTATGTTTCCTGACAGTTCTTGAAATGTGCGCTCTAGGAATGTCAACAGTGAATGTTTCCGCGATGCTCAACGCTTCTTTAATACCTGTGGCGTTTGGCACTGGAGCATCTCCTTGACGGTCTCGCGCTCACTGTGCCATCTCCTTCTCTACCCCATGTCCTCTGTTAATCCTACGTGATTAAGGTTTCAGACGTGTGTGTAATACTCAAGAGTCGCTCAAACGAAGGTGGGAGTATTTGTTTTGTGCATGGAATACAATTATTTAAGATTCTTTCAACAAATGTATGTGTCACGTGCTTTTCCCTACAACTAGTTTCATGTTGTCGTTCCATTTTAAATCCCTCCCGACACATACTGTCAGAGTTTACGATTATTGCTTTTTTTTCCAGCAATTGAGCATCTGTGGTGTAATTGAACGACGATCTGTCTTTCCTCTCCTCCGTGTGCAAATACGTTACATTTACTCACGTTCCGCTAAACGGAATTGCTCTGAAGTTCTGCCCACATTTCACTGCAACTTTTCTGGCGATGGTACTTTCGAATATACAAAAAGCATTATCCGCGAATATCCTCGCGGAACTTGCGACTAGATCCACCAGATCTATCGTTACGGACAGTAGAGGCCTTGTAACATTTCCTAACTTTTTTTTTTACTTATGATGATCCGTGTGCAGTGAAGTTCATAATCGAATCATCACTCTGTTACGATATCCTATAAGTTCGTATTTTGCTCATTTTGCGAGCAGGAAACGACAAAAAACTTAAATCAGGATAGCCGCGCCAGGGAGTTGAACCTTGATCATCCCAAACACGCAATTGTGTCACTCGCTGCTCAACATAGCTAGTTAGTTAGTTAGTTAGTTACGTGTTCCATCGATGAATAGCACGGAAAACCGTTATGATGTGGAACGTGTCAAATGCACAAGAAATGCGCACAGGAAAAAAGTTTTCTTCTTCTTTTGTTTACATTATAACTAAATATTTCTATTATCTATCCCATTCCCTTGAATGGCACAAAGTGCATATACTGTATCTCCAGATTTATTTACTCATATTCAAGAATTCGTCTATGGTATAGAAGGAGTTGTCAAGGAGGTATGATTTCAGTTGCTTTTTGAAACTATTACTGCTGTCTGTCAGACATTTTATTTCATCTGGTAATTTATCAAAAGTTTTATAGTAGCGTATTTTACCCCTTTCTGTGCCACAGATAGGTTAAGTAAGGGATAGTGTAGGTCTTTCTTTTTTCTGGTATTGTAATGATGAATGTCGCTGTTGATTTTAAACTGGTCCATGTTGGTGAGAAAAAATTTCATTACTGAGTACATGTACTGTGAAGCAATTGTAAGAATTCCTAACCTTTTAAACAGATGCCTACAAGGTGTGCGACTGTGAACGCCACACATTATTCTAACTACTTTCTTTTGAGCAGTGACTACCTTTTGCCTAAGTGTTGAGTTGCCCCAGAATATTATTCCGTATGACATCAGAGAGTGGAAGTATGCAAAATATGTTACCTTACTAATTTCTACATCCACGAAATTGGCAATTTTCGTAGTTGCGGTCCGGAGAAATCTGTGTGTCGAGGTCTCCGTTGTTCCAGTGGCATTGCTCCACAAGAGCCCGGGTAAAAGAGTAACAAATTGCAGCCACAGAATCAGCTACCGGGAAGAAGACATTTTTAGTCACATGTGACACCGGAAGAACACAATGAGCTTATGAGACGGCCATTTCAATTTTCACCGCAGAAAAACCAAGAGGAGAGTGCCTTTCTCGGGACAACGTCACTGCCTCACGAAAACATGATGATTGCATTAGAATGAAACTTCCTGCTAGCGATAGCAATGAATCTTGTCGTCTCTCGTTACTTCTGTGAATGAAGCTATCTGCGTTGAGAACGAGCGCATACCCGCTGTCGGCCGACTGGAAAGGAAACAACTGCGGCAAGAAAGCACCATTCTAGCAGTCCATAGTTTTCAGATGGTTTGTGTTCGTCGCCTCGCATCTACAGCAGAGCTATAGTAAAGCATGCATTAACTGAAAGAATTGGGGACAATTTTTTGGCTAACCTATCGTTTTCAAAAACCTGTTCTGTCGGTCTTCGTAGGATCACAAATAACGCAGAGAACTTTCAATATAACTTAGTTTGGAAAGTTCAGAATGGCTTTTATTGTAGGTCTACAGATGTGGAAAATAAGTGGAAAATCTTTTTGCCTTAGGGCTGAGACACGTTTTTCTGCTACTAAATTTGACATGGCAGACAATTTAAAGACAGCAATTGGAAATGTTTTCGTGATGTTGTAACCAATTTGTAACTCTTGCAAGGTCTCCTCACTGCATCGACCTTTGTCAGCACCGTCGTTATCGCTACTCTCGTCCCACTCGTCACAGGGTCTTGGCCGTCGATGGCACTGGCAGTTATTCCGTCGTCCATCAGTACTTGATAGTCAGGGTCATCACCATCACATTGGAGCTAGTCGTGCATATTTCCCTGACCACATTCTTCAGATCGTGAAGATTCGTCTGGAGACAGAGTGGTTGATTGATACCTCTTCAAGTGCAGTGATAGACTAATCTGAAGGGGGGAGCTTATTCCAAGCTTTGTGCAGTGTCTAAGTATATTTTCATGGTTTATCTGTGAAAGGTTCTATCTCAAATGTCGAGTACACTCACAAATTTTGTAATGGCATCACTGCTCTTTTCAATGACCGAGATGTAGTTGCATTTCCAAGCTAACCGTGATTCACTGGCAATCTTTCTTCAACCATTCAATTATTTTTAGTTGAAAAACTAAGGGTAGCGTGTTAACATTTAATTCGCCATTGCGAACGGCACAACAGATGCACCCTCTTTGACGATCTAGGTTTCAGACGTCACCAGAGAACAGCAACAGTGACGTTTGCCAGGGAGAGGAAAACGACACTGGCCAGCCCTGCGCCAATGCAGCTTCCACCACTTGACCACGACTCTCTGTCCCAAGGCTCCCAAGTTCTAAGTCGGCAGAAGTCTGTCGATTTCAGGCCGTAAGTGTTTTGTGTCCGACCTCTGCTGACATTAGCGATCTTAAGATTTCAAATTGATTATGTAATGGTGAGACAGATATTTCGTTACCAGATTTTAAACTGCAATACGTTGCCAGGAGGAGATGTGAATTCTGACCGTAATAAATTAACTATGAACGTCAGAAGAAATTGAAGAAAAGTATAAATTTATGGACATATGATGTGGATAAATTGAAAGAACCACAAGTTGTTGGAGGTTTCAGGGGGCCCATTAGTCAGTGTTGATCTGAAACAGGGTAAAGAAATACTATAGAAGACGAATGCGTAGCTTTGAGAGATGAGGCAGTAAAGACTGCAGAGGATGAAATACGTAAAAAAGGACAAGGAATAGTAGAAATTCCTGGTTAACAAAGGAGATATTGAATTTAACTGATGAAAGGAAAAAATATAAAAATGCAGTACATGAATCAGGCGAAAGGGAATACAGTCGTCTAAAAGATGAGACGGACAGAAAATGCGTAAGCAGGAACGACTAGAGGACGCATGTAAGACTGTACGAGCATGAGCGACCAAATAGATGCCAACGTCTGTCGGCAAATTAGACACACCTTTGGCTGAAAGAGAAGCAACTGTAAGAGTGTCAAGAGTTCAGATGACGGTCCAGTACTAAACAAAGAAGAGAAAGGTGAACGGTGGAAAGAATATATAGATGGTCTATGTAACGGAAACAAACTTGAGGACAATCTTATAGAATTATTGTTGATTGCAGGCAATATTATAGAAAGAGAACAGAAAGTAGGTGAAGACGAGGTGGGAGATATGACACTGCGAGAATAATATGACAGAGCGCTGAAAGACCCAAGCGTTTGAGACAGTCTGTCCTCTCTCTCTTCTTTTTCCTCTTCTTCCTTCCTCCCTGTGCGCGCCTGAAGGCCGACCCACGCGTTCGCACGCGTAGCCGGTGACGGGGTAACGCGTAATTCCACGCCCTGGGTAGACATGTAAGGCACGCGCGTACCCCCTGGTAAAGGCCAGGCCCGGGGAGGGGTGATTGCCTGAGCTGATACCTTCTGACCATGCCGATTGGTCCCTCCGTCTGTTTTTCGGGAGGTGTGACCTGAGGTGTAAACATTCACCTAAGGCGGGAGTGCCCTCTGAGAGGGTCCCCACAAGGAAGGAGCGCGCCATCGGAGACGCTGGCAATCATGGGGGATTCCTCCGCAATGGATTTCACTCCGTCTCTCTCGACTTCTGCCCAAAAACGGAAACATGACCAGCCACCAGTGACAAAAGTACTACCGCCTGCCCCACAGTTCCTCGTCGTTTCTCGATCTGAGGACGGAAAGGATTTTTTCTCTGTCAACCCTTTCGTTATCCAGAAGGGCGTAGATGCCATAGCCGGAACTGTTAAGTCTTGTACCAGGTTGCGTAATGGTACCTTGTTACTAGAAACTGAGAGCGCCTTTCAGGCACAAAAACTGCTTCGAGCCACACTCCTGTACACGTTCCCTGTCCGGGTGGAGGCTCACCGAACTTTGAATTCGTCTCGTGGTGTGGTTTATACTAGATCACTCGACGGATTGACTGACGAGGAGATTCAGTCTTTCCTCGCTGAGCAGGGCGTGACGGCTGTCCATAGTCATGAAAAAGGTCAACAATGACCTTGTACCGACCCGGACACTTTTCTTGACCTTTCATAGTGTTAAGCTGCCATCGCGCATCAAAGCGGGCTACGAGGTTATTTCTGTTCGCCCCTATGTCCCGACACCTACGCGCTGCTACCAGTGTCAGCGTTTTAATCACACTCGCCAGTCTTGTTCCAATGCGGCTAAATGTGTTACTTGTGGCAGGGATGCCCATGAGGGTGACTGTCCACCTCGGCTGCTCGCAAGCTATTTGCTAGTAGGAAGCCCACGCTGCTCCCAGCGGGGAAATGCAGTACTGTCCTCGCCTCTCCTCGGACTACCATGGAGGTGGCAACCCAGACATGCGATCTGACCTTCAGCACCACGGTCGTCCGTTCGGCCAGTGCTAAGATCGCGCGGTCGACGTCTCCTCTTCCTCCCGTCACCCCACAGACACAAGCCCCTTCATCAGCTTCTGCCACGACAAGGACCCAGATGCACGGGCCTTCAAGAAGGAACCGTCCCGTGCAGACTTCCTACGTACCTCGACCTCCCAGCCATCGGCCGGTACTTCCACCAAACGACCTTCCAAGAAGGCTCTTAGGAAGCACAGTTCTCCTTCTCCGCCACGGCGCATTTCTTCTCCTGCGCCACCCAGCGGTTGCCGCCCCAGGCCGTCATCCGTGTCGCCTGGCCGCACCGCTGGTAGCCGACCATCTGGCCGTTCACCGGCGGAGGAAGCTCCCCCTCCCGGCCATCTTACCAAGATGGCCGATGAACCTATAGAACCAATGGACGATGACTGTCCGCCTACTGATAGCGGCGGCAGTGCTCGCTCGAAGCCGGGCCCTCAGCGGTCTTCGAGGTGACCCCTTCTTTCTTTTCTTCTTACGATGGCACTTATTCGTTGGAATATTCACAGCATTCGCTCCAACCGAGAGGACTTGAAGTTGCTGCTCCGCTTGCACCGTCCGCTCGTCGTAGCCCTCCAGGAAACGAAGCTACGCCCATGCGATCAAATTGCCTTGGCACACTACACCTCTGTGCGTTTTGACCTTCCCACTGTGGTAGGTATTCCGGCTCATGGAGGGGCTATGGTGCTGGTCCGGGATGATATTTACTACGATCCCATCACATTGCACACCGACCTGCAGGCAGTTGCCATCCGAATTCCTCTCCCCACTTTTACATTTTCCATTTGTACCGTTTACACTCCATCGTCGTCTGCCGTTACCAGGGCAGACATGATGCAACTTATTGCTCAGCTACCTGCACCATTTTTGTTAACTGGAGACTTCATTGCCCACCATCCCCTTTGGGGCTCTCCAGCATCCTGCCCGAGGGGCTCCCTGTTAGCAGACCTTTTCAACCAGCTCAATCTTGTCTGCCTCAATACTGGCGCCCCTACTTTTCTTTCGGACACATCTCACACCTATTCCCATTTAGACCTCTCTATATGTACTACCCAACTTGCACGCCGGTTTGAGTAGTATGCACTTTTTGATACATATTCGAGCGACCACTTCCCGTGTGTTATCCATATCCTGCAGCATACCCCCTCTCCGTGCTCATCTAGTTGGAACATCTCCAAAGCAGACTGGGGGCTCTTCTCTTCCAGGGCGACCTTTCAGGATCAAACCTTCACAAGCTGCGATAGTCAGGTCGCACACCTCACGGAAGTCATTCTCACTGCTGCTGAATATTCCATCCCTCATCCTACTTCTTCTCCACGTCGCGTACCGGTCCCCTGGTGGACCGCGGCATGTAGAGACGCTTTACGTGCTCGTCGACGTGCTTTACGCACCTTTAAACGCCACCCTACAGTGGCGAATTGTATCAATTATAAACGATTAGGTGCACAGTGTCGTCGTATTATTAAAGAAAGCAAGAAAGCCAGATGGGCTGCTTTCACAAGCACCTTCAACAGTTTTACTCCTTCTTCTGTTGTCTGGGGTAGCCTGCGTCGGCATCTGGCACTAAGGTCCACTCACCAGTTTCTGGCTTGACGGTCGCGAATGACGTCCTTGTGGTCCCTGAGGATGTCTCCAATGCCTTCGGCCGCTTTTTCGCAGAGGTTTCGAGCTCCGCTCATTACCACCCTGCCTTCCTCCCCCTGCAAACAGGCAGAGGAGGCTAGGCCACCTAACTTCCGCTCCTCGAATCGTGAAAGTTATAATGCCCCATTCACCATGCGGGAACTCGAAAACGCACTTGCCCGGTCACGGTCCTCCGCTCCAGGGCCTGATTCTATTCATATTCAGATGCTGAAGAACCTTTCTCCTGCGGGTAAAGGTTTCCTTCTTCGTACTTATAATCGCATCTGGATTGAGGGACATGTTCCTGCATGCTGGCGCGAGTCTATTGTTGTACCGATTCCTAAGCCGGGGAAGGACAAGCACTTGCCTTCCAGTTATCGACCCATCTCGCTTACCAGCTGTGTCTGTAAGTTGATGGAGCGAATGGTTAACTTTCGTTTGGTTTGGCTGCTCGAATCTCGACGCCTACTTATCAATGTACAATGTGGATTTCGTAGGCGCCGCTCTGCTGTTGACCATCTGGTTACCTTGTCGACCTTCATTATGAATAACTTCTTGCGGAAGCGCCCAACCGCGGCTGTGTTCTTTGATTTGGAGAAGGCTTACGACACCTGTTGGAGGGCGGGCATTCTCCGCACCATGCATACACGGGGCCTTCGCGGTCGCCTCCTTCTTTTTATTCGTTCCTTTTTAATGGATCGACAGTTCAGGGTACGTGTGGGTTCTGTCCTTTCAGACACCTTTCGCCAGGAGAATGGGGTGCCACAGGGCTCAGTTTTGAGCGCCGCTCTCTTCGCCATAGCGATCAATCCAATAATGGATTGCCTCCCAGCTGATGTATCAGGCTCCCTTTTCGTGGGCGATTTTACCATCTATTGCAGCGCGCAGCGTACGTGTTTCCTGGAGCGCTGTCTTCAGCGTTCTCTTGACCGTCTTTACTCCTGGAGTGTCGCCAATGGTTTCCGTTTTTCTGCCGGAAGACGGTCCGTATTAACTTCTGGCGCTACAAAGAGTTTCTCCCACCGTCCTTACGACTCGGTCCCGTTGCTCTCCCATTCGTGGAGACAACAAAATTTTTAGGTCTTACATTTGACAGGAAACTTAGCTGGTCTCCACATGTGTCATATTTGGCTGCCCGTTGTACCCGTTCTCTAAATGTCCTCCATGTTCTCAGTGGTATGTCGTGGGGAGCGGATCGAACCGTCCTACTTCGCCTATATCGGTCGATCGTCCGCTCCAAGCTGGATTATGGGAGCTTCGTATACTCCTCTGCAAGGCCATCCATCTTACGCCGCCTCAACTCCATACAACATCGGGGTTTACGTCTTGCGATCGGAGCGTTTTATACTAGTCCCGTCGAGAGTCTTCATGCTGAAGCTGGTGAATTGCCACTCACCTACCGGCGCGATATGCTGCTTTGTCGGTATGCCTGTCGGCTAGTGTCAATGCCCGACCACCCGTCTTATCGTTCCTTTTTTGACGACTCTCTCGACCGTCAATACGGGTTGTATGTCTCTGCCCTGCTACCCTCTGGAGTTCGCTTTCGTCGCCTCCTTCAACACCTTGATTTTTCACTCCCTGCAACCTTTCGAGTGGGCGAGAGCCACACGCCACCTTGGCTCCAGGCTAAGGTTTGCGTTCACCTTGACCTCAGCTCGCTCTCAAAGGAGGTTACCCCCGGTTCGGTATACCACTCCCGTTTTGTCGAACTTCGTTCGAAGTTCATTAATATGACCTTCATTTATACAGATGGCTCTAAGACCAATGGCGGGGTCGGGTGTTCTTTTATTGTCGGGGCACAAAGTTTCAAATACCGGCTCCATGGCCATTGTTCGGTCTTCACAGCTGAGCTCTTTGCCCTCTACCAGGCTGTTCTTTACATCTGCCGCCACCGACATTCTGCTTATGTCATCTGCTCCGATTCCCTGAGCGCCCTCCAGAGCCTCAGTGATCCGTATCCGGTTCACTCTTTCGTGCACCGGATCCAACGCTCTCTTCAGCAGCTGGTGGACGACGGTTCTCCGGTTAGCTTTATGTGGGTTCCTGGCCATGTCGGTATCCCTGGGAACGAAGCTGCAGATGCCGCGGCCAAGGCTGCGGTACTCCAACCTCGGACAGCTTCTTGTTGTGTCCCTTCATCAGATTGTAGCAGGGTCCTTTGTCGGCGCATTTTATCGCTGTGGCATGCCGATTGGGCTGCACTTACGGACAACAAGCTTCGGGCCTTGAAACCTCTTCCCGCGGCTTGGCCGTCCTCCTCACGCCCTTCTCGGCGGGAGGAGGTCGTTTTGGCCCGGTTACGAATTGGACACTGCCGGTTCAGCCATCGCCATCTGCTGACGGCTGCGCCGGCGCCGTTCTGCCCATGTGGGCAATTGGTGACGGTCCGCCACATTTTAACGTCCTGTCCGGATTTTAACACACTGCGTCTTGATCTTGGCCTGCCATGTACTCTAGATGCCATTTTAGCGGATGACCCACGAGCAGCTGCTCGCGTTCTTCGTTTTATCAACTTGACAAACCTCTCTAAGGACATTTGATTATGCTGTTTTTCTAATCCTATGCCTGTCAGTCTGTCTTTTATCGTGTTTTCCCTTTTAGTTGCTGTTTTAAACTTGTGCCTCGCGGTGCATTCCTAACGTAGTCTGGGCGCTAATGACCGTTGAAGTTGTGCCCCCTAAAACCACAAAAAAAAGGAAAAAAAAAGAAAGACCCAAGTCGAAACAAGGCCCCTGGGTTAGACGACATTCCGTCAGAACTACTGATAGCCTTGGGAGAGGCAGCCATGACAGCATTTCCTCATGTTTAGCAAGATGTATGACAAAGGGAAATACGCTCGGACTTCAAGAAGACTGTAATAATTCCATTTCCAAAGAAGGTAGGTGTGAATACTACCGAACGATCGGTTTAATAAATCGTGGTTGCAAAATAGTGACACGAATTTTTTACGGTAGAATGGAAAACCCCGTAGAGGAGAGGTTTGAGAAAGGCAAACAGCCATTTGAAGCCTGCAAACCCTTTTGCAGCATTTGTAGATTTAGAGAATGCTTTTGAGAATTTTGACTGGACTACGTTGTTTGAATGTTTGGAGGTAACGGGGATCAAATACAGGGAACGAAACGTTATTTACAGCTTGTATAGAAGTAGAGGCTGCATTTACAAGAATCGCAGGACATGAAAGGGAAGCAGTGGTTGAGAAGGCAGTGAGTCAAAGTTGTAGCTCATCTCCGGTGGTATTCAATCTGTACATTGCCCAAGCCATAAAGTAAATCGAGGACTAATTTGGAAATGAAAGTAAAGTTCAGGCAAAATAAATAAAAACATTGAGGTTTACAGATTATATTGTAATTCAGCCCGCAGACAGCAAAAGACTTGTAAGAGAAGTTGAACGGAGTGGGAACTGTCTTGAAAAGAGGTAATAAGATGAACATAAAATAGAATACAAGGGTAGTGTAATGTCGTTGAATTAAATCAGGCGAAGTTGAGGTAATTGGATTAGAGAATGATACAGTGAAACTGGTAGGTGAGTTTTGCTATTTGGAAATCAAAATAAAATGGTGGGCTAAGTAGAGAGGATATAAACCGCAGACTGGCAATAGCAAAAAGAAAAAAGGTCTTTGTTGAAACTTAATATAAAATTTGGTGTTAGACGGTTTATTTGGAAGACATTTGTATCGATTGCAGCCTTGTACAGAAGCGAAACGTGGTCGAAAAGTTGTTCAGTCATGAAGAGAACTGATCCTTTGAATTTTGATGACCGCTGAAGATCAGAGGGGTCGGTCGAATTAGTAGTGAGGAGCTGTGGCATAGAACTGGGGAGAAACGAAATTTATTGCGCAGCAACACTAAAAAGAGGCTCGATTGATCGGAGACATCCTGAGGCGTCAAGGAATAGTCACTTTGGTAACGTAGGAAAGTGTGTGGGGGTGGGGGGATTGTAGAGGGAGACCAAGTAAGCAAGTTGAGATGGAAATAGGTTGTACAGGGCTATCCATGTAAAGCTGAAGTACTTCGCTGGGTCATAGTTCCCTCAGAAAGTTACCAGAAACGGGAAGGTTGTTTCAATGATCTCGGTAGTTCTGAGCGGAGTCAGAAGTACCGCCCGTTGTTGGCAAGTTGAGTGTTGTTTCTGCCCGTAAGGTCTTTGTCCGGAGTAATGCCGCGCTTGCTTGTCTCTTGTTAGTTGGTTGGTAGCCGCATCGGTTGCGGTTTGTGATGTCTGTGGATGTGTGGTTCGGGCCACGTGACAACATCTAGGAAATCAGCGATTCGTTTGCAGTCTTTAGCTGGCAGAAACATGCAGTACACACTTCAAGAGCGGGTTTTTATTGTGAAAACATATTGGAAGGCAGACGCATTGGTTACAATACAACGGACATTCCGGAGAGAGTGTAATGTTCGCGACGTCCCAACTAAGGCAACAATTTTATCGATTGTAAGGAAGATGGAGACAGGCGGTGTACTGAACAGTGACTGTAGTAAACATAGACTATCATTGAGTGCAGAGGCTGCAGGTAATGTTAGAAGACACGTCGATTGAGCCTTGAGACAGTCACTTCATATGACAGTTGTCAGAGAGCTGCGAAGGAACGGGCACTGCGAGCTTACAGACATCACATGATGCGAGAAACGGATCGCGAGAAAGGAATGTACTCTCGATGGTTTCAGGGGTTTCTTATTCAGCGTCCAGATATTCTCTCCATAACTTGGTTTACAAATGAGGCGTGGTCCCATCTGTCTAGTTACATCAGCACACGAAACAGCAGATACCGGGCAGGTGTAAACCACCGTATCATTCACGAAAGAACACTGCATGGTGGAAAGGTTGGAGAGTGGTGCGCGGTGTCATCTTCCAGGTTTGTTGGCCGCATTTTCTTTGATACTACTATAGACACTAAAACGTTCATACGGACATCTTCAGTACATTCATGCGGAAGCTGGATGACGTCGAACTTACAGAAGGATGGAGCAACGTGTCACGCGTCTAACGCTTCCATGCAACTTGTAAGCAGTTTCTTTAGTGACGGAATAATCTCAAAAATATTGTGCCCCCCCCCCACCTCCCAATCACCTGAACTACCCCCCCCCCCCCCCCCGGTTTTTTTTTGTGGGGTATCGAGCCGAGTGTACAAGAATAGACCACGGACAAGTGCAGAACTCCGTGAGACCATTACAAACGAAATAAACAATGTTGGCGAGGATACATTTCACAGAAAGTCGCGGAATATGGTGAAACGAGTACAGTTGTACATCGGTGCTAATGGAGGGCACTTCCAACGTTTCCTTTGAGGATCTTGTTTGTATGTACGTATCAACATAGGATTATACAGTCAACTGATTGCAAATAACTGTTAAATACATTGGCCTAGGTTTCGACGGCTTCTAAGGGTGTCTTCATCAGAATGAAACTTTAATAAATCCTGTAAAAAATACATAGAAAATTAAAGCATGACAGAAAACTCATGAACCAAGATGACAATATCCAAGATGTACAAAGGTTGCTAAAAAGCAGTGGTCAGAATTCAGAACAACTATGCTCTATTCAGAAGTGAAATAAAACGTTCTAGCCTTTGCCACGCTTACCTAGTTAGGGAACATCATCAGACTGATCGGCCCAAGGGCTTTCATTACTGCAACGAGAACAATACAAGTTTCGCCGCCTATCAGGTGCGGACGGTGACATGTGTCTATTTGAAACATTATAACAGAAATACTTGTAAAAAGACAGTTAATTTTGAAAACAAAATATAAAGGAAGAGACCTTAATGTCTTTTTGCAAATATTGGAATTTGCGTAGCTGAATAAGTATTCAGGAGAAAAAAGGACATTTTACTAATAACTATATTTGCACATTCAAGAACAAAAAAATTTACAGCGAGCACAATAGAATAATTAGCGCACACAAAGAGTGTTAGACAATGCCAAAGAGGTCTATTTTACACTGTGCACTTTGCGCCGACACACACGAAATATATTGTTCACACAATTCCAACACCCCTCCTTGAACTTATATTTTGTGTGTTGCTTGCACAAGATAAACCAAATAGTCCCACAATCTTCTAAAACTTCTCCCTTTCCAAGGGTTTGGTCAGAAGGTCAGCTAACATGTCTTCTGTGCGCAGATAGTCCACGGCAATGCTCTGTCGCTCTATGTGGTCCGGAATGAAATGGTGCCGTATATCAATATGCTTTGTCCTAGCTTTGTTTTAGCTAGGTTTATGGCTCTCTTATTGTCACAGAAGATGGTTGCAGGTTCCTCAATTAAATTGGGTTCTATTTCACTTATTAATGTTCGTAGCCATAATGCTTCCTGTGTGGTGTAAGATAGTGCCATGTACTCGGCCTCTACGGTGCTCAATGCAACAGTTTTTTGCTTTTGACAGGACCATGACGTGAGGCCCCCCATTAATTTAAATCAGCAGCCAGTGGTGGAGTATCTGTCTCCCAATTCACTCCCCCAGTCCGCATCGCTATATCCCTCTAGTTTTCCGTTACCATCTCTATGGTATTTTAACTCATAGTTTGAGGTTCCTCTTAGGTATTGGAATATCCTCTTTACAGCTTTCCAGTGCTTTTCCTTTGGGTCTCTGCAATATCTGCTCACTGCATTGGTGGCAAAAGCAATGTCGGGTCGTGACGTTTGAGACAAATATAACAGACTCCCTACTGCTTCTAAATAAGGAACATTCTTGTCACATTCCACATCAGTCTCATTTACACTTAACTTCACTCCTACTTCCATTGGAGTACTTATGGGTTTGCAATCACTCATGCCAAATTTCTTTAATATTTTTTCCGTGTATGATGATTGACTTATGCTCAATTCTTGTCTTTCTTCATCCTTAGTAATCTGCGTACCTAAATAACGTTTGACTTCTCCCAAATCATGCACCTTAAACTTGGTTTGCAGCTGTTTCTTGAAAATTCTCATTTGGCCTTCGCTTTCAGTCAGAATAAAGAAATCGTCCACCCATATCGCCATATTATTATTTCTTCTTTTCTCCCTTTATAGTAAATGCTGGGATCTGCCTTGGATTGCTTCATATTCATATTTATTAGAGTTTCATGTAGACATCGATTCCAGCAACGTCCACTTTGTTTAAGTCAATAGATGAAGTATAACTAAGAGCCAGCTGTTAGGCTTATAGAAATTACTACTACGTAAAGGACAGAATGATATAGAAAGATTTTGCAAGCAGCTGTATAATCCAGAAATTGTTTGCATGAAGGTAACTTTAGTGGCACATATTTATGAGATTGAAGGAAATGATGTTTCGGAACGAGGAACAGGAAAATAGAGGAATCAAAATTCCGCAAGCTGTGGGTTGAAACCATTGAAAAAATTTTTGTTACCTAGTTGTAAATGTTCATTGAGGATGAGGCCATCGTTCTTAGAAATATGCTTGAAAATCTCCAGCTCTTCGAGTACATCGCGCCTATGACTTTTCTTTATTCTGTGTGAAATGAAAATTTTTTTAACGCATTTCGGTTTGTGTCCGGGAATTAGCAGATGATCAGCAAAAGTGGAATTGTGTACATTAGTGCCTCTTTTTCCCAGCATATGTTCCTTGTAGCTGACACTGGAAGACCTTACGGTTCTTCAGACATGATAAGCGGGACATGTTTCACATGTGATTTCATGCACTCCTGAATTGTGTGTAGGAGCTACTGTGGAATTGAGATTGTGGATGAGATTGTTTTGCAAGTTATTGTTCGCGGAAAAGGTAACTTTCTTTTTAATCAGAAGACGACGAATTTTATACCAAATAGGATCGAGAAATGGAATCGAGAAAACATTTTTGTACTCGTTACTGTCAGAAACAGCACTGCTGCCTAATGTGGTCCTTTAGCATCGGTGTAACTTTGAAGTATGGTTGGCTGGTTGATTTGGGGTAGGGCACCAAACAGCGAGGTCACCGGTCCCATCGGAGCAGGGAAGGGTGGGTAAGGAAGTCGGCCGTGCCCTTTCAAAGGAACAATCCTGGCATTTGCCCAAAGCGATGGAGAGAAATGACGGAAAACCTAAATCAGGTTGGCCGGACGCGCGTTTGAACCGTCGTCATCCCGAATGCGAGTCCAGTGTGCTAACCACTGCGCCACGGCGTTCGGTCGTAAAGCAATCTCCCAATTGTGTATTATCATGTCCCAAAATTGCAAATATGATCGATTATTGGTTAATAAGTACTTCGGGCTTATATGGATTGCACTGCACTAGTTACTCAGGGTTGAAGGGGCTCACGGGATTGAATACTGTGGAGAGCTGCGTCGAACCAGACTTCGCAATAAAGACCACAGCACCAGCAACGGCAAAAGCACATGTCCGTCACTTAACCATTGATGCATTGCGAAGTGAAGAGGCACGCGTGTAAGGTCAGCACTGCCCGAGGAAAGCGCAGCTTGCTCCACCCACTCCCTCTCGTCACCCTTTCTTTAGTTGCCCGGGTGTGGTGCGTCGGTGGTTGGAATTTGTTTCTGAGCCCCCCCACCCGAGCAAATTGCTCTGGGTATCATTAACAAACAGTATATGACTCATAGCGCACGCAAATTTGAGTATCCTGCCTGGAATGGTTTCGGCTGATCGATATTGGGATAATCTCTGCTCTACTTTAGTCTGGAAACCGTCAGATCTGTCAACGGTCGCTGCCCGAACAAACCGCTGACTCGTCGACGCCGAGTCGTCCGCTGGACGGGCAGCTGACTTGTTGCGGATGAAGGCGGCTAACAGGTGTCTGTGCGGTGCGGCGAGGTGGCGGCAGTAATTAGCGAGCCGGTTGCCGCGCCACGGCGTAATCCGCAGAGCAGAGCAGGGCAGGGCGGCAGCGGACGGCTCGCAAAACAGAGGCGCCCCCTGGAGACGAGACGCCGTGACGCCGCGCGGAAATTGGCCCCTGATTGCCAATCACGGCCCCGGGCGCCTCGCGACGAATTAAGTCAACTCCAGGCGTGGCTCCCCATTACTGAGCCAATCTTCGCCCGCGCCGCCGGCTACCGCCTACCTCCCCGCCTCTGCCGCCGCGCTCTACTTCGTCAGCGGCTGTTCGGCTGACATCTGACACGGATTAACGTCGCCCCAGTCTCGCTGCTGCATTTTCTCGTTCTTCCGCGAGAATACGCCGATGGTCGCCCGTTACTCCGAGCCTGACTTAACAGTGATAGCATTCAACATCTACGAGCAATATCCGTAACAGTTTTAATCGTCACCTCGAAACAACCAGGGTGTGTCCAGGAAACCTACTGATGGCATGTGTTCTCTGCATATTCACCCAACATTATATCGACACATTTTTCCAGCCGTGGATGACTTGGACTCCTTCTTTCTACGATATTGACCCCTTACTTGCATTTATCGAAAATCTCTTGTACAGCGGCACCTTGCCACGGTTCGTGCGGCTACCTCCGTCGGAGGTTCTAGTCTTCCCTCGGGCATGGGTGTGTGTGTTGTCCGTAGCGTAAATTAGATTAAATAGTGTTTAAGCCTGGGGACCGATGACCTCGGCAGTTTGATCCCTTAGGAACTTACCATAAATTAAAAAAAAAAAAAAAAATTCTTGCCCAGCGCCAAGTCACAAGCGACTGGAAAACACTTCTGTGTTTAAGAAGGGCAAAAGAACGGACCCGCCAAATTACAGAGCAATGTCCCGAGCATCGGTTTGCTGCAGAATCTTTGAACATATTCTCAGTTCGAGTATAATAAATTTTCTCTGAGGCCGAGAAGCTTATGTCCACGAATCAGCGTGGTTATAAAGCATCGCTCACGCAAAACAAAACTTGCCTTCTTCTCACATGATATACTGCGAACAACACACAGTACGCTGTCCTCGATAGCGAGTGTTCATCCGAGACAATGATATCGTTAGGAGTGCCCCAGGGAAGTGTGACAGGACCGCTGTTGTACTCTATATACATAAATGATTTGGGCGGACAAGGTGAGCCGCAATCTGCGGTTGTTTTCTGATGATGCTGTGGTGTACGGTTAAGGTTGCGACCGAACCGCCGAATCTTTCCATCAGTAAATGGGGTATGTTCTCAACTGACTCGGTTGTTTTAACCCCTCCACTGACGGAATGACCCGCTTCCTACTTCCGTATGTATAAAGCCAATACGGACTTGTAGCTGTCACGCCTTTGCGCTTACTGCTACGTATTTTAACCATAAATAGCTCAGCCCTAATGGTAAGAGGTAGTAGTGAATTCACGTTATTAATCTTTGAAGACAGCACAGCTGCCACAAGCTCATCTCACTTTTACTCCACTCCTACCCTCGCCATTGCACCACATTAACTAGGTGCTACATGGACCTTGCTAAATTCACTTGCGTATACATTTTTGACCGTTACTCGCCAGTATTTACCTATTGGATTAGTACACTCCTAACCGGACTATTTCTCAAAGAGCTGTGATGATTGAACGGGTTCGATCCACGGCCTACAGTGCCCTACAGTTCACACGGTAACACTGCCTACCTGACCCACTTAACTTGGTAGTGAGCTTATGTATCCAATCACCACTGCTAGCAGCAGTGGGTAAATCTATCAGCACGACGAGAGCAGCAGACTTACCGTCGAATCCTCCTGAAAATACTTATAACTACGGTCGCCAGCTCTGAAGGAGCAAAAGAATAAATCAGTTTTTTGGCTCGTTTCAAAGTGAAACGGCTTGAGTTGAATTTAAACTTAATTCTGAATATTACTATTTCTGACCATTCTAGGTGATTCTACAAAGCAAATACTCTCTCAATTTCTGTGAGTTGGCTTGGTAATTACCACCAAGACAACTTATGCAACTTAGGTTAACAAACTTCTACCCTTCAACTTTTTTTTAATGATTTTGGGATATTACTCTTTGGACAATTGCTATAGAATTAGTTAAGTGACTTTACTTGAAAGGTTACTCAGAAAAATTTAAGTAACTATAAATAGGCGACTCATTCTGGTGTGACCATTGCTCTTTTCTGGTTCTTATACGCTAAAGTATTCTACACCCAAAAGAATTGTAAATGAAAGAGGCGATGGTGGCCTCAGTCTGATTTCACTACACTATGTTTCAGGTTACTACACTTTACAATGAACAACATGCCTCGTAATTGTACTCATTACTATATTCTATCCTCTGCACTTGCACAAAAGAAAACTGGTATTCTCCTTTTACATGTATACAAAGTTCGACTTAACCATTTCAAGTAGTCTTGCCTTGGGTAGACGTGTCGGTGCTGGTGGTGGGATGCATGTGGCTAACGCTGCTCTTCACGCCTCATGCCCTCAATGGCGGCTGGAACTACGAGCTGTAGCACTCGTATAAGCTACTGCACGTCCGCCATAAAATCTGGGCGCAGGAACTCTTACAATTAGCCCCAGTGGCATAGAGACGGCTTCGACAACCATTCGTCACGTTCCACTCCGCAAACGGCGACGATATTCGCCTCTTCGCGGTTGCACTATCACTTTTGCGTGAGCACAGTTACGCACGTCCGTTCACGTCAAGCCTCCCCAGGCCATACCATTGTTCAGTCCCTGTGTCTCCAGCTACCTCTAGCTACGCTCGTATCACCAAGAGTGGGGGCGTTCCCCTACCACCTTTTCACCGAAATCATTTAGTATTTAAGAATATTTATATTTATTACCCTGGAGTTCATACCAGTCATAATAATTTACTACTAGCGCTTTATAACATTAAATCATACAGTAATAGCTTATAATTACCAAGAAAAAGAATACATTTGACTCCTATAGCTTAGTGCATTGTCTAAGGCAGCGCTAATTCCCAGTTTCGCCAATAGATGGCATCAGGGTGCACTCCCTGGCAGTCTCACACCAGCGCGCCCGTTTCCGACGCGCGGGCTCCAAATTACTGTCAGCCCACCATCATTTCAGTTCCGTTACAAGGTGTTGAAATTGAGTTGCTGCAGGAGGATCCAAGATGATTTAGATAAAATTTCTGGTTGGCGTGACGAATGGCGGATAGCTTTGAAGGTAGAGAATGTAACTGAATGCAGGTGAATAGGAAAAACAAACCTGTAATGTTTTGATGCAGCACTAGTGGTGTCCGGCTAGACACAGTCGAGTCGTTCACATGTCTGTGTGTAACGTTGCAAAGGCAAGGGGAAATGAAACGGAACGAGCGTGTGAGGATCGTGGTAGAGAACTGTAGGAAAGTGTGTTCATCTTAAAGGAGACCACATATAGGGCGTCAGTGCAATTTATTCTTGAGCACTGCTCAAGTGCTTGGGTTTAAAGGGAGACATTTCGGATTAAAGAAAGACATCGAAGCAATTCAGAGGTGAGCTGCTAGATTTGTTACCAGTAGGTTCGAATAACTCGCAAGTGGTACAGAGATACTTTGGGAACTCTAGTGGGAATCCCTGAAGGGAAAGCGGCGTTGTTCTTGAGGAGCACTATTGAGAAAATTTAGAGAACCGCCATTTGAAGCTGACTGCAGAAAGATTCTGTTGCCTCCCACATATATTCCGCACAAGTACCACAAGGATTAGATACGAAAAATTGGAGCTCATTCAGAGGCATATAAACAGTCGTATTTTCCTCATTCTATTTGAGAGTTGTATAGGAAAGGCTGTAAGGTGGATTGGGGAGTATCTATGTAGATGTAAATGCTGGGAAATGCTCCACCTCTAATTGGACTTTTGTAATTTTTTTATATTTATGGTATGTGAATTGAGAAATCAAATACCAATCTCTCAAAGCAGTTATATCCAACTTCCAAAAATTCTCCAGAAAACTTAGTCTCAAATTTTCCGAGCGTCTTCAATACACTAAAGTAAGATCTATTGTTTGACAGGCATCACGTCTCTGCGATAGAATTGTCACCTGCCATGTGGGCAGCAGGTCCAATTATTGGGTTTGGTAAATTTTTAAACAAAGGATCAGGTTCTGCATGCATTTCCATTAATGTTAAAATACATAAAGGTGAAAAAAGCTTAAATCGTAATGTTTCTTTAATTTTCACTTTGCCTGTTAACATTCTTTTATGAAAGATCAGTGTCTATTAACATTCTTTTATGAAAGATCAGTAAGTAATAATTTATATTTACAACAAAAACTGGATTTTTGTGCAATACGTAATTAGAAATAAGTAGTTGTGCGTTTCAATAAAAATTTACAATTAGATATGAGTTAATTAATATATATTTGATGAATTTTTTATTTCAACATTGTAGAAATGTGTCTTATACTTCATGGAAATCCTATTAGAACATCTTTTTCAAAAAATGTACATCAGTTGGTGTGGAGCGCTTCTGACACTTCTTTCCATCTTTATGTACTTTATACTTCACAGAAATACTTGTAGAACATGCATCTTCGTTTAAAAACTAGCCTTTTCCCACTGGCTTTGCCTGCATATGCGTTCAGCACATATACCTCCTCCACACCTCTCGGTGTCCACTTTTCCCTCCCTGTGTCTGCCCACCTCTTCCTCCGACCTCTATCTATCTTCTACTCCCCCATGCTGTCCTCCCCTTTGCTCTCTCCATCACCACCTCTTACCCATCTCAACCTGTCTCGAGCCATGCTCATTGGCACTTGTAGCCCCTGCAAGACATGTCAATATAGCAGCCTGATAGTTCACCCACAATATGCCCACCGTGCAGCTGTTGCCACCATGCAAAGCAGGCTAATACACTCCTGTTACGCAGGGATGCCTACATGTATACATGTTGTATAACCGTTTCTAATCCCCCTGGCATGTAGGCTGCTGTGCAAAGCAAGTCGATTTGCCAGGCCCAAATGCTGTTCCCACACAACTTGTCTGTCAAGATGGCAGCATGCATGCCAGAGGCTAGGAAACACGTTTTTGCCTGTATCTGTGCTCTTATTGGAACTGTAGTCGAGTTGACGTAACATGATCCCTAACAGCTATAGCGTCACTGTTGCCAGCTTTCAATTTGAAACTCAAATGGCTGCATGCGAAAGCAGTAGCCGTCAACAGAACTGTGACATTGCCATAGAGGTGTGAACAAAATCGTGTTTTGTGATTAGCTGATGTGGATGTGTGAGGCTGCTGCACCCAGCCCACAGCAATTGTCAGACATCAACTTATGCTGACACTAGTGAGGCTTGCTGTTTCTGTGCGAAATTTCATTGAAATTGGCCCTGTGGTTTGGAAGGATCCAAATGGGAATGCATGTTCATTAAAAAAATCATGTGTCCTTTAATGTTGTGAATGTCCCCGAGTCCATTAATTTCTACAAGTACTCCAACACGTGACCAATTTCTGTTGCTTTTTATGGTAAATGCTGACATTTTATATTCCCCAGTCGTAGCCAGATTTCTCCAGACTGTTTTTTAAAAGTAATATAGCTTGCTCATCTGCAATGGCCTCTTCTTTTCTAATTGCAATTTATATGTTTATATTCTTCTGTTATGGCAGTTGTCTTTGCCATGTACTCCAGTTTTCGTTTTTTGACTTCAGTGCCCTACATTTCCAGTTTTCTTTTTTATACACATAAAACATTAACAATACTCAGAGGAGTAATTTAATTTATTGTAATTGGTTGAAGTTTGTTTGACAGACAAATTGGTTTTTTTCTTAGGACTAGTGGAGTAACATGGTTTGTGGGGACCAGTCTGAATTCAGTAACATCTATATGGAATGGTATTATGGAGAACAATATCTTAGAGTGAGAAAATATGTTTCTCCTGCTTAAATATAACACTTATGTATAGTACTCAAGCTTTGTTTCGTGGAGTGTGTGTTAAGAATCTCCACGTAGTTTATAGGTAAACAGTTGAAACTATATTCAGACAGAACATAATTTATTATCTCTTCTCGTTCTTAATTAACTGAAAGATTTACTTGTATACCAGTCAGTTTTCAGTGTATTCTTATTGCCCCCGTACAGGACACTGTTAAGCACCACACAACAGGTGTGTTCTGTAAGTTATTCGTTTCTTGGGACCACGTAGAAGCGATTGGCACAGAGTATAGTGGAGGACATTGTAAATACTGTTTGTTTAAAACAATTATGCAGTTTTGCGTAGGGTCAAATAAACAATCCATTCTGTTGTTTGATTAACTTTCATGGCTGGGATTCACAGTCATATAATATTTCTTAAAATATTATTGAAAATGGCCCTAAGACCGAAATTGCAATCGTTATAATAAATATTTCATACAGTCGACGGTGACTATGATGTCTTTTAAGAACTATTATATGACTGTGAATCCCAACCACGAGAAGTTAATCAAATGTATGCCTAGCCAGGCATATGGGATATTACTACACTACCAACGCACCAAGATTAAACTACTGAAGACAACAGAGTGTATAAAATTCAATAAGAAATGTAAAGCAAACGATGTAACTCCTAATTATATCAGTGTCAAAATTAAGACGACATCTACAGCAGCAGGCAGCAGAGCTAGCTAAAAAGGTAACTTTTGCAGTGTTACTTGAAAATGGCCCTAAGGCCGAAATTTCAATCGTAATAATAAATATTTCATACGGTCAACGGCGACTATGATGTCTTTTAAGAAACATTCTGTAGATGTTTATTGTAGCCAGCAGTCTGACAGTACCATGTCTTATCGTTGTTGACAATCACATTGCTGTTTCCCTGGCAGTCTCTTTGCTCACAGAAGTCGTGGCTCGGTATTACGTAATCGCACATCTCGATGTTACTAAAAATCCAAGAAAAATCTTGCGGTACATCTAGATCCAGAAGATAATGGTCATCTACACAAAGCTGCAGCAATATCCCAGGCAGCTCTTTGAGTAATATGGTGTAGCCAAAGGAATTTTTTATTTCTACGAAATAACGAAATAGTTCCCGGTGCCTGTTCTGCGATTTTTTCCAGTATTCCTTTTTCCTTCACGCCATCATTCCCTTGTGTAGTGTTTCACAGAGATGATTTTGGGAAATTTACTACATAGATAATTGTTAAATGACCCACACATCTTTTTATTTAACATAGACAGTTCCTTCTCTAACTGCCCCTGATAGTGCTTTCGATGGCAGATTTTGAGCAACATAATGTTGTCACAAACGGTTCTATGATGTCTATAAGCTCATTTAAATTATTGGTAAGGAACTTAACATTTTCGGTGTAATTCCAATATCAGTAAAAAGAACGTCCAGATTTTCCTATAACCATGAACGACGTCGCGACGGTGCAGTTCGCAGTGATACATCGATATCACCGTGTGGATCGACTGCGCAGCCATAAATCTATTTCCATGCATATGCCAGACGTCTTTTGCCGCCGATTAACGTCTCTGGCGCCTTGTGTACCTGTGGCCGCATGCGCAGTGGTGCGGGCCACCGTTTTAAAAGGACGTAGCAAGTGCTGGAGCTGGAGCGTCAGTCACCTCGGCTCTCTCTGAAGGTGGCTGGGCGGTATTCAGCCGAAATATTAGAAGAAGAAGTCAAATTTATGCGACTGTACGCCCGAAATTTTGTGGACCACTTATAAACCGTTCTAATCGAAGGTGAAGAGTCACCGTAATGTTAATCAAGCTTCTCTTTAGTCTCCTGAGGCGTTTTGCCTTTCATAAAGTAATGTTTAACTACCACACGAAATTCTTTTTCGTCCATTTTTTGACAATCACTCGACTTCCTTGTTTCACACCAATGCCAAACACAAAGAAATAGGCCAGTATGGGGCAATTCCATGTCAAATCAACAAGTGCTACAACCTGACCCTCTCAGATTTTTTGGAAATTAAGTATGCATATATTACTCATAAATCATGACACAAATTAATTTTTTCACATTTTTCTGACGTTAAGTTACCGAGTAATGTACCTTCAAAAATTGAAAAGATGACAAGTTTTTGACTCGCGGAACAATGTTGTTTTCTTTACAACTCGTGTTCTAATTAAGCTAGAACAATAAAATTTACTTCATTGGAAAGCTCTTTTAAAGAGCTTTTATATGATACCAAACATCATTAGTGTAATATATATACACAAATTGTTAAAAAAATGTTGAATTTACTTTTGAAAAACTGTATTTATAAAATTCTAAATATGTGTGTGTGTGTGTGTGTGAAAGATACATTTTACATCTACATATTCTGAAAGTTTCAACTAGGGATGAGCATGGGATCGCTATCAAAACGCAATTTTACGTTAAGGGTGGTGCTTTAAAAACTCGTAAAAAGTAATTTATTTTAGATATTAGGCCTACTTCTCACCAGATGTATGTTGTTGTAAAATGTGGAAATTAAAAATATCTTATAATTGACAAAAGAACATATGTTTTATGCTTCTGTAATAAATAAATACAACATGAAAACTTTTTTTAAAAAAACACAAAGATGAATACCAGAGATCAGACCTATATTCAGTTAGTAATTACTATTATTTACAAATAGGCGTCCTGTTAGTGCACTCCTTCATACTGTTGCACATCAATATTTCTGCACTGGATAACTTGTATGTTCGCCCTGTAGCAGTTTGAGGGTTCACGATTGCCACTGGCGACTTCCCTACTGCTTATGGAAATAATGTCTGGATTGATGACTCGGAAATGTAAAAGATGGTGACGATCCATGTGGATGTAAGAAACCAACTGTGATTTCATCCTTCTGCTGATCTTCTTCAAGTACTTAGGTTAACCACCAGTGTCCATTATAATCACAAGCAACATATCCTTTTATGTCTTTGAACAGTATTGTATCACCGTCAGAAACTGCCACCAGTTCAGTTTTACTATCATCAGCGTTTGAATACACTTTTGTTATTATTTTGTCCTTGCTAAAAGGAATAAAAGTGTGAAGTTTTTGTGTCCCTACAATTTTGCAGCATTTATCAAATCTCTCCGTAAGTTTCATTTCTTCATTTTTGTGATCTTCTTTAGTAGCATACTTGAAGCTCATTCCTTCTATGTTATCCTTGGCAAACATCTGAAGATGTTTTGGTGCCGTTATTTGATCACTGCATGGCCGTTGGAGACGTGCTCGAGCTGCAAGTCGTTCAACTGTTCCGCCAACACCGTCACCAGCTCCCTTCCCATGCGAGGTGGCTGATAAATGCCATTCAGCTTCAGTTTTGGAAATCTTCTTCATGATGGCACAGGTTGATAAAGTTCTTATAATGAGCTGCTGCTCCATCAGAGAAATAATATATTTTTCTTGGTTTTCTACCGAATTTAACAGTCAGGAAGTCCATCAAGTACGATTGTAACAAATACACAGCAACAGTGTCATGTGTTAGGCATTTTGATATGATTACAAGACTTGTGTGCTCGAGTTTGTTCCCATCCGTGTAATAAGCAACAATGGGATGAATCGTTGTTTGCATGTTTGTCCAGTGATAGCCTTGAACTTCGTCCTGGATGACAGTGGAGTAATTCTCAGATCGCTGAGACCTCGCCTTCTTTAAGTTCATTTCTCAGTCTCTTTTGGAAGGTTGATTGTTGACTAGCAACAAATGAATGTCGTGTAAGCGATTTTAGTTTATCAAAAAAAAAAAAAAATAAAGTTTTCAAATGATTTTATGATTGTTTCTAGAGATGTGTGATCAACGCAAACCCATTGCTGGTAAGTTATATTATCAATATCATTAGTATTCAACAACTCTTGTAAATATGTCTTAAATGTTTCTTGTCCAGGGCAGAATTTACATTCACCAAAATGACAAGCAGGTAATGACGGATTACATACAATTCTTGCAGTGCAGTCTTTGTACGTTTTTATTGGATTATCTTCATCCTTTGTCAGCTGAGGAATGTTACGTCCAGTCAGCATGAGTTTGAAGTTTTGATGGATAGTACACACACACAGACACTATGTGTACCACTACTTCCAGCTAAAACACAATTGTTGGGACGTAGGTCTGCAAACTTCTAAAATCCAATGTGGAGCTCTGGATGGTTGTCTTTAAAGTTCGCGTAAATTTCTTTCAAATTACTTAAAACTAGCCGTTTTTGTACTTGCAGTTTTTCTCCGTTATCTCTCACAAGCACAAAGTCTTTTTTCCCAGGTATTGCCCCGCTTATCTCATCAGAACAATAAAAGTTTCTAACAAAATCACCAGTTGTTTGATCAAGAGTCGTGCCAGGTTTTGGGTTTGGTGAAGACAAAATTCCCTTGGCCTTCACCAAATCTTTTGCTCTTCGAGCCATGTAATTTGTTACGTTAAATTCATCTTGAAGCTTCTTAACACTCCAGCTTTTAGGTAAAATGGTAAGAATTTCCATCTGTTTACTTCGAGATGTACATGTACGAAATTTATCTTTTAGCCGACTGATCATCTCAGATTCTGCATGATCATGTACCTCTTCTTCTTTTTCGGAAGGAAATAATACCTTTCTTTGAATTGTTGAAATTAATTTAAATAGTTTTTCCTTGGGATATTTTGCTTCACACGGTCGTTTCTTCTTAACTGGCGATTCACCAACGGACTGCAAAGAAGCATTCAACCTTTCTAAGGCCTCACTTGCTGCAGTGTCTTGTACGTCACAATCACATAAAACCTTTTAGTTTCTTGTTTCACCGCAGAATACAGTAGATCATCATCATTTTCTGTGCTAGACGTATCACAAATTTCTACTCGTGCAATTTTTTTTACGGCAGTTGTCTCACCCTTTTTGATTTAAAGTTAAGAAAGGTTTTCTTGCTATCATCCATTGTGAAACAGGCCATAAGTTTTTCTTGTGGTTATTGTGGCCCTTTTCATTAAATGGATTACAGCACAAAGCTGAAATTTTAGGCATTTTACCTTTCTCAAGCGAACAAACTAATTTTAAAAAATGTTTTTGAAGTTGAATGCCCCAGATTTCTATATTCAATACCACACAATATTACTTCTCTATTATTTCACTTCCTGTAAAAAAAATATTTCATTATGTTAATAGTATGCAAACATTAACTGGTTGTCGGCATACAAACTTACAGACTGTTTTGAGGTTTTTACAGAAGTACCTTTAAGCTAGATTCAAAAAAAATTTCAGAGTTAACCACATAATTTCACTACAGCTGCCTCACAAAAAGAAAAGAATATGGGGGTCACTTTCAACAATAGGTGAAAATTGCTGACAATATTAACCAGAGATAAAATCCTGAATAGATTGCAGATAGTAACACCAAAGAATCATTTTATATGTTGTTGTTGTTGTTGTGGTCTTCAGTCCTGAGAATGGTTTGATGCAGCTCTCCATGCTACTCTATCCTGTGCAAGCTTCTTCATCTCCCAGTACCTACTGCAATCTACATCCTTCTGAATCTGCTTAGTGTATTCATCTCTTGGTCTCCCTCTGCGATTTTTACCCTCCACGCTGCCCTCCAATACTAAATTGGTGATCCCTTGATGCCTCAGAACATGTCCTACATGTCATTTTATATATAAGCTTTAAAATGAGAGATAACTTCTTTTTTTCCGTGGTTTTACAGCTATTAATAAATAGTTAGCACTAAAGTTTAATAAGCAGTTATTCGTTTCAAAAGTACAATTTGTGGACCATGTAACATAATCTAACACTGTAATATTTTCATGTGTAGCAAAATAATAGAAATTCACCTATCTGATTGTGATTTTGGAGAATCGTGGTAAACATAAAATTGCTTTTGATAGTGATCCCATGCTTATCCCAAGTTAAAACTTTCAGAATATGTAGATGTAAAGTGTATCTTTCACATATATTTTTTTGAGAATTTTAAAAATACTGTTTTTCTAAAGTCGGTAAATTCAACATTTTCTTTAACAATTTCTGTGTATATATTAAACTAATGATGTTTGGTATCATATAAAAGCTCTTTCCAATGAAGTAAATTTTATTGTTCTAGCTTAATTAGAACACGAGTTGTAAAGAAAACAACATTGCTCTGCGAGTCAAAAATTTGTCATTTTTTCAATTTTTGAAAGTCCATACTCGGTAACTTTTTTTTATCAGAAAAATGTGAAAAAATTAATTTGTGGTACCATTTATGAGTATTATCGTCATACTTAATTTCATTTAAATCCAAGAGGGTAAGGTTGAAAACGATGGTTTCATTTGTTGATTTGACGTGGAATTACCCTATGGCTGAAACTTGGTGTGCGTTCTTTACAAAGATGCCACTAACTAAACATGACCTCGATACGCGCCGGTGGTGCCATCTCTCAGACTTTGCACGGACTTTTCAAACGCCCCTGGCTGTAGGGGGAGCTTGTCGGATGCTAGTTAAATAAAATTTAGATTTACAGTTCCGATCATGAGAGTTTTCTCTTTACTGTTCCCCTGTCGTAAATACTGGACAAATTCAAGTACAAGATGAGCGAGAATTAACTCCCTGTTAAAACTGTTTGTAACTTTTTGACTACTTAACCAATTTTCGTGAAGCAAAAACAGTTTGTTCTTCAAAGTGGTTGAACTATTATGGAATGCTAATATCCAGTACAAGCACCATCTGTGGATGTTTGCGACAGACTTCTGCAGATAATCCAGCGATACATTTCCAAGAACTTGGCGACTTCGCTCCTCCATTTCATCAAGAGTTGTCGGTTTTGTGCGACAAACTCACGCCAACCCCCAGAGGTAAAAATCTCAGGACTTTAGGTCAGGACTCCTTGCTGGCCATTAAGGGGGGCCACGAAGTCCCAACCAGCGTCCTGGAAAATGGAGTGTCGAGCCACGCGCCTGCAGACTGTGCGAAGTGAGGCGGGGACGCATCATCCGTAAAGATTAGCTCATTTAATTGTCCCATGTGGATACAGTACCGTGAGAATGATCTTCAGCCATATTAAGGTACCTTTGTGCAGTCATTGTGTTCCGAATGAGATATGGACCCACAACGAGCGTGGAGGTCATGCTGTACCACACTGTGACCTTTGGGCGAAGTTGGCTTTGTTCTTCAACTGCCCCCGTATTCTCTGTTGCCCGGTAATAACAGTTGTGCCTTTTAACAAAGCCCCTACACGAAACACGCCTACATCTGACCAGAGGATATTACCTAAAATATCGGACCAGTCTTCATACCAAGCAAGCATCATCTCAACATACTGCAACCGATGATCAGGTGATTCCTGGCAGTAATATCGTTCCCATGGACGGAAATTCAATGCTTTTTTGAGAATTCGGATTTTGTATCGGGTTGAACCACATTCTCTTGATGCCTGTCTTTGTGATTCCTGAGCACTTCGAGTGAACATTTCCTGGACTACTTGCCCATTCTACTCCGTCTTGATGTAGAGGCTTGGCCGCTTCCCAGCAGCTGATACAGAACCTGTGTCCATCAGCTTCGAGTGACAATTCCTTATGGTCTTTGCACGTGTACCACGGATCACCATCGTTCGCAACGGGATAGCAACTGAGGCCGCTTGTGCAACGGTAGCCGTGTTGCGCCATTATCAGCCACTGATACCTACGCAGACATAAATGAGATATCCATACACACTATAAAATCGGATGTACATATGTATGTTCCACATCGCCTCCTAAACCACTGGACCGATTTTAAGAAAAAGTGGTACATACATCTCTTATTGTCAGGCAAATATCGCCATGGCGGTAATAACCACGTACTTATCACAGTTCAGGAGATAAGACGTCTTAAACATTGAGATGCTTGGAAAATGCCGCATCACGCTTGAAGTTTTCGTACATTTGTTCTTTATTATGAAGACCCTCATACAGTGGAGTCGACTTATAGGAAATTCCAGATACCTGACGGTGCGTTTTTCAGCTTTAAGCCGCGAAGCACAGACTGCTATAGGCGAGAACAATAACCGTCTATAGAGCTGTGAAGAGGCGTTGCCGTAGAGACATATACAGGATCGCAAAAAAAAATACTAAAATATATCACGACAGTACAAAATGAGTTACCCTTCTTTGAATTTTTTTCGATGTTGTCCGTCAATCCTATCTGATTCAAATCCCACAACGCACACTAGTATTCCAGAAGAGGACGGACAAGCGTAATAAAAGCAGTCTCTTTAGTAGACACTTTCTAAGTGTTCTGCCAGTAAATCGCAGTCTTTGGTTTGCCTTCCCCACAACATTACCTGTGTAATCATTCCAATTTAAGTTGTTCGTAATTGTAATTCCTAGGTATTTAGTCGAATTTATGGCCTTTAGATTAGACTGATTTATTGTGTAACCTAAGTCTTGTGGGTTACTTTTTGTACTCATGTGGGTGACTTGACACTTTTTATTATTTAGAGTTAATTGCCACTTTTCAGACCATAAAATTATCTTGTCTAAACAGTTTTGCAATTGACTTTGATCATATGATGACTTTACGAGACGGTAAATGACATCAGGACCTGCAAACAGTCTTATGAGATCTGCTCAGTTCGTCCTCTTAGTCGTTTATGTAGTCAGTAACAGCGGAGGACCTGTAACACTTCATTGCGGAACGCCGGATATCACTTCCGTTTTACTCGACGACTTGCCGGCAATTATTGCCAACTGTGATCTTTCTGACAGGAAATTACGAATCCAGTTGCACAACTGAGGTGATACTCCACGGGTAAGTAATTTGATTAGAAGTCACTCGTGTGGAAAGTTGTCAAAAGCCTTCCGGAAACCTAAAAACATGGAATCAATTTGACGTACTCTGTGGCAGCATTTACTGCTTCGTGATAATAAAGCGCTAGTTGTATTTCACAAGAGCGATGTTTTCCGAAACCGTGTTGGCTTTTGTCAGTAAATAGTTTTCTTCGTTGTAAGTGATAATGTTCGAGCACAGTGTATGTTCCAAAATCTTACTGCAAATCGACGTTGTATGGGCCTGTAATTCAGCAATTTACTGGTAATTCCGGGTTTGTCATTTACTGATGTTATAACTTGTGCCATTGTAAGAAACAAAACGTTTGTTGTTTCATGAAAATTAGTTAAGTATTAAAGAAGTTATAAGTAATGTTCAGTAGGGAGTTAACTCTCGCCCACCCTGAATAAAATAAGTGAGATGTATTGATCACCGTGCTCTCGGCGACAGTTTAAAGGTTTCGCAGAGGTCAGAAATGTTAGCAGTTTGTATTCATGCGCCGAGTCGCAGCACGCAGTAGGTCGCAGGGACCAGTGCCCAGTATAAGAGAGCCGACAGTGCGGCGCCGGCTCGCCCAGGAATCGAGCGCGCGACCTCCAGAATGCGGCGGTCGTAATGCAGCCCGAGTGTACGGCCAGGCGTGTGTAACGTGCCGCCGAGGAATTTCGCGGTTCCGACCTCGGCTGCGGCGGCGGCTGCGGGGGCGGGCGTTCTGTTTCCGGAGCCGGCATACGAATGCCCTGCAAGCAGCGGAACGGCAATATCGGCGCCCGGAGCGCCGGATGGCACGGCGGCGGCGGCGGATGGGGCGGAATGGAATGGGGCGGGCGGGGGCGGCGGTGGCGACGGCAGCGCCGCGGGGGGCGGGGGAATGAAGCCGTGAGCTGCCGGAGCGGCGGGGAGATTGCGTCTAACCCAGTTGCACGAGCCTCGCCAGCCGCGCCGCGCCGAGCCGAGCCGAGCCGCTAATAACGCGGCGGGCCGGGTACGCTCGCCCCCGACAAAAAGGGCGCCCCCGGCTCTGCCTCTGCCGCCACCACCCCCCGCCCCCGGCCGTCCCCGCACTCGGCTCGGATTACGCCTCTGGTTTTGTTGCCTCCATCCAGCTTACTTCCGCTCACTTGCCAGTTGCGTGCGACGCGATCCTGAAAACCTTAGGGCGGGGGCCAGCAAGTCGCCGTCTGTTTTTATAGTCTCTCGGCGAGCGCACGGAAACGACGGGCTTTTTTAAAAAAGGCAACGAAAATTATCCCCGGCGGTTCCAAGGATTGGAACTTTATTAGCCGGTTACCACGGATTTAGTCGCCGAACCCTTTTTGCCGTCTCCTCGTATGTGCGAATATTTGCGGTGTAGTGCAGTTCACTCCGATTCTTGTCTTTCATGAGACCACCTACTGGTCGATGGGGACCCACGAAGGGATCTTTTAATGGCTTTCCTCTTTGTATGTGCCTTACCACAAACGAACGTACCCTCTCAAATTTTAATTATTCTGTTTTCGTAGCACTATAAAACACTACTCATCAAACTTCGGCCGTATCAGGTATCCGTGCGGCCCGTGATTCTTAGCTGTATTGTATAACAATATACTGGGGTATTATAAATGATTCAAGCGATTTCACATATTTGTTGTAGCTGTGTTACTCTAAACACAGTCAGACGGCTATGCACGAAAATAGAAAAACATAAAGTTTTTTTAAAAATGTATATACTTATTGCAAGAGCTTGACGTGTCCCCCTACTGATTCTGCAGGTATCAAGTCGCTAATCAAGATATTCCCACGTCCGTCGCAGCATGTCCCTATCAGTCTGTTCGAAAGTACTCTTGACGACTTACGTAACCCCACACAAAGGAGTTGCATGGGGTTATGTCGGGAGAGCTGATCATCAACCCATCAACCCCACCACTGCCGATCCATGTGCTCCGCAACTTCCTGTCAAAGAATTCACGAACGTCGTGATGGAAGTGAGGTGGAACACTATCCTGTTGGTAGATGAAGGTTATGTTGTAGCATGAGCAAGCTTTCCAGAGTGTCCGGATAGATGCGTCCTGTAACGGTCTTTTCGCGGAAGAAAAAGGGACCGTAAACTTTAAACCGTCAGACCGCACAGAACACATTAACCTTTGGCGAATCTGGATTGTGCTGTAGGGGATTCTCTGTCGCTCAGGTTCGCAAATTGTGCCTGTCAACTGTGCGATTCACAAAAAATGTTGCTTCATCACTGAAGATGAGTTCTCAGGAAACCCATCCTCTTCCATGAGCTGTTACTACTGCACCGAAAATTAAAGGCGTGTGACTATGTCGTCGGGAGTCAGAGCTTGTAGCAATTGCAAGCGGCAAGGCTTAAGCGTGAGCCGCTACGTTAAGATTATGCAAACTGTTGGTCGTGGTGTGTTCAGCTCTCTGCTTGCTGTGTTCGTCTTCTTCTGTGGGCTACGTGCGAAACTCGCCCGCACGTGGTCAATCGTTTCTTTTCTCACCGCTGACGTGTCCTGTAACTTGAAGCCGCGCGTACCGTCACCGAATGAAGTTGGCCGTTGCTGGAGGATCTTTATTGAACTTCGTTCTGAAGTGTCGTAGCACTGTTACAGCAGACAGATGTGAATGCATTTCAAGCACAACAAAGGCGTTCACACCATTTTGCCTAACCGCTCTCTGCTGCGTTCTCTTGGCAGTAATCTCAAATGTTGCTGGAACAGTAGAAAACAATTTTTATAGTTTTTTTATGTGTCTACTGAATTTTGTGACTTTGTCAGTTAATGTAGCTACGGTGAATTTATAAAATCGCTTCAGCCATTTATAATGCACTTCTGCAGTACATCTATGAAGAAACTTGCAAATCCAAGAACATTAACTAACGTTAGGAACTGGTTTAGCGTGTCGGTTTCGTATTCAGTAACATACAAAAATTCTTACACAGTGACATTAATATTCTAAGATGTGCTTTATTTTGATTGACGTTAGTGAATTCGGCCATGAGGTTAGTAAAATTGGGCGCTTGTTTCAGGAGCAGAGGGGTAAGTAGCGCCGGCACTGTGGGTTAGAGGATGTGTGTGAGAGAAGGGGGGAGGGGGGGGGATTGTTGTGTTGTTTTGGTTTACCTTCCACTGCTGACAACTCAAGGGCACGCGCGACTCGTGCCGGTGAGCTGCTGAGGTGTAAATTTTGACACGGAAATAACACGGAGTCGTGAATGTGCATTACAGAGACGGTCATCTGCAAATGCGCTACTACTTGTAACAGGTAACAATTAATTGATGAAGGCCGTTGTCAGGAAACGCAGTGAGTAGAAGAAAAGTGACATTCAAAACATTTAGTAAACATTGTGATCGTATCTCATATTGCATAATGAATTTAAATATAAATGAAGATACTGTTACCAGTCAATTAATCACCCGCTCACTCAGACAAGACAACACCACTCCGTCAGGCAGTTACAGTGTAACACAGCGTTGGGCTCGCTGAGGGTAGCAGTAATCTGGAACAGAGAGCAGTCGACACCAAGTGTTCCGCATAGTCCCGGCTTCTAACGGTCAGTAGACGTACTTGGGGAAACGGGGGGGGGGGGGGGGGGAGGAGGGGGGCAATTTACTATAGCCAGTCTATTAGGCGCTCATTATATAGGAATTTATATAGGCTACAAATTGATAATAAGCTTGGCACGTTTGTGGCCCGAAGTGTGCCAGCCCCAACGCCAATATTAGCTCATCAGTGAAAAACGTTTGACTACCACTGCTATAACATTGCAGCTATACAGGTTTATGTTTCCCTGGATCGCCATTCTCGTTATCCGGGGTGCGAGAATTGGTGGTGTTCACCATTTACGTGCCAATATATTCACTGCTCTTGTGCTTAACAGCTGTTTTGTTTCCTCACAACGCCTTCTTTTCCGTCGGTTTACGTGCCCATTCAGATGAAACTTTTTATGGCGGTGAGCTGTGGGTGTAGGGCGGGGGAGATTAGGGTTTTTCTGTCGCTCTCATTATTTCACTGTGAGTGTACCCGTTCTTTTGAAAAGATGTGTTTTAAACGAATGCTGCAATTACTTGCGGCTCAAGTGAATTTCGCCGCAGATAAACGGAGCGCGCCGCCCTCGTGAAAACGCGCCAGAGATAACATTATCTGCGGCGAGCGGCGTATGTGGGTCCCGGAAGCGCGCCGGCGACCGATAGCCGGCGTGCATTGTCGGGCGGGCGCCACAAATCCACGCCGGCGCACGGCCGCACCGCTTCCCATTCGAGCTCCACGCCGCCCCTCCCCCTCACTTTTTACATGCTAATCACTTCCCGACAGTCCTGCCCGGCGCACCATAATTGCTTGCATTGCCTCGTTCAGCATGCGAGGTAACATGCGTGTTTCCACGTGTGACAACAGTCTTGTGTGATAAATTCCGAAACGGAAACTGACCCCGTCGTATTTCTGGTGGGACCGGTAAAGTTACCTCAGGACATTGGTCAACTGAACCTACCGATACCCGGTGTCCGCTTCCCGCCGCAATGATAATGTGGCGTGTGGCCCCATACGTGTGCAGACGGAATGAGAAGTGGACGCTGACATTTCTTTTGCGCCTGTACTAGGTTTTGGAATTAGATTGTGGTGACAGATTGAGCCGTAGTGTAGCCAGAGTTGTAGGTTGGGTTGCAAGATTGTTTGCTTGACAGTTGCCGAAGCCACAGAATATGAATACGAAATCTGAAATGTGGCGACATACTCTTCTGTAGCGTAGTCCGAGGCCTACGTTAGGTTGAAAATTGACACTCTGGTTCTGAATTGGTGAAGCGGTACCGAACGTTTAAGTTAACGTAGAAAGATGTCGCTGCGGTTACGGCATTGGGCTGAGTGAGTGAAGTTGTTGAGCAGTTTTTAAAAGAATAACGGCCATCTATTTTTAAGTAATTGAATATTTGTCACGAATGCCGAGGTGGAAGTTCCACTTGTACTGAGCGCATTTATTGAACTCACAGATTACGGTCCTTTACAAGATGTGTTGCTTCCATGCCCACCGAACACGTTATGACGACATATCCGCCAGCTACAGAGGGTGCGTTCACTACACGATTGCAACTTAGGATATATCTCTGGCCGAATATAGGATGAGTCAAAAGGGACTTTACAGCTTGAGAATGATATAGAAATTTATTGAGATAACTTACAAAACCGGTAGATGTCTCATTTTGTAGCAGAAGACCCTCAAGTTTCACATAAGCGTCAATTACCATTTTGGTCCGATGCGACTACTATTTTTGATACGGCAAACATCCCACCGGTAATCAGTTTCTTCCCGCACTCGTTCTAGCAAATAGGGCGTAACTCCTGCAACGGCAGCGTAGATGCGATTTTTCGGATAGGCTAAATTGTTTAGCAGGGGAGGAACATACACACGCTCAGAGAGGGAAATCCAGTAGTGTCAAGTCTGGGGAGCGAGGTGGCCATACGATTAGCCCTTCACGGCAAATCCACCGATCTGGGAAGCGATTATCGAGGAAGCCTCACACTTCCGTCAGGAAATGAGATGGTGCACCATCTCGCTGGTAGCAAATCATCCCACATCGCTCATCGTCATCGATCTGTAGACTTAAAAAGTTTCGTGAAACCAAAACTAACAGCGGGCACGCTCAACACTAGTGAAAGGAGCCATTTAAACTGTGCACTGTAGAAGTGGCTAAAAGTAACTGAACTGATAGAAATAACCGGTTTCTGGGAAGTAGCAGTTACTGTAACAACCGCATTTAACCGCTCGTCTAATAATACCAGTTATTTTAATGGCTGCCAATAGCGCATCGCGCTATCTGTTTATCGAAGATCGTACTACGCTCTCGCGTCATCCGAGATCTGACCACAAAGGAGAGGGACGGGCCATCTAGAAGGTGTTTTACAGCTCATGGAGATGACTGCGCGCCGTTTGTTTGTAGATGTCTGTTCTGCGCTTTCGTGCGCTCCCACCACTGACTGCACAAGCAAAGTTGGTGTCAGCGCCGTGGCTGAGGGGAGCGGCCATCATGGCGTTTCACACGTACTGTCGTTCCCATCAGCCACCGCGCCCTGTGTCAACTTCGTCTGGGCAGATAGTACAAATAGAGTGACCATAAGGAATTCGTGCGACTATGGAAATAACGGTCAGGCGTGGGTGTTTCCCTGTGGGAGTTAGACCACTACCACTACAAGTAGGGTAGAAGTTGGTAACTGTGTTCGGACTCCAGTTAAATGTCGCAGAAGCCGGCGATACACTGTGTGATCAAAAGTATCCAGACACCCCCAAACATTTTGGAAGTTTATGGTAAGTTCCTATGGAACCACACTGCTGAGGTCATCTGTCCCAAGGCTTACACACTACTAGCTTAAATTGACTTACGCTAAGGACAACACACACACACACACCCATGCCAGAGGGAGGACTCGAACCTCCGACGGGGGAGCCGCGCGAACCGTGGTAAGGCGCACTAGACCGTGCGGCTACAACCCAAAAACATTCGTTTTTTATGTTAGGTGCATTGTGCTGCCACATATTGCCAGGTACTCCATATCAACGACCTCAGTAAACATTAGACATCGTCAGAGAGCAGAATGGGGCGCTCCGTGGAACTCGAGGACTTGGAACGTCCTCAGGTGATTGGATGTCACTTCTGTCATACGTCTGTAAGCGAGATTCCCACACTCCTAAACATCCCTAGGTCATCTGTTTCCGATGTGATAGTGCATTGGAAACGTGAAGGCACGCGTACAGCACAAAAGCGTACAGGCCGATCTCGTCTGTTGACTGACAAGAGACCTCGGGCAGTTGAAGAGGGTCCTAACGTGTAGTAGGCAGACGTCAGTCCAGACCATCACACAGGAATTCCAAACTGCAACAGGATCCACTGCAAGTGCTATGACAGTTAGGCGGGAAGTGAAAAAAACTTGGATTTCATGGTTGAGCGGTTGCTCTTAAGCCACACATCACGCTGGTAAATGCCAAACGACGCCTCGCTTGGTGTAAGGAGCGTAAACATTGGACGGTTGAACAGTGGAAAAACGTTGTGTGGAGTGGCGAATCACGGTACACAATGTAGCGATCCGAAGGCAGGCTGTGTTTGTGGCAAATGCCCGGTGAACGTCATCTGCCAGCGTGTGTAGGCCAACAGTAAAATTCGGAGGCGGTGGTGTTATGCACCCGTTGTTGTTTTGCGTGGCACTGTCACAGCACAGGCCTACATGGATGTTTTAAGCACCTTCGTTCCCACTCTTGGAGAGCAATCCGGGGATGGCGATTGCATGTTTCAACACGATCGAGCACCTGTTCATAATGCACAGCCTGTGGCGGAATGGTTGTAAGACAATAACGTCCCTGTAATGGACTGGCCTGCACAGATTCCTGACCTGAATCCTATAGAACACCTGTGGGGTGTTTTGGAACGCCGACTGCGTGCCAGGCCTCACCGACCGACGTCGATACCTCTCCTCAGTGCAGCACTCCGTGAAGAATGGGCTGCCATTCCCTTAGAAACCTTTCAGCACCTGATTGAACGTATGCCTGCGAGAGTGGAAGCTGTCATCAGGGCTAAGGCTGAGCCAACACCGTATTGAATACCAGCATTACTGGTGGAGAGCGCCACGAATTTGTAAGTCATTGTGAGCCAGGTGTCCGGATACTTCTGATCACACAGTGTACACCGCTGGACGGAAATCACACAGCTGTGCAGTAATTTTGTAAAAATTTGTGTTAATTTGGCGGCAGTAAGTTTGTAAAAATGCGTTGTGTTACTTTTGGGGCGGTATGGGAAACTCACCTCAGCAGTGATACGAGATGTAGCCCATCTGTAACTTTCTCAAAATATGTGCTTAATAATTTGTGCCACTACTGCGAGGAAAAACACCAATCATGTGTTGCTTCATACATAGTATCGAAAGTTATGAAGTATTGTAGAGTGTATGCAACATGTTTATATTTTTTTAGGGGGTCAGTCCATACCAAGTGGTCCAGCACTGGTTGCTTGACCAACTCAGAAAAATTTTATATGCTGGGTGAATTCCCCGATGTTTAGTAGCCCCAAAAATTTTTTTTAAATATTTATTGTTTATTATTTTGAAATGGCGGCCATAGTTGTTCCAGACTGCATGCGTTTTTTCGCATTTGCAAGCATCTACATTTTTTACAATTATTCAGTAGTGGATTGTCCTAAGCCTTTCAGATAAAACGCATTTAGTTCAACACACTTTGGGCTACAAATTAACATCATTATCACTGAGCCGAATGCATTCTTTAATATATTTTTAATAGTTCAAAGTTATCAGCCACAAATTAAAAAAACTCAATTTTTGAACAGTAGCTTTCCAAACAAAGATTAATTTCTCAGCTTTAATGTTTGTCTGCTGTTACACTGTATAGTATAGTTACTTTTTATAGAGTATCAATGATGAGCAGAATACACTTAAAAAGGTACACTATTTTAAAAAATGATTTTTTTTATTTTTTCATTTTGTTGCCTGCAATATCTTTGTTGGGGGACCAAATAAAAATCTGAAAATTTCACAGTTAATAGGCCTTTATGATATCAAACTTCAGTATAAATTTGAGCTTTGAGCTTCAAGTGGAAGTTATGAAAAAAAGATTACAAACACAAATCAAAATTACGTTTTTTAACATCTGTGATATCTGGTAGGCTAATCAAATAAAGTATACCAATTGCATAATGTAACACACCACATTACACTAGCTAATGATTATTTGTCGAAACAATACTGTGGTAATTGTTTCAGCAGGCTAACAATTGCACTTGCAAGTCTGATTGTTGTCTTCCCCCTTACACCAACTATTGTCTACTCACACTTATTTAGCTAGAAGTTCTTAAAGTGTGCAGTTGAAAAATGATGTTTCAGTGTTCTTTTGGTGTTATTATTGATGAAGCATGTCATAAAAGTGTGTGTGGAGTGTATCCTAAAGACATTACTTTAATCGAAGGTTACAATGAAGAAGAAAAAGTGTTGTTTTACTTAAGAGTTGGCCCAGAGGTCAAATCGACATGCAAGTACCATGAAATGAAATACTTAAAAAATTTCATCATCTTTTTGGTCAGTCTTGCATCGACCCTATAACAAAAGGTCTGTGAGAAATAACATTTGATCATTATTCTAAAAATAAAAGCCCTTTTGTCAATCTAATACCAAGAAAATCATTGTGTCCAACATGTTATTCTAAGATATTTGTAATTCACAAGAGAAAGGATAGTGAAACCTCAGTACAGACTTTTGTGACTTATCAGCAACCATTAAAAAAGTAGATACAGCTTGTGAAATCCTGAGTATATCCCCTGCTAGTAAAATTAGAAAACTAAGTCAAGATAAAAGACCAAATGCCTTGAATACAAAAATTGAGAAATTGGCAGCTACGGTCAAAAAGAATTCGGAAGTTTAGTTTCAAAATACAATTTGTACTAAAACAGATGGAAATTCTAAAACTTCACTAACCGAATATGATGATTTGATAGAAAAACTAAAAACTAAATGCAGTACTTCAAACAAAGAGGATAAAATTATCAGTTTACTGCCGTATTCTTGGAGTCGAGCAAAAGTTTGTGATGAATTTAATGTGTCTGACCGACTTGGTAGGTTAACAAGGCAATTAGTAAAAGAACGGAGAATTTTACCAGCATTACAAAAGAAAAGTAAATCTAATTTGGTAGATGAAAACACAATCAATAAAGTTATTAAGTATTACGACGATGACAATAACAGCTGTTTGATGTCTGGCAAAAAAGACTGTGTTTCTGTGAAAGAAAATGGTTCTAAGATTGAAAGACAAAAATGGTTAATATTGTGTAATTTAAATGAACTATTCACTGAATTTAAAAAAGAAAATCCTGACATTAAAATTGGAAGATCAAAGTTTTGTGTGTTGAGACCAAGATGTATTGTTGCAGGGGCATCTGGCACCCATAATGTTTGTGTTTGTTTGTACCATCAGAACGTAAAGTTGATGATAAGTGGGACCAATCTTAAGAGTTGACTATAAAGACCTTTTGGAAGTTATGGTATGCAATATTGACATTAACAGTTGTATGATAAAGGGAAAATGTGAAGATTGTCCAGGCAAACAAGCCTTACCTGACACGTTTGAAGAATCCGAAGATGGTGATTTGATGCCTGACAATATAAAATACAAACAGTGGGTGAAACAAGACAGGACTGAAATGGTAACAGTCATAAAATCGCGAGAAGAGTTTTTTGAAGTGTTGGTGGCTAACTTTGAAAATCTGAAAATGCATCATTTTATGGCAAAAGCTCAAAGTAAAATTTTGAAAGACAAAAAGCAAACCTTGGCAGCTGATGAATGCTTAGTTCTTTCCGAATTTTCGGAAAATTATTCCTTTGTTGTTCAAGATGAAGTACAAGGCACCACCGGGTAAACAAACAGGCGACAGTTCATCCATATGTATTCTATTATAAAGATGAAGATAAACTAATGAGCCACAGCTTTTATATCTTAAGTGATTACCTTGAACACAACACTACAGTAGTGCACATTTTTTCAACTAAAATTAACAAACTACATTAAACAACACCATCCTTCCATAAAAAAAACTGATGTTCTTTTCGCATGGGGCAGCAAGTCAATATAAAAACAAAACAAAAAATTATTAACATCTCCTTTCATAAAGAAGATTTTGGGTTTGATGTAGAATGGCGCTTTTTCACTTCATGCCATGGGAAGAATGCTTGTGATGTCGAGGGTGTAACAAAGCGAGCCATCACAAAAGCAAGTCTGCAGCGGACCAATGACAATCATATCACAACACCTCAAGAAATGTTTGAATTATGTAAAAAAACATATCAAAGGAATTACCTATGTTTTTGTACAATGTAAGGAAATACAAGAAGTCTATGACAGTGTCTTGAAGGAAAGGTACAACGGAAAGGTACAACACTTGTCAAAGGATTAAAGGCACTCGATCTTTTCATTGTTGTGTACCCCATTCACACAACTTACTGAAGTGTAAGATCACATCAACTTCGCCTGATAGTGAACTTCATCAGCGTGGAAAACTTGTACAACTGAACCTTCAAAAGAAAGACATAGTGGCTTGTGTATACGATGAACAGTGGTGGATGGGCGAAGTTGATAATATTGACTGTCAAAACCAAGATGTACATGTTGCATTTTATCATCCTCAAGGACCAAGGACATCTTTAAAAAAAAATTGAGTAGGTTCAAGCTTGGATGCCACTTAAAAATGTACTAAGGAAGGTGTCTCCCATGGAATTTACAACTGTGACTGGGCGAACTTATAATGTAACACCCAAACTGAGTGAACAAATTTCTGAGATGAGATGTTCAATGAGCGATGTACTAAAAACAAATAGCAAGAGAACAATATAATGTAATTAGTAAGCTTATTTTCAATATAAAAGTAAGTAATCATAGATATGATTAAATTATATACTGTAACTGATATATTTTATTCCATAAGCATAGATATTGCAGATTTTAAATAAATATTTTTGACTCGTGTTTGTAATTTTGTCCCATAACTTCCAATTGAATCTCAAAGTTGATATTTATACTGGAGTTTGATATCATAAAGGTCCATTAACTGTGAAATTTTCAGATTTTTATTTGGACCCCCAACAAAGATATTGTAGGCCACAAAATGGAAACTTTAAAAAAAATCCGTTTTTAAAAATAGTTTATTTTTTAAGTGTATTCTGCTCACCATTGATACTCTATAAAAAGTAACTATGCTATACAGTGTAACTGCAGAAAAACATTAAAGCTGAGAAATTAATCTTTGCCGGCCAAAGTGGCCGAGCGGTTCTAGGCGCTACAGTCTGGAACCGCGCGACCGCTACGGTGGTAGGTTCGAATCTTGCCTCGGGCATGGATGTGTGTGATGTCCTTAGGTTAGTTAGGTTTAAGTAGTTCTAAGTTCTAGGGGACTGATGACCAAAGAAGTCAAGTCCTATAGTGCTCAGAGCCATTTGAACCAATTAATCTTTCTTTGGAAAATTACTGTTCAAAAATTGAGTTTTTTTAATTTGTGACTGATAACTTTGCTGATAACTTTGAGCTATTAAAAATATATTAAAGAATACATTCAGCTAAGTGATAATGATGTTAATTTGTAGTCCAGAGTGTGTTGAACTAAATGCATTTTATCTGAAAGGCTTAGGACAATCCACTACTGAATAATTGTAAAAAATGTAGATGCTTGCAAATGTGAAAAAACATATGCAGCCTGGAACAAATATGGCCGCCATTTCAAAATAATAAACAATAATTTAAAAAAAATATATTTTTGTGGCTACTAAACCTTGGAGAATTCACCCAACAAATATAAAATTTTCCTCACATGGTCAAGCAACCAATTATTTTTTTCTTGGACCACTTGGTATGGATTGACCCAGGGATTTTACACAGACTGACTGACGTATTTGAACATCGCAGGTGATCACAAATGGAAACTAGTTAACTGTCTTCTCAAAGTATACCATATTCCTAATGCTTAGTGGCATCATTATGATGAAAAAGTGCCCATGCTGTATCACATATTTCATAAAAGTGTAGCTTATCAACTTATGAGTACAAAAAACTAGTGTAATTTGGGATACTTAGCTTTGTGACAGTTCTACGAGGAAAAAGAGTTCTCTCGATTTGTATACGTAGACTTTCTCATTTAAATAGTCACTGACTTGGAAAATTTTTCTTCAAGTTGACAATCACTTCAGTTTTATGCGGGAGAAGTATACAATTAAGTGTTGACACTTCAGACACATGCATGGCAAATCAAGCATTTAATGGAGGTATATTTGGAATGAATACCGGTAGCATACAGCAATAATCAGGTCAGATGCTTTAAGTCGTCAGTGGTATTTGAATAGAAGTATAGATTTACTTACTTTAGTGCCTACTACTACTACTACTACTACTACTTGTGTGTACTGTTTTAACATACTTGAATAACATACACTTTCTTGTTTTCAAAGAGCTCAAGTCAGTTTATTTTCTGTTATGTTAAGAAACACTGAGAAACATTCTGCCAGCTGCACTCATGACCATGTTGAATTTTTTAATGTACAAAACTTGGCTTTTCGTTTTGAGTGATCACCTGTGTCATTCATGAAGTAGCCTGTTACATATTTAGACAGTTAACTGTCATGATATTAAATTGTAAAAGGAACAATAACTCGAAGCACGCTGGTGCCATTGACAGATGAAGTATATTGGAAAGGGTGCATACTGTTGCCACACATATTTGACAGAATGTGGACGTTCTAATCATATTTAAGTTTAAAAAAAGGGCAAAAATGGAATCGACAGATGAAGTATTTCTCAGGGCAGAAAATCTTGTCGTAGAGAAAATTCTGAAAACTTACTGCTAATTCATATTTCCCACATCAATACTATTAATTCAGAATCTCACAGTTTGGTTTTCCAAACGAGAATTAGAGCAGAGTAAAAATGTTAGTAATAACGTCTGAGGCATTTAAATCTGTTACTTCTACGAGGTTAATCCACTAGAATTCTGTTTACAATAATGCCAAACGTAAGAGATACGCAACAGACTGAAGACTTGGAGCAGTGTAATTAGTCATTCCCTCAAATGGACTATCTTGTACAGGAGTAAACGAATCTGTCACGTTACGTATATTCTTGTGTTGTATTACAAGGCCCTACGCTGAATGAACTAAGTGACCAGCACCAAAAATTAAGCTTCGATTTTGACCTACAATATTCAGCTTACGTATTAGTTCATACTTGAAAAAGTGCGTTCATGAAATTTCCCTTTAACAGTGCTGCGACAGAGTTCCGTCTACTTCATGTTGACAGCTGCGAGGATAACATATCTAGCAGCGACCGGTAGCCTAACTGTAACCGAGATAACTGATACTACAAAATAACCGTTTGGCCCATCTTTAGTGCACTGCGGTGCCGCTCCTGGTGGCGGAATGGGTTACTCACGTAGTTTGTGAATGAAACTTGAGGTTGTTTGCTACAGAATGACACATCCACCGATTCTAAGTTATCTCAATAAATTTGTATATCATTCCAGAGTCAGCTCCTTTATGATTCACCCTGTATTTAACTACACTGCATTTCAGAGGAGGCCGTGACTCGTATTGTCACAGCTAGCAGTCGGAGAGAAGGGGATCACACCTGTAATGTGTCTTAGCTCAGGCACAACCCTGTTGTCCGTCCTTTTACGCGGGGACTGAGGGACGGGACGGGTGTACAACATGTTTTGAGTTTAGCATCTTCTGCGATGAATTCTTCACCTGAGGATTCGATTCTTGCTGATGACTGTCTCACTGGAGTTTTTTTTGCGTACATCTGCAATGCTTTCATGCTAACGGAATAGACCAGGTCACCGTAGGTATCTCTAATGGGGTCAATAGGGATCAGTTGTCCCCCCCCCACCCCCACCCTCTCATTCTGGAACCTGGGGTACTGAGATTTTATTCATTACAGAATTCTCATACACATTGAGAAGTGAGTGGATAACCATCAAGTTCCTGGGCTATAAAGTTTTTTTAATTATTGTGACAAGACAGTCCCTAAACTAACCGACTCATTTGTATCAAAAAAATCAATTACAGAGTTTTGACCCCCGCGTCCGATAAATTTCTGCCGACTCCATTGCCTTCGACAACCTCTTAGCTCCTAGGTTTCCGAAGTACTGGTCATAAATTGATTCACCTATGCCACGTTTAACGACATCGCGACAATCTTCGTCGTCATTCCCATCAAATAGTAACAGTTTTGTCAGTTTAATAGTAACAGTTTTGTCGGTTTAGTAACACTACGAAGAGTCAAACTTTGTTTATGTTCATGTCACTTACCAGAAAACAATAGCAAACAGTAGATTTTATATAAGTGTGTTAAAAGGTTTCACATGTTACACCGTGAAGAATGCCCTCACAAGTACATATAATTTTAAAACGATTTAGAATTTTTTCCGATTTTGTGTTCTGTAATAGACGTAGGCGAAGTATCGACTCCGGAATAAGAACAGTAAAACGTGACGCCCTTTCTCCGCTTATTCTTAGGCAGCTGTTAATGTGTTCATAATTCCATACAAACAATAATCCGTCTCCTTCATTCCAGCTCTATGGATTTTTAAAAGGAAATGTCTTTGTAAAAGTATCCTTTCATGAGACATCAGTGTAAACTCCTAGTAAAGATTATACATGTATTCTACCGTCTCAGATTACACACACGACGCTACTGCTGAGAATGAAATCGCATGTTTCATGCACTCTAGAGCTACACTCCTGCAAGCGCGGATATGTTGCCCACATTAGGGCATGTCTCGTAGGCTAAGCCTGCGGCCCAGGTCTGAACAGTACAAGATCCAAAGCACCTTCTGCATCCTCTGTCTCTCTTACAACCATTGTTCCAGTTCTGATCAACGAAGGCGGGTAAGCGACCAGGTACAAGATACAAACACTTCCTAACGTGTAAGTTTATTCCTCACAAAGAAAATTAACTTTTGCTTCCAGTTGCGTTATTAATGGTATTTTATTTTTATAAGCGCAATGCGAGAATTTATCATTTTAAGGTGCACGTATTTACAGTTGTTTTCTTTCTGTTATCATTTAAATTATGGTAATTTTTACATACTGTATAATACCTGTTTAACGCTGCAGTAACTCGCTCTGACATGACATCGTCATTTGAGGAAACAGACGAACAGGAATACGTTAAAGAAGCTGTTTTGCATCTGCATCTGTACTCCGTAATACACCTGACGGTGTGTAGCGGAGGGTACTTCTGGAACCACTAACTGATCCCCCCTTTCCTGTTCCATTCACGAAAATTGCACGGGAAGAATGACTGTCGATAAAGGTCGTTGTGATATCTGATATCCCAGATTTTCTCCTTGCGGTCATTTCACGAGAGGGTGTGTGAGATAAAAGCAATATATTGGCCGACGCTTCCTGGAACGTAAGCTCTCGATATTTCACCAATAAACCTGTCTGATGCACAACACCTCTCTTGTAGTTTCTGCCTATGGAGTTCGTTGAGCATCTCCGTAAGGCTATCGCGCCTACTGAACTATCCTGTGACGAAACGCGCCGTTGTTCGTTGGAACTTCTTTCTCTCTTCCGTTAATCCTACTTGGCAGCGTCCCAGACTGATGAACAATACTCAAGAACACGTTGACCGAGTATTGTGGATAAATTATATTTCCTTAAGATCCTCAGTCTCGTATGTGCTTTTCCTGCTGTTTGTGTTATGTAGTCATTCCACTTTAGGTTGCTGTGGATGGTTACTGCTAGGTAGTTCCAGTTATTTGTCGTCAATAGCGTAATCGAACAGAAAAGGGTCTCTTCACTTACGCTCAACGCGTTATAGATTTATTTACGTTCAGGAGCGACTACCGCCGGCCGAAGTGGCCGTGCGGTTAAAGGCGCTGCAGTCTGGAACCGCAAGACCGCTGCGGTCGCAGGTTCGAATCCTGCCTCGGGCATGGATGTTTGTGATGTCCTTAGGTTAGTTAGGTTTAACTAGTTCTAAGTTCTAGGGGACTAATGACCTCAGCAGTTGAGTCCCATAGTGCTCAGAGCCATTTTTTGAGCGACTACCGGTCGTGAATCCTCTGCAAGTATTCATATGTGCAGCACTATTGACCGTGAATAGTCTCACTTATCCTCCAACGTTATCCACTAGATCATTAACATACGTTGTAAACGTTAACTGTCTTGTGACACTCCTTTGGGATACTCCCGAAATTACGCTTACATTTATCGGTGTTGTTCCGCTAGAGTTCTGAGTTCTATCCATAAAGTCCTTTATCCAACCACAACTTTCTATAAAATCTTATTTTGTTCACTAAACGATAGCGCAGGACTATATCAAATGCCTTGCGGAAATCAAAGAACACGGCATCGACCTAGGCTCCCTTGTCCACGGTTCACTGACGTAGTCCTACAATTAAGCGAATGTGACCGATGACCTTTCTTGAGAACGGGAAACACTTGCCCTTTTTTCCAGTCTCTGGGTTCCCTTAGTTGCTCCAGCCACCTACCATAAACACCTACTAGAAGGGGAGCAAGTTTTTTCGCATAAGCTATAGAACCTCACAGGTATGTCAGCCGGTCCAGTCGCCTTTCCACTGTTGAGCAGTGGAACTTCCGTTGCGCGGTCGCTGATCTCAGTATCTGCCATTGCGGCATTCGTGCGATGATTGAAAGCAGGAAAACGTATTGCCGTCTTTTGCAGTGAAACAATTTCGGAAAAACGAATTAAGTATTTCGGTCTTATCTCTGTCATCTTCTGTTTTGGTGTCAGTATGATATATGAGCAAAAAATTGTACTTTTGTCAACATTAAAGTCTGGTATTTGAAATTAACTGTGATGAATCTTTTTTTCTGTGCCCTTGAAAATATATGAATAAACTTTTTCAATCACTTTTCATTAAATATATTATTTCCTGATTTTTTTGTGGTGGCAAAACATCTCCTACATTTCTCTAGAAAATCCATTCTGTAACCTTTCTTTTAACGATAAAGGATCTTAAATCTGACTTTATTTCTGGCCATACGTGGCCTGTACTACTGTGTCTGTGTGAGCCTATTGGGGATTTTGTATGTCTGTTAGTTATGTATACATTAATGTATTCCGTTTATCTGGTTAGAAAATCTCTCTAGTTCGTCGTATGTAATACTGGGAATATGTCCATATTTCATATATTCCTGCTTCTACTTGTAGGTCTTGAATAAAGTATAATCCTGGCTACTGAGTTTTGTGTTTTTACTTCTTTTCCTGTGCCGATGGGTTGACTTTCGCATCATTCATGGAATGACCAGCGGAAAAAAAACTTAAGTGACTGCACGTAGGTTGGGCTGTAGAAGGCGAGTGTATCGCTGGTGTTCGATGCACCGTTCTTGTACAGTGCGTGTTATTTGTGCTGTGTCACGCTTATTAGACTGACGAGGAATTTCATAAATACCCCGCCTTTCATAACAGCAAATCATCTTTCATAGATCAAAAAAGACTTGCCGTCTTGACCGGTGGGCGGAAGAGCACATACATTATTTCTCCTTCATTATTCTGTCAATTTTTTAAGATGATTTTCTCGCATACTGTAAAAAACCGTTGACTTTACATCTCTTTCTTATTGCTTCTCCTTTGCTTGGTTTGGCGTTTCCGCGGTAGGTTTTATGCTCTGTCAAGCAGTGACCTGCGTGCAGCCTGTTTGTGACAGTAAATTGCACGCATACGCACCCTTAAATATTAACTTAGGTTTGTCTTTCGCTATTCAATAAAAATGGCAAAACAAAGTGTAAGATGCAGCACCTCGTACGTGAATAGCGAGATCGTATATAAAAGTGCTTAAGGACAAACATTTGAAAAGGAGAATAATGTTTTGAGACATGTCAGGGTTTTAAAAATTATTTTGGTACTCTGTATTGTGGCCGTTTATATGGCAGTTCAGCAGAAATTGATTTTTATTATTAGTAACAAAAATCATTAAGAAGTAAATAAAGAGTGCGGGAGGACATGCTAAATGTTCTATTTTTTTCACAACACACATTTTCAGTGCTACTGTGTGTTCGATGCTCTGTTGCATCTCCCTAGACTTGTTCCGAGTCCCAAATCGTGAAGAAAATGTTTCTAAAGTTCATTACTAGATGTCGCATGGTGTTTGTGCTAAACAGTGCTTCCATGTGGAGTACTAAGTGCAATGCATCAAGGTCTCTTCCATTTAGCTGATGCGTAGTTAGTGTGGTAAGCAGAGTGCATGTAAACTTTTCTTTCCATCAACGAAACATGTTTGTAATGGAAGTAGATAAATTGGATTCCAAACGTAGTAAAAAAGTTGGAGAAATCAGCAGACAGAAAAACGTGTGTCGGAAAAATGTTACGAAAGTTACAGTGTGAACCCATTCCATGTAACTCCAATGCATACGACTGACTTCTTGAATTTTAAAGATAATGCTGAAACATTGTTGTCAGTGCAGGCGTGTAACATCTTCAAATGCAGCATGATCAAAGTGTCTCATTCATATATTTCAAATGGCTATTAAAAATGAATGAAAAAATGTAAGTGTATTCAAAAGATGAAAGACCATTACTGATGTACGCCATGCCGCACTGCATCTGAAAGATCAGCCATATACATCAGATGCAAACCAGAAATACCTGTGGACTATGTCGCCGTTTCGTCCTCAGCAGGAGAGAGATGTGTCGTAAACTTTGCAGCATCTGCTCACAAGATGGAATTGCGTAAGAAACAGAGGTCAATACTGACATTTTTTTCCTTGAATGTAATTTTGTTCCTCTCTTGTAAAAAAATTTAAAACAGTGTAAGAAGTGGTTTTTGTTGACTGCAGTTTTGCTAGTTAAAGTATTACGGCTGTACTTCTGTTCTTGAATTGTCATGACTAGAACCTAGTGCATCACTATTATTGCTGCTTGAAACAAAAACTGTATTATTGGCACTTAAAATTAGTCGATTTCTTGCTATGGCGCATAGGAAGTTGTCAATGACTTATTTATTTTTACCTCCTTAATCTTTGTAATGAAGGTGTGGGCACCATAATTCTTTGTATCAGTATATATTCCCAATTTTTTTATACCAATGAAGTATGTACAAAAAGAGATACATTGTTTTTTGATTGTTCTGAGAAATGTGACATTTAGGCACTTAGTTCGTTAAATGTACTGGAAAGGGAATCTTAAGAATTCCAATATGCTTAAAAAGGCTTCTGCAAGATATACGGTTATCTATTTTTTACAGTATTCTTACTCTTCGTTTCTCCTGAATAGAAACACTGTTTACATGAGGCACACTCGCGCCAGAAGATAATTCAAAAGACAACATGGACTCAAAATGTTCAAAATAAGCCAACACTACTGACCTCGGGTTGACAAAACACGCCGAACTGAGCGTCTTGATTAGTTTATCTGTCTACTGACTCAGATAGACACCACGGATTTTTGCACAGTGTTTCGCGTGGCATATGACCGTTAATGTCCACGTCTGCTGATAGCAGGTCATTTTGGCGTGATTGAAACCGCACAGTAGGAAACGATTTGTTGACATATAGCCAACACGGATTCAAAAAAATGTCGTTCTTGTGAAACCCAGCTAGCTCTTTATTCTCAGAAAAAAATGAGCACTATCGACAGAGGATGCCAAATGATTCCATACTTGAAGATATCCAGAAGCTTTTTTACACTGTTCCTTACTAGCGACTTCTAATCAAATTGTGTGTCTACGGAGTATCGTGTCAGTTTTGCGGCTGGATTCGTGATTTCGTGTCAGAAAGGCTGGTACGCGGTGACTGACGGAAAGTCATCGAGTAAAATAGAAGTAATATCTGGCATTCCCCAGTAGAGTGTTACAGGCCCTATTCTGTCCCTGATGTACATTATCGTCGTAGGGGACAATCTAAGCAGCCCTATTAGACTGTTTGCTGATCTTGCTGTCATTTACCGTCTTTTAAAGTCATCAGATGATCAAAACAAATTGCAAAATAATTTAGACGAGGTATCTAGGCTGAGAAAAGTGGCAGTTGCCTCTAAATAATGAAAAATATGAAGTCCTCCACTTTTATTTATTTATTTTTTAAGTCATCAGTCTTCTGACTGGTTTGAGTCCGCCCGCCACGCATTCCTCTCCTGTGCCAACCTGTTCATCTCTGTGTAGCGCTTACACCCTACGTCCTCAATTATTCGCCGAATGTATTACAATCTCTGTCTTCCTCTACAGTCTACAGTGTTTAACCTGTACGGCTCCCTCTTGTACCATGGAATTTGTTCCCTGATGTGTTAACGGATGTTCTGTCATGTGGTCATTTCTTCTTATCAGAGTTTCCATATATTACTTTCCTCGCCGATTCTTGCAGAGAACCTCCTCATTGATTACCTTATTACTCCATCTAATTTTCAACATTCTTCTGTAGCACTACGTCTCAAATGCTTCTGTTCCGGTTTTCCCACAGTCTGTGACTCATTATCATACAGTGCTGCTGTGCTCCACATCAGTGGAGTTTCGATTACACCATAAATGATACAAATATAACGACTGTAAATTCAACAACAATTGCGAATAACTTAAATTGGAACGATTACCTGGATTGTGGTGTGGGGAAACCAAATCAAAGACAGAACACACAGAAAACGTGACAGGTCTACTTAATAGCCAGCTTAGACTACGCTTGTCCGCCCTCTTCTGGAATATTGATGTGCGGATGGGATCCGCATCAGATAGAATTGACGGAGGACATGGGAAAAGTTCAGAGAAGGGCAGCTCGTTCTGTATTAACGTGAAATACCGAAGAGGTTGCGACGGATGTGATAAGCGAATTGTGGTGGCAGTCATTAAAATATAGCCTTTTTTGCGACAGGATCTTCTCTTGAAGTTTCAGTCACCAAAATTCTTATCTGAGTGCGAAAATATTTTCTTAACGCCGACATACATGGGAAGAAGTAATCATTATAATAAAATAAGAGAAATCAGAGCTCGCACGGAAAGAATTACAAACGTGTTCAAATTATTAGACTAAACGATTATTTTTGATACTCTTTTTTAAGTTTTCTGTTGTAAAAATGGAGAGAAAAGTGTAATAATTGATCTGTTGTAATGGTTTGATTGATGCCACGAAATTTCCCTTCCAAGCAACTCACAGATCACTGAATTTTTCACAGTTGGTAACATTTGTCATTTTCCTTCCAAATCGTGTTGGTGTTAGTTGTCTGTGTACATGCTTTGAAACTGTGCTTGCGGTGATATTTTATGTTTCTGTGATGTACTTCGGCTTGTTATTTATTCTATCAACTTCTTGCTACATTAAGAAGACATTGCATAGCTTGTGAACTTTAATGTTTTTAACTATAGGAATAAATCTTGGAGTTTCCAAAGAAAATGAGGCTATGGGGAAGATAAAAGATGTTTCACCTCGGAAAGTTTCGGCTGTGGTAGCACTTCTTGCTGAAAATCGTTATACACAGCAAGAAATTGCTGACAGAATGAGAATATCACAGAAAATTGTCAGCAGAATCAAACTTTCAGTGCAGAAAGGTGGTGGATACAAGCCAAACAACAAAAGAAAATGTAGGCGTAAAAGAAAAATCAGTCCTAGGACAATAAGAAGACTTACAAACATAGCAACAATCAACCGTAAACGTACTTCTACAGACATGAGCCATCAGCTGGAAGGTTTGGGTGTTGGAAGTTTCACCTGTGGCAGTGAGGAGGAGGCTGTCCTGGCAGATTACACATTGTTGAAGAGACATTGAGGCAAGATCAATGTAAAGAATTCCTTGAAAAGGAACATTCCCCCCAAAGAAATGAGTGGTTTCCTAATAAAGATGCCATTTTTATGTATGATGGGACACCTTGCCACAAAATCAAAAGTGTTTCTAAGTACTTGGAAGAAAAGTAACTAAAAGTGTTGCCCTGGCCAGGGAATAGCCCTGATATGAACCGAGTGAAAGTTTATGGGCTATTGTGAAACAGAGAATAAGGAAATTTACAATAACAACCAAACAAGATCTCATGGAGAAACTAGAGGAAATCTGGACCATGACAATGTTATTAAAATGCCATGTGAAAAGTTAATAAAAACCTTGCGAAGTAGGATAAAAATTTTGATTAAGAACAAAGGCATGCATATAAAGTATTGAATATACAAATATAATCGGTTTGTGGATGTGAATGTGTAATAATTGGAAAAAATGTCTTTAGTCTAATAATTTGAACACGTCTGTGAGTGTTCGTTTCTCCCGCGCACTGCTGGAGAGTGGAACGGTAGAGAAATAGAGTGTAAGTGGTTAGATGAACCCTCTGCCAGTCACCTAATTGCGAATTTCAGAGTAATCGTGTAGATGTAGACGTGAGTCTGTGTGATATCAAGACCGTGACGCTATGTTGTTTACAGGCGCGGAGAAGAGCGATCGCCTCATCCTGTGCCACAAACCAGGGGACGCGACGTTAGCTCGAGCACCCCCTCTCTCTCTCTGCTTACATCTCCGGAGCCTCGTAGCGGCCCCTGAGAAATCAAATATCCAATAACTGTGGCGTGTTCGGCGATGCTGGAAGGCCCGGCGTGAGGGATGCGAGAGCGCACGCGCCCGCGGCTCTTTCTTTATTTTCCCTGGCCCGAAGGGCGATGACAGGGCTGGCTGGCAGGCTGGAGGGGGACTTTTTTTCAACTTGCGCCTCCCTCGTCTCACGAGGTGGAATAAAGTCACCCCCGGTGGGCGCCCCCCGAGAATGGCTGGTAGTAGCAGAGTGGGGGTAAGCCCCCCCCCCCCCCCCCTCCCTGTCATCTTCAGCTCAATCACCGCGGGAGCGCGCCGGGGCCGGGTCGCCTGCCGCTGATGGATCGTAAATGGGCCGCTCGGGAATGAGACGGGGCGGCCGGGGCGGTATTTCACTTCACTTCACTTCTCTTCTCTTCTCTTGTCGCCGGGCCCCGACGTTTCGCGGCTCGCCGACCGCCGACCCCTGCCCTGCCCTCCGGTCTGTCACCGCGGGCGGGCGAGGTGAACTTCCTGGGCAACCCTCTAACCACCTCATTTTGCGCCGTATTGGCGATCAGTCACCCGCGCGATATTCTTTCCTCCCTCCAATTTGGAATTCCGATCCTTTCTGCGGCGCCGCCCATCAGTGTTCCGCCGATTGTAGAGAAAGCCGCCCACCGCGTTTGTCAGCCGTAGTGGACGAAGAGGACGATCAGCAGCTAATAAGTAACCAGCAACTACTGGCTGGAGTGCGATAGGATGTCCACTGGAATCTTGGCTATGGTGACATGCTGTAGCGTAGCCCGAGAACTTACGGAAGTGCTAGCAGAAGTTGGAAGCTAATAAATAATATGATTGTGAGGTGGCAAAGCCATCCTTTACGTGAAATGAAGGTTGTCGTAACATCAATCTCTAATTGTAACGTGATGTCGACGTTGGACCTTGGCACATGTAAGACCCTTTCGCCATAAAAACTAAAACTGCAAGGTAACTTTCGAAAGCCTACGTCATACAGGGTGATTCCGTGACGATGTTTACAAACTTTCGGGGATGAGCGAGAAGGGTAAATGTATCAGTTTGAGGTATGGGACCGTCGTCCGGAAACAGCCAAATCGAAAGTTATAATTGAACATCGTTCCGATACCTCGCACCGTGGAATACGTGTACTGGGACCGTTGTTGGTGCTCAGACTGTAAGATAGGCAAATTTCAAAGGTGGTGGTATGGATCAAAAGAAGAAAAAATGTCTAGTAAACATGAACTCGAAAATCCATACCTTAAGGCCTAAGAGACGTGGGCACCTGTTGAGTAGAAGAGATGTGTTGCCCACTAAGCCCACGTTTACTGGACTTCTTTTCTCTTGTGGTGCACCATACTACCATGTATCAAAATATGGAAACCAAAGAACTTGCAGTGGAAGATAGTTGTTCTACAGTATCCAAAATGTGTTACTCATAGCTCTTAACCCTTTACTACCATCGGGACGTTGTGTCCCACGATGGGTTATCGTAGAACCAATTGGAATTTGGTGCGTGTTGTTGTTATGTATGAATGTTCCATTGGTAAATGGAAGCCTACTAATCGTTAATTACAGATTGCACCTGTAGGTTGTGCTGTCCTCAAATTGCAGTGTAAAACTTCGTCTCCATATTGTCATATCGAATTAGTTCGCTCTTCCAGATAGGCAACCCAACTACCGGATTCGCAAACCGACCTGCCTTCGTGCCTTCCAGGAAACATCGTGTCAACGACTTGCAGCCACGAATTAATGCGTGTCACATCACAAACGGAGCCCGTATTGAGCACCTGTAGTGTCAGTTACAAACATGGAAAGATGTTCTGTCCACTAATGTGTGTCTGTTTTCCGTACGTCTTGTTGTTTTTTCGCAGTCGTCTTCTGGAATCCTGGAGGTATTTATGAATTATCCTGTTTGTCCTGCAACCCGCCTTCCATGCCATCCGACCCTTCGGAAAACGAAACACGTTACGAAGCATTCTTTTCATATTGTTGCTTCTGACTAAGACATTGATTAAAATAACCACACATTTTTGTTTTTGAAATAAAATTGGTAGCCAAAGGGTAAAAGCATGCATTTTGGAGGCCATGTTTACTAGACATTTTTTTCTTGTTTTGCTCCATACAACCATCTCTGAAAGTTGCCTACCCTAAGTCTTTGCAACAAAAGTACTGTTAATGTTTTCCACTGTCACAGGTATCAGAACCATTTTCGCGTACAACTTTCGGTTCAATCATTTTCTGATCAGGACTCCATATCTCAAATTGATACATTTACCCTTTTGTGGGTGACATCGTCACGGAATCGCCTGTATTACGGACAAGTCCGACAATTGCTTTGGTGCAAATTATGTGCGTCTTTCGCACACGGGCTACGAAGAAAGTAAGGGGGTACACAACGTAACATTTACGTAAACTACGAGTTGCGTGTAGAAAACAGTTCAGCCGGCCCTGTGAGTGCACGTAACGTGTTATTTCACAAGATGAGGGAGGCGATAGACGCAGTTGTCAATAACCAAACTGTGCAGCAATTTCTCGGCTCAGATTCCAGCCTACATGGTACGTTAGTTGTATGGTAAGATTGTTTTTCTTTTATACCTTTCCCGTTTGCTTGATATCTATGCAGAGTTTAACAAAACAGTATGGAAGAACGGCGAGAGGCTCCACACTTAATGTGTTTGGCTCCGTGGGCAGTGGTGGTCGGTCGGCAGAGGAGGTCGTGAGCGGAGGTGTGAGTTGTTGTATGGGTTGGTCGCAATAGTTGACTTCGAGGTGACTCGTCTTTCAGAAGGTTCAAATGGCTCTGAGCACTATGGGACTTAACATCTATGGTCATCAGTCCCCTAGAACTTAGAACTACTTAAACCTAACTAACCTAAGGACATCACACAACACCCAGTCATCACGAGGCAGAGAAAATCCCTGACCCCGCCGGGAATCGAACCCGGGCGCGGGAAGCGAGAACGCTACCGCACGACCACGAGCTGCGGACCGACTCGACTTTCGACTGTAAAATTTTGCCGCGGGAAGTGGCTAAGGTTTGATAAAATTGCTGATCATTGATGTATAGTATACTATCGGAAACCTCATGTAAGACAATTTCAGTTTCCCGATTCGTACCGCATCCCGCTTTAGGACATGAGAGAAAGAAGGCATCGGCGATACATTAGGCAACAAGAGTATAACAAAGTAAGGGACGTCATAAACTGTCGGTTTGAAATTTGTAAGGGCGGCGTTTATTCTTAATGGATAGCATTAGTAACCGTGAGTGTTTGCTGTTTTTACTTTATTCGCAGAATTAACGTGTATTTTTATACAGCCACGGTCTCAATTTGTTAGTTTTCAACAAAATGTCTTGAGGAAGAAATTTAGGATAGAAATTCATGTCCGGAAACGTTATCCGCCGACGGTACAGGGCGTCCAAGTTATACGGGCTCCGCCTAATCTGCTAGGCCATCCTGTAGTCCTTTCAGTACCTTTGGGAGTGAGAGACAGTGTATTGTTGTTTTAATTAGTGTCGTAGTCAGAAGTAGCAGTATGAAGGAATTATTTTCCGCCGTTTTGTTTTCAACGCGCTCGCGAGAGAGAGAGTTATAAGTACCTCCTAGGTTTCAGAAGACGACTGTGTAAAAACTTCTCGCAACGCTGGATAGACGATCTCTCAACGTTTTTACCGCACTTTGCAAATGGTTAGTTCGGGCACTGTTTTTTGATGCTTGTCCATTGACAGGAATTGTCTCTGAAGGCGCGACAGTCACCTTCGTTGCGGATCTGTTCGTTAGGTTGCCTATGTGCAAGGCGCGAACTCGTCCGTTGCGACATTATGAGCATCTAGCTAGCAGAGAGCTGATGAAACTTAAAGACAACACATCCTAATGGTGCTGTCTGTAATGGTAAGACTTCTGAAAACCATTAGCAGGCTTATCTTTACTAATGGGACATCGATACTTAGCGACAACATGCAGCAAATCCTCACCGGTTCTGTTCAAAAATGGTTCAAATGGCTCTGAGCACTATGGGACTTAACATCTGTGGTCATCAGTCCCCTAGAACTTAGAACTACTTAAACCTAACTAACCTAAGGACAGCACACAACACCCAGCCATCACGAGGCAGAGAAAATCCCTGGCCCCGCCGGGAATCGAACCCGGGAACCCGGGCGTGGGAAGCGAGAACGCTACCGCACGACCACGAGATGTCACCGGTTCTGTGATAACCTATTAAGGAACACATACGTCCCAGTTGTAGTGAAAAGGTGAAATGAGTTTTTAAGATGACTGCCTTCAAGCAAAACTATGCGCAACGGCGCTGCCACCGGTCAGAACGTTAGATGGCGTCGTTGGCGACAACGCCTGGACCACAGCACTGCTGCGCAGAAACTCAGTGTTCGCTATCGAAGGATACACGGCCGTTGGTTTTTAATCGTCGTTGCATGACGTTTCTGGTCGTGTGTTCCCCGGTTCGTTTTGATACACTCCGTGTAGTGTCTGAAAGTAACGGACAGGAGCTGCGGCTGGAGAATACAACTGCTCGCCAGTAGTGTACTTCGTTCCGCCAAGGGAGGCGAGATGAAGTCCTTGTCACTAGACTACGATCGGCACAGCTCGATGACACTTAGCTTTCTACTGTGGCTAGAAGACCCGCCAATATGCAGTGCTTGTGGTGATCAGATTTTAGTGCGCCACATTCTAACTGAATGCATCTTGTATTCAGACCAGCTAGAAAAGATATTGTAATATGATCAGAAAAAGTAAATCCACGAATAATTGAGTGTAGCCGAATTAAACCAGGTGATGCTGAGGGAATTAGATAAGGAAATGAGACTATAAAAGTCTGAGATTCGCTATATGGGTAGCAAAATAACAGACGATGGTGGAAATAGAAGGGATATAAATTGGGACATGCAGTATTAATAAAGCACTTCTGAAAAAAAAACCTCTAATACAAATTTAAGTGTTACGAAGTCTTATCTGACGGTATTTGCCACGTGTGTAACCTTGGACGAAAGTGAAAAGTGTGGACGATACAACACAGTCAAGAGGAGAATAGCAAATTTCAAAATGCAATGCTACAGAAGAATGCTAAACATTAGATGGATAGGGCAACTACTTGAAGATGAACTGCATGAGTTAGGGAGTAAACAAATTTGTGCCCAAGGCCAAACTTGACTACAAAAAGGGACCTGTTGATAGGAGACACCCTGAAGCATCTACGAATCGTGAGTTCGATAAAAGAATTGTGGAGGGTAAAAATTATAGGAGGAGACTTAAGGCTTCAATACATCGAGCACGTTCAAGTGGACGTATGCTCCGTTAGCTACGCAACGAGCGGGGTAGCGCAGTGGCTAGAACACTGGACTCGCATTCGGGATGGCGACAGTTCCCGCGTCCGGCCATTCTAATTAAGGTTTTCCGTGATTTCCGGATCTCGCTTAAGGCAAATGCCTGGATGTTTCCTTCGAAAGGGCACGACCGCTTTCCTCCTCCAGCCTTCCCAGATCAGAGCTCGTGCTGCGTCTCTTAATGATTTCGTTGTCGACGAGACGTTACACATTAATCTCTTCTTCCTCCTGGTCTTCCAGTAATTACACAGAGAGCAAGAGGCTTGAACAGTATAGACGGGAAATGAAAGCTGTTTCAACCCAGTCTTCAGACCACGAAACTACTACACTCAGACAAGTAAGCAGTGTTCAGTAGCTGATTTGTCCTCTATAGCAGACGGTGAAACGAGTGTTGTACTACTTATAAAATTTTGTGAAATGCCTGGCTCTCCCCCTAGACTATTAGGGAGCATGCTTTAACGGATTACGAGGGCGGCTGTCTCATCCTGGCTTTTTCTGTGTCACCAATCACGCATTCCTTAGTTGTATTAGCATTTACTCGGCAGTTGAGTTTGGATTTTAACACAGCATTTAAACATTGACAGAATTCACTATAGACAACATCATCGTCTTGAGAGAATCAACTACTGTTTTAGACGGTTAAGATGATTCTCATTTATTGATCAATCTCAGCTGCACATTCTTTCCGTGGATTACATGTTTCTATCACTCTCTGATATGTGGTTCTGAGTAGACAACACGGATTGCTGACGCAACTGCTTGGATCTGATGATGATCCAGAATGGTCAAACAGTGTTATCCAGTTAAAAAAAAAAACTGTGCAACTGAGGCGGAACAATAAATGAGAATTATCTGATATGACGAAATTCACAGTTTTACGTTCTGATTGGTTGGGTATAACTGAACAGGTACTCGTAAATCTGAGTAAAAAGAGAGAGAGTGATTTGTAACTTTAAGTGAGTTTGATTTTGAGTATTTAGACTTTTACCCAGACTATTTTAGCAATGGCGCTAATAACGTCGCTCTAAAAACAACCCCCCCCCCCCCCCCCCCACACGCACTTACACAAAAGCCTGCACATGCTTTGTGCCTTAACTGAATCCACTTTTCCCGTTACGCTGTTGTTTAGAAATACCTACCCAATTTCGCTATTGCCTGCTTACCTGTCTGGCTACTGTGCAAACCCTGCCACCCTTAGGCGCCTGAAAGCTCGTGTGAATCCATTCCCCCTCTGTTCACTGTAAACTCGCTTGGATCCATTTTTCCCATCTGTTCAACTCGCGACATCATTGACTGTTAATCCGACTGCTTAAGTACAGCTGGTTACTCTCATCTCCCCGTATTTAGTGGCAAGCGACTAATGCTGTCGCAATTGTAACAAGCTGAATTTCTACAGGTTCCCCTGCACACTAGAGCATCGAGTAATTTAAAATAACAGTGGAATTTAAGTTCTCCGGTACAGAGCATCAGTTGCAATCCAAATTGATATAATAAATCATTTATTGATCAAAGATTACTGTTACTGTGTTTTTATGGGCGCCAGAGATTCACATCACAGTCTTATAAATGAAACACCGTATATCCTAAAACTAAACTCATTAAATAGCCTAAACAAAACATAGCTACCTGGAGCCGATAACACGGTTAGCCGTAATTAAAATTATAATGCATAACATGCACTCAGCAGTTATATTGCCATAATTATTTTCGCTGTGCCTCGGCTTGTACATTGTGCAAAACATTATGGTAGATGCAAGCAATGAATGGTACATGGTTTGAGCACTGTGGAAATTGTGATCACCCAAGTGTTTTACTTGGCGTCTGCCTTATAAGTTTTCGGTCATACTCTTCACCGAGGGGAAAGAATCATGCTTAATGGTGCCCGCCTTTTCTCAGTGAATGCGTTGTGTTGTTCTGTGCATCCAACATCCTGTTTCTGACTGGAATTTTCGTCTATGTCTGGAGACCAGACGGGCATCCACAGACCCAAGTCCTCAGATTTGGTACGAAGAGGGCACTTTGCCAAAATGTGTTATCTTTGGTGCATTCCAAGGTGAGGCGGTACGAAGAACGACATTTGCTCGAATCAGGACTTCCCATCTGCAAGCAACATGCATACTGAAAGAAGCAAGCTTGGAGTTTCCTCAAATTACATCGTTTCTCCGGAGCCAATGTAGTGTTGTCCAGTGCGTCTAAATGTTAAGATTAAGATGAGGCTTGGATAAGAGGTGTGATGCCATTCCGTGACTGAATCTTCGTTTCCTTTGGTTTTGTCTCATTTCAACATATCAGAAAAAACATATCTTTGCTTCGAACGCTTCAAGCATATCACGACCGACTTCCACTCTTTACTCTCGCGCAGGTCGGATGTTCGTTTCTCTGCTTTCCTCCCACTTGACGTTATCGCACGCTTTTCACCGTCTTCTCCATGACGTTGTAATTAGAGCTGAGTAGTGCAGCAATCTCAACAAATTACGACACGCCAGCCAGCACAAATTAGCCCGTCCACCCACTGACGAAGCGTGGCGTGGGCCGCCGTTTCCGTCCCCCCGCTACACAGCGAGTCCTTCAATGCTGATTTTTCACTCTTATAAACCTCTTGCTTAATCTGTGCCCCATACCCTTACTCATCCCGAAGCCTTCTAGAGATGACGCCTAGTTTACGAGTTTCCTTTGCTAAGAATTCTGTGACGTCACTTTGCTTTTGCTTGGAATTAATTGTCACATGTAGCGAGGAGAACACGTTCTAAAAAAACTGCTGCGTAAAGGAAGAGTCACTCTCGCATCTTGTAACATGTGAAGTTCAAACATTCTACATCGGTTACTAAAGAAACTATGATCACTGTTGCATTACTTTTGGCACTGCTCTCGTACTTGAGAAACTACGCGGAGCAGAAAGACTGGATCTTGATTGATGCAGTCGGAGGGAATATACATATTCCACAAGTCATGTGAAGATCATGGCGGAGGGTACTTTGTCAGTCCTTTTTCACTCGCAAATAGAGGAAGGGGAAAATGACGCACTGTATACCTCTGCAGGACCTCCAGCCACCCTTGACCTTACTTCTACATGATTATTCTGCAATTTACAACTAAGTGCCTGGCAGAGGGTTCATCGAACTACCTTCAAGCTATTTCTCTACCGTTCCACTCTCGAACAGTGCATGGGGAAAAGTGCGAGCTCTGATTTCTGTTATTTTATTATGATTATCATATCCATATGTAGTTGGGCGTCAACAAAATATTTTCTCACTTGGAGGAGATAGTAAGTGACTGAAAATTCACGAGAAGATGCTGCCGCAACGAAAAACTCCTTTGTTTCATTGATTCCCATCGCAATCAGCGTATCATATCCTTGGCACTCTGTCCCGTATTTCACGATAGTACAAAACGACATGGAACTTTTACGAAGTCCTCCGTTAACCCTATATAATACCAATAACACACGCCGCACATGAGTACTCCAGAAGAGGGCCGACAAGCGTGATTGCAAGTAGTCTCTTCCAATAGACCTGTTGCGTGTTCTAAGTGTTTTGCCTGTAAACCGCAATTTGCTTTCCCCACAACACTATCTGTGTGATCATTCCCATTTAATTATGCGTAATTGTAATCCGTAAGTATATAACGGAATTTGCAGCCTTAGATTTGTGTAGATTTTATCATGTAACCGAAATTTAGCGGATTCGTTTTAGTAATCATGTGGATGACTTAACACTTTTCATTATTTAGAGTCAATTTCCACCTTCGCGCCGTAGATATCTTAATCATTTTACAATTGGTTTTGATCTTCTGACGACTTTTCAAGGCGGAAAATTACAGCGTCATCTGCAAACAATCTAGCTGCTCAGATTGTCTCCTAAATCATTTATGTAGATCATGAACAGCAAAGGGCCTGCAACACTTCCTTGGGGAATACCAGATATTAGTTCTGTTTTACTCGATGACTTTCTGTCAGCTACTACGAATTGTAACGTTTCTGACAGGAAATCACAAATGCAGTCGCACAACTGAGACGATACTGCATAGGCACGCAATTGGATTAGAAGTTGCTTGTGAGGTACGGTGTCAAAAGGCTTCCGGAAATCTAAAAATATGGAATCAGTTGGAGATCAACTGTATACAGACTCATTACTTCGTGAGAGTAAAGAGCTATTTGTGTTTCACATGAACGATATTTTCTGAAATCGGTGTTGGCTGTTTCCCAATAAATCCTTTCCCTCAAGGTAATTCATAATGTTGGAAGATAGCATATGTTCCAAAATCTTGCTGCAAATCGACGTTAGTGATATGGGTCCGTAATTCAGCGGATCACTAGTGCGACTTGTGCAACTTTCCAGTGTATAGGAAATGACCTTCCGACGAATGGACGGTTGTATATGATTGCTAAGTATGGCGCTATGGTATCAGCTTATTATGAAAGGAACCTAACTGGTATACGATTTGGACCGGAGCCCTTACCTTTCTTTATAAAGTGATTTAAGTTGCTTCACAGCACCGAGGGTGTCTACTTCTAAGTTACTCATGTTTGAGTACTACGTGATTCGAATTCTGGAATATTTACTTCGTCTTCTTTGGTGAAGAAATTTCGGAAAACCGTGTTTAGTAACTCTTCTTTTTCGCCCTGTCATCAGTAACACTACCATTGTTATCGTGCAGTGAAGGTATTCATTGCTTCTTACCGCTGGTGTACTTTTTTTATATGTACCAGAATCACTTTGGGTTTTCTGCCACATTTCGAGACAAAGTTTCGTTATGGAAACTACTAAAACCATCTCGCATTGAAGGTCGCACTCACTTCCGAGCTCGTGTTAACTTTCCCAACCTTGGTGGTTTTGCGTTCTTTTAAATACGGCATGGAGTTTTTATTGCATCTGCAACAGTGTTCTGACCTATTTTGCGTGCCATAGGGTATCATTACTACCTCTTAATTTATTTGGTGTATATCTCTCAATTGCCATCGATACTATTTCTTTGAATTCAAACCACATCTGATCTACGCTTGCAAGGTTTGGAAGGAGTGGGAACTGTCTCCTAGGAAGGCGTCAAGCCAATTTTACCAGCCTTTTTTTTTTCAAATCGTCGTATCTTACGTTTATTTTTGATGAGTTTTTGATGTCACAGTATTCAGTCTCGCTACAACAACCTTGTAGTCATTAATCCCTGTATCTGTCATGATACTCGCTATTTGCTCAGGATTATTTGTTGCTAAGAGATCAAGTATGTTTTCGCAACCATTAATTTTTCGATCGGGCTCCTTAACTAACCTGAAAAAGCATTCAGTACGATTTCTGACGACGTTTTATGCCTAACCACCGACTTTAAACATGTATTTTCGGCAGCACGTCCAGAATAGGTTAAAGACATCACCAACTTTAATTGTATGAGTGAGGTATCTATTTGAAATAAGGCTCAAGTTTTCTTTTAACTGTTTTGCAACTGTATCGTATGAGACAGGGAGTGAAAAAACGAACCAATTATTAATTTATTCCGGTTGTCAGCTTTAACCTCTGCCAGTACTAACTCACGGAAACTATCAACTTAAATTTCACTAGACGATAAACTATTTCTGACCGCAATAAACACTCCACCATCAACTGTATTTAATGTATCCTTTTTGAACACGGTTAGGTCGTTTGTAAAAATTTTGGCTGAAATTATTTCGAGTTTTAGCAGCTTTCCATACCGATAACGATTTGAGCTTCAGTGCTTTCCATTAGCTCTTGGAGCTCTGGTTCTTTCCCTACAGCAGCTTACAGCTACTTTACTATGTCTACCTCCATCCTGTGTCTGCCCTGCACCGTGTTAGACTAACGCCCATTCCGTAGTTTCTAACTTTAAAAATGACACAGTCCGGTCCACACAGTCCCCACCATGCGGTAGCTGCATCCTGTGTGTAATGGACCCCTGACCTATTATGTGGTACCCAGAAACCCACCAACCTATGGCACAAGACGAGGAATCTGCAGCCTACACAGTCGCAGAATTGTCTGAACCTCTGATTCAGACACTCCACTCGGCTGTGTACCAAAGGACCTCAGTTAGTTCTGTCGAAGATGGTACACTCGGCGAGCCCCGCCTTCATCTCGCAAGCAAGACTGGCAGTCCGTACCACTTGAGCTAGCTGCCCAAAACCAGAGAGGATCTGGTATTCTCATCCAAAGCGACACACATTGTTAGTACCGACATGAGCCATCACCTGAAGATGGCTGCACTCTATGCTGTTCACGACATCCAGAACAACCCGTTCCATCCTTGGTAGCCATATTCCTAAGGAGCCCAATTAGGTGCTTGATGTCTGAGCTCCCGGCTACCAGTAATTCCACCCTCTGTGAATGCCCAAATGTCGGAGGCCGAGAAGCTTTTTCTGGAACAGTGTGAGCGACTGCATCTGGCTCAGGGTCTTTGTCAGCCACAGATAGCGCCTGATACCTGTTCATCAGATGAACTATGGAGGCTCTCCTAGCGACTCCCCGAAAAGTCTTCTGCTGCCTTCCACATCTTGGAACAATCACTAACTCGACCATAGGTGGGGGATAAACCTCAGTGTGGGTGGCACCCAGGGCAACCCCAGTAGTGAACCGATAGGAGGCACCGATGACGTGCTGGACGTACCTGGATCCTCATATCTAGCCTCAAGCTGCGTGACCAAAGCCAACACTGCCTGGAGCTGTGAGTGAAGGGTCACCGACTTAGCTCGCATTTGATCACAGCAATCACAGTTCCCATCCGTACTAAAGATGGCGGAAATGTACTCTAGGCAGTTAATACAACAGGGAACTTTGCCTGATAAATACACAAACATGCACGAAATTAGCAGATTTAACTAAAGGGCACATATGAAATTTAGAAGAAGTTGATTCTAATGAGAAGTTGCATCAGTTCACAGAACAAAACAGTGTACTTTGGTACACTGCTGCACTAACGTAAGCTGCCGCTCGACACGAGGTGAATGTAGGAGACCAGTAGATTCGACTTGCAGTCTGTCGCAAATGCTGATTCCGTGAACTTTCAGCTAACAGCGTTTTTTGAAAAGATTTGTCTTATTTCCTCGCATATAAGCTCACATAGCATTTCCGTAAACCCTCGTTGTGATCAAACCAACAGGTAACAAATCTAGCAATATTGTTCCTTTAATCCGACCTGGTAGGCTTCCCAAACACTTGAGCAGTAATCAAGAATGGACCACATAAGCGCCTATAAAGAAATTAGTCTGTCATTGCTGCTATACACACACATCACTCCGCAGTCTTCAGACTGCTCATTACTCATATAATTTTTCACAGTCAGATGGACAAAATTATATCCCACGATATTAGTGACATGACGACTCGGATATTGCTTATCTCTTTGAAAGGACGTATTCGTCAAAATTAATTTGTTCGCGCATCTGAGCCTTCACTCAATCTATCTTGGATTCCGGGCACGAAACGTCCAGAACCTTGTAACACACAAGCTGTATCGCAGCCACCGGAAAAGAGCTGTTAATTTCGGCCTTCGGTAAGGGTATTGATTGCACTGAGGTGACAAAAGTCATGGGATACCTGCTGATATGGTGTCGGACACCCTTTTGCCCGGCACAGTGCAGCGCCTCGACGTGGCACGGACTCGGCAAGCTGTTGGAAGCTCCCTGCAGAAATATTGAGCCACGGTGGCTCTGTAGCCGCCCGTAATTGCTAAAGTGTAGCCGGTGCAGGATTTTGTGCGCGAGATTAGCTCTTTGATTGTGCCCCATAAATGTTCTAGGGATTCGTGTCGGGCGAAATGGGTGGCCAAATCATTCGATCGTATTGTCCAGAATGTTCTTCAAACCAATGGCGAACAATTGTGGCCTGGTGACATGGCGCCTTGTCATCCTTAAAAATTGTTTAGGAGCATGGAAGTCCATGAATGGCTGCAAATGGTCTCCAAGGAGCCGAACATTAACATTTTCAGTTGCACCAGAGGACCCAGACCATTGCACCTAATTACAACCCACATAATTATGGAGCTACCTCGAGTTTGCACATTGCCCTGTCGAGAACGTGTGTCCATGGCTTCGGGGTTCTACGCCACACTCGAACCCTGCCATCAGCTCTTACCAACTGAAATCGCGACTCATCTGACCAGGCCACGGTTTTCCAGTCGTCTAGAGTCCAACCGATATGGTCACAAATCCAGGAGAGGCACTGGAGGCGATGTCTTGCTATTAACAAAGGCTCTCGCGCCGGTCGTCCATTAACGCCAGATTCCGCCGCACTGCCCTAACGGATACTTTCGTCGTACGTCCCACATTGAATTCTGCAGTTGTCTTACGCAGTGTTGCTTGTTTGTTAACGCTGACAACTGTACGCAAGTGCCGGGCGGGATTAACCGAGCGGTCTTAGGCGCTGCAGTCATGGACTGTGCGGCTGGTCCCGGCGGAGTTTCAAGTCCTCCCTCGGGCATGGGTGTGTGTGTTTGTCCTTAGGGGATAATTTAGGTTAAGTAGTGTGTAAGCTTAGCAGTTTAAGTCCCATAAGATTTCACACACATTTGAACTCTTCTTCTTCTTCTTCTTCTTCTTTTCTCTCTCTCTCTCTCTCTCTCTCTCTCTCTCTCTCTCTCTCTCTCTTTCTCTCTCTTTTACGCAATCGCCGCTTCTCTCTGCCGGTAAGTGTCGGCTGTCGGCTTCTGCGTTGTCCACGGCGAAAGGTGATGCCTGAAATTTGGTATTCTCGCCGGACTGGGGGTCTCGTAATATTTAATTCCCTAAAGATTTCCGAAATGGAATGTCACTTGCGTGTAACTCCAACTACTGTTCGACATTCAAAGTCTCTTAATTCCTGTCGTGCGAACTTAATCACGTCGGAAACCTTTTCACAGGAATCACCTGAGTAACGCCCTTTTATACCTTGTGTACGCGACAGCACCACCACCTCTACATGTGCATATCCCTACCCCATGACTTTCGTCAGCTCAGCGTGTTTAGGTGTGATAGCGGTTCGTTACCGCAGACGCAGAGATGATTATTGAATTGAACCGTGTGCGTAAACCAACATGTGCATTGCATCCTGTACTTATAGGGAACTATATTAAAGGATAATTCCGAAATTAGAAAAGTCGCTCCGTTTAAACACAGTTTTATTTCATGTAGATCGAGCTTATGGACCGTGCTCAGTCTCTGTGAGTCGAGATTCAGCCAGCCTGCTTACCCACTAAGTTTATTTCACCTCGTTCGCGTTACTTCACGCGAAGTTTGTTTGAGACTTCTTCCGTTATTCCAAGTTTGTACACGATTCTCTCTCTCTCTCTCTCTCTCTCTCTCTCTCTCTCTCTCTCTATATATATATATATATATATATATATATATATATATATATATATATATATATGCTTACATACACGTGTCGCTCCACAATCTTCAAGCTGCTCATAATTCACAATTTTTCACAATTAAATTCACAAAACTATTTCCTGCTTATATTCAGTTACTATCACGACTCGGTATATTTGTTATCACTTTCAGAGTATTTATTCATCAAAATTCATTTGTCCGCGCATCTGGGCCTCCACTCTGACCACCTTGGATCCCGCGACCGCTGGTGCGAAACATCCAGAACCTAGCGCATCAGCTAAATCGCAGCCCCCGTACGAGTGCTGTAAATATCGGTCATTGGTTAAGGGTATTGATTATAGTAACCTTACAACTGGGAACCACGCGAGTGACGTGTGGTACACTGTCGAGAGCTTTCCGAAAATGTAGGAACAGATTCTGGCTGTTACCTCGGCTCGCAGGATATCGCCGTTAAGGTTGGCGCCGTACGATACGCAGTGACGAATTAGTGGTAATTACAGCCGGCAGTGGCTTCCCGTTTATACACAGGCGGTGGTTCAGTTTAATGATCAGCTGGCACCGAGCGGCTATCTCGAAATCGCGTGCAAGAGCGCGCTAAAAGCGGGCTCAGGGAAATCGCAAAGGGGTGGGGGGGGGGGGGGGGGGGCAGGGAACAAGCCGGCGGTACACGGTACAATTCTCTCTCTCTCTCTCTCTCTCTCTCTCTCTGCGCGCCGCCGCCGCGGGAGGTAATTTACCTGCCGAGGCGGGGCTAGCGGCTGGGTCGGCAAGTTGCGCGGCTCTGCGCTGGGAAGTCGCAGTTAACGCGCGCCTCTTGTTTGCATGCAGATGAGATGGAGCCGTGGCGTGGCGCCTCCCTCGCCTCGCCTCGCCTCGCCTCGCGTGCGGCCGCCCTGGCCGCGCCGTTATTAGCGCCGCCCCCGCGATAGCCGCCCCCGCCTCCCACCGCCGCCCCCGCGCCGCCGCCACTTGCTAATGCCTTGTACCATCAGCCGTGCTGAGCTGGCGCCACGCCACACACGAGCGGGCCGCAGCCGTGATTGGCGCTGTAGGCCAGCTCCGGCCGCGCGCCGACTGTGTTTGAGGACCGTGCGGCGGCCCGTGGAATAGAGAGGGCAGGGCGCAGGGGTCAGCCGCGGTGAACGGCTGACGCACGCCGCACCGGCGCCAGCAGCAGCCCCGCGCTCTCATAAGCTGGATGTAAACCGCTCGCCACAGTTTTGCACCGCCTGCAAATCTGCGAAAGTGGCGCGCTCGTTTTCGAGGGGCGCGGGTAATCTCATTTCGTTCTCGAGATATCGGTTTTATACCCGGCGCCTAATTCTGCACTTGCATATCGCGAATCGTGCGGTCGAGGCAATTGTCATTTTTCACAATTAGTCCAAGACATCGAAACGATGCATAGTAGCACGCAAAGAGGCATTTCTTTATTCACTGAGATATGGAAATAACTCGTTCGCAGCAGTGAGTCTGGAGGCAGAGCAAGACGTGTAAACACGCCAATAGCGCTTAAGGAAAACCCAGAGACTGTTTTTAAACACGTCCTCAGTACCTGGGGAGTGGCGGAGCAAGACAAATTAACTCGGCCACAGCAGTCAGAGGGCTAACTCTCATTAAGGGATAGAAGCTGATAGATTTGACTTGTTTTAGCACGAGTACTTACTTACGTACGAGTAAGTGTCCAGTATGTCGGTATGTACCCCCTTATCCTGTTTCCACATTTCCGTACACCTCCACAGAGCGAGGCGGCGCATTGGTTGGCACACTGGACTCGCATTCGGGAGGACGACGGTTCGAACTCGCGTCCGGCTATCCTGATTTAGGTTTTCCATAATTTCCCCAAATCGCTTCAGGCAAATGCCCGTATGGTTCCTTTGAAAGGGCGCAGTCGACTTCCTTTCCCCATCCTTCCTTAATCCGATGGGATCGCTGCTTGGTCCCTTCCCCCAAATCAACCAATCTAAACATCTCCATGTTGTTCTTGACATAGTTTTGAGCATGCCCGGTGCAATAGCGCGAAATGCGTCCTCAGCAGTGCAGGCTTCGGCAGCTATTCGGTCGGCCGTACTTTCAAATACGCGCGCTGCTAGTTACGCAGCCGCGTTTCCCACAGCCGCCACCACGGCACGAGGGCGCTGCCAGGAAAGATTACGCCAAAACTCTGTACAGGGAAATTACGGCCACCTTGCTAGTAGCCGCCAGTTTAGGCCCACTGCGCCGCTGGTGATAACATTGGCTTCTGCAGCATATTCAGCCGTGTATGCTAAAGAAGTGCACTCAACCTTCTAATGCACTGCTAAAACTGATCAGTGGCTTCAAACGGAACATGTCGAATATTTAGCAACCGAAAAATATCAACAAATTTAAGCTAAATGACTCGAAAAGCATTTGTTGTGGCGGGCATGAAACAGTTTTTTCTCTGCTATCCTTTATTAATAGCGAAAGCAGATTTCGCAGTTCAGTTTGCGGTATCGAGTTTGAACACCTGTTTTCGTAATTATCGTTAAATTGGCCCTATTCGATAGTCAGCAGGACGAAAGGGAACTAATATTAGTTTGCAAGTGCAAGGAAAAATCCATCGCTTATTTAAAGCTCTATATCGGCTTACTTCTTGTTCCTGCTTCTCGGTACTACGAAATTCGCCCAATGTTTCTTTTCTTATACGAAATAAAGCTTTGGATTCTTGATAAACGTGTCCATATGATTACGCATGCTTTACATTTTTGTCAGATCTAGCCCATTAAATGTTGTCTGCAGTCCTGCCCCGTTAGCTGAGTGGTCAGCGCAGCGGAATGCCACGCCAAGGCGCCCAGGTTCGATTCTCGGCTGGGGCAGGAGATTTTTCTCCGCTCAGGGGCTGGGTGTTGTGTCGTCATTGTCATCATTTCATCACCATCTCCGACGCGCAAGTCGCCGAGTGTGGTATCGAATGCAATAAGTACTTGCCCTCTGCGGCCGAACGTCCCCGAATGGGGGACTCCCGGCCCACAATGCCGTACGCTCATTTCGTAGACATAACAGACAGCGTTGCGCAGTTCGTCATTCGTAGCATAACGACGTGCAGATACTTGCGCCTTAACGACTCCACCCGCAACGAGTTGTCATCTGTGGTGAGGTCAGGACATCAAGACGGTCATTTCAAGGGAGCTGGTGAACCGCGACCAATCCACCGTCCCGGAAAGTGTTCATTTAGGAACTCGCGCACTGCAAGATCGTAGTGATGAGGCGCTCCGTCCTGCTGCAACCGTATGCTGAGGTATTAACCCTGTTCGTAACAGGTGTAAATAATTTGCGCCATTCACAGCTCCTTCAAAAAAGTACGCTCCAAGCAGACATTGTGACATCATCGCTGTCCATATAATTACATGAAGCGGATTCCTTTCTAACTCGACTGTCTGGCTCTAACGGCAATACCTCTAGCACGTAGCTGCGATAAATCGCACATTCACCTGAAAACATAATCGTGGCACGGTTCACTGCATTTGGAGATACAGTTAACAAAACTCGGCTGACTAAAACACGCTCATTCAGATAACTTTTCTCGGTATACCGAGCTCCGAAGCGCGTTTACATGTCCACTTAATAGGATTGTGCAATCGAAGCAGATACTCCGGCGCATGTTTCTTCTCTTCTTTCCACTCCGCGGCCTGCGAAAAGCACAAGCACCTATTTCCCAATCCAACCTTTCGCGGTACAGCCTTATTAAATCTTTACTGGAATACTCTCATAATCAGTCTTGCTGCGTACCCTGTGTGTTGTCGTTCGTGTAACCACACACTACTCACTAAGCTCTCCTCAGCAGTGAACTATAACCGCTCACATCTGCCATGGCTACAAATTAAAACTCGGCTGCGACCGCTGCTGCCCAAACATGTAAACATGGATTCCAACAATTGATAAGAAGTAACAGAGCTACCAACCTGCATAATAACATTTGATACTAAACAGGAATTGCAGGATACGGGGGCTTATCTCCCGCCCTGCAAATTGAAGCCTCGGGCTAGCATTACAAGGCAGTTTTTGGCTCTTACATGCATCACCCTTCGACTGCTGCAGACGTGCTCTCTGCATTTCGTGCCGTGCGCGGCTTTGTTTCCGCTGTACTGTTCGCCTGATGGCCGCCGTATGTGCTGAGACACGGCTTCCTGCCCGCCATGAAATACTCATCACCCAACTTGAAGGAAACTTTTCAGTGAAAAAATTTGGTTTTTGCTCATCTTGCGGTCTGACATCTTCGGTTGTAAAAGAACTGAATTTCTTACCGCTCTTCGTCATAGTGCCTGTGCTGCATCAAATTAAGTAAAGCATTCCACGAAATTTTAAAGAACTTAACAGGGGCAAAACCGAATTACGTAGAATTTGTGCATGGTTGATTTCAGCTCGTACATTGCTGTGTGTGAAATTTGAATAAGATATCGAAATTTAATTTTAAATTAAGAGTAGAACGATACTTTATTTCGTTCTTGAGATGCTGGTGTTTACATCCGGTGGAAGGTTACGAGTCTCCTGCCCAATTTCGTATTTCACTAATGGTTCAAGATGCCGAAACGATGTGCGTTTTTTTTTACAAATAATAGCACGCTAAGAGGCACTTTTTTGTTCACCAAGATAAGGAACTAACGCGTTCGCGGCAAGGGGAGGGTCGGTGGAACGGAGTCCTCAAACGCGTCAATAGCGCTCAGGGAAGACAAAGAGACTGCATCTGAACACCCATTCAGCACCTGGGATGTGGCGGAGCATGAGGATTTAATATTTCCACAGCAGTCAAAGGGGTAGTTCTCGTTATGGGATTCATCTACTGGCAATAGTGGCTGGAGGCATTGGCGACATGCTGATCGCATGTACCATGAACATAGTTCGCTCCTCATACTACCTTGTAGGTATCCGTCGGCTATTCAGAAAGGTGTAAGACCTAACCTGTGAATGGTGACAGTGGTGTGGTTAATTTAGTAGATATTTATTATTTGTAGGCTGTAATAAACATAAAAAAGGTGCAATTCCTATACGCCACTAAATTTGTGCTGTTATCGACGTATATGCCACTGCTCTCCGGTTGCCAGATACATTATTACAGTGGCAACCACTTTTAACATCTTTGTCGTAACGATTCTCCAAAAGTATGCCTTCATAAAAGCGCATTACGGCGGTGCAGAAGCACTAGAACCTCACTAGGTCACACTACTTGTGTCATTTCTGATTTCTACGTATTAGAAAGTCATCATCAGATGATCTATTGAAGAAGAAAGAAACGGAGGGATAGTGATATACTAGGGGAAAGTAATATACTAGGAAACTAAACAATAAAATCAAAGTAACTTCTATAAGCTGTTAAACGCACTTGAATACTTTGCTTAATAACTCGTTAAAATACAACTGAATAGGCCAGGAGAGGCACTTAGAGGAAAATATATCTGTCTGAATAGCCGTCAAACCACTTCTTTCCCGTCCTTTACCTTGGTGATAAGCGAACAACCTGACGGATTTTGCTGCATTTATACATTAAATGTTAATTATTGTTTGATTAAGTAGAGCTTTGTCACGTTGAGGACCTGAGTCTCAGTGTATGGGATCTCTCTCTCTCTCTCTCTCTCTCTCTCTCTCTATATATATATATATATATATATATATATATATATATATATATATATATATGTGTGTGTGTGTGTGTGTGTGTGTGCGCGCGCTTATACCATTTGTAATAATTATAACGTAGGGAAAAAAAACAGCAGTGTTGTATCTCATAATTTGACGATGTTTTGTAGCAGAAGTAAAGGGAAAGTTCAGAACTAAAGCAAACCAAGCCTGTGTTTAGCTGTCTCTCAATAGAACATACTACTGAATTTTGTAAACAATTTTACTTCTCAATGTAATATTGAACCAAGTCCATAGTTCAATTTTCATGCACCAGATGGTATTAGCCGTCTTTCCCTCAGAAATACTGTCGCAGCAGTATAGTTGTTTTTTTCACAATTACAGTGAAGTAAGTCCACGATAGTCTTGTTCTATGACTCTTACAGAGTCTTGATGTATTTCTGTGCTTTAAATGTTTTATAAGTAAACAGCGAAACTTTTGAGTCTTAATAGTTTGAGAAGTGATGGAAGGCTATTCAAATATACATTTGTAAAAAGTCAACTATGTAGTTCTATTTTTAGACTCGTGCACTGGACAAAATCGAAACATTAAAAAGTCTTCTATTCCTAACTTGAAAATAGAAGCTGTGGATTTCAAATTTCTACAGTATTGTAATTCATTGTTGTCTCACAGTGCTGATGCTAGTATAATTATAAAAGCTAGTAAGAAACAACAATGCCTTTACATGGCAGAGGACTGGATCAAAATCACAAAAGCGGCAAAGAGGAAAAAGCTCAAATTCACTTTTGTTCTGATTTCTAGGAATGAATTCGGACTTGTGTTTTTTGTGATATTTAAGCGCTAGTGAACACTCTTCTTTCGTAATCATAGCTGTAATGGCATCGTGATCGCTAATGCCCGTTTCTATACTGACGTCTATAAGGTCCGGCCTATTTGTAGCTGCAAGGCGTAATATGTTTCCATTCCACGTGGACTGCCGAGCTAGCTGCTTAACACAATTTTAAGAAAGTTGTCGGTGAGCAGAAAGCGTTGCAAAGCGGTATGAGGTGGCACGAGCGTGTGAGAGCTGTGGGAGGGAGGGAGGACGAATGGTCGATTTCGGTTTATTGGGAGAGTTTTAGGAAAGAGTGGTTCACCTGTAAAGGAAACCGCATACAGGACATTGGTGCGAGCTATTCTTGAGTACTGCTCGAGTGTGGAGGACATCGAAGCAGTTCGGATGTGGTCTAGTAGATTTGTTACCGGTAGGTTCGAACATATGTGTTACGGAGATGCTTCGGGAACTCAAATGCGAACCCCTGGAGGGAAGGCGACGTTCTTATAGAGAAACACTCCTGAGAAAACTTCGAGAACCGGCATTTGAAGCTGTCTGTCTAACGATTCTACTGCCGTCAACATACATTGCGCGGAGCACCGTACGGTGGCTTGCGGGGTATCTGTGTAGATGTAGATGTATTGATACCAAATCTTACGTGACATAGTTTCCTTAGAGTTTCATAGTTATCCCGTACATCGTTGAGTTTTGTCCTTCCAAGCAATAACTGTAATCGGTTTGTGATAAGGCGGAAGGTCGTGTTGTATCGGAAGCACAAGCCATCTCTAAATGTTTTCTTAATTTTTGAAAGTCCTTTTGGAACATTTTTCAACCTAACAATAGTGTCATACATAACTTAATAGTTTTAGAAAACTCGAAGTCATAAAAATACACATTCGTTGATCTCTTAATACTTTTTCCATCTCTTCCATTTGGATGGTTTGATGCGACATGAAATTTTAATACGTAAAAGCAGTTTTCTTGTGAAGACGTTTTAATTTGATCGTAGATAGGCATAAAATTGAAATTGTCCATTAGGTCATCTAGTTTGTCAAAGGATGTATAAAGTTGTACCTTGCTGGAACCTGGTGCAGACTCGTGGGTTCAACTGTATTCGGCCATTTCATTATATAATAGTGCAATTATTTGTACTGGTGCTATATTTTCACTTACAAGGAGAGGCCCCCAGCGGTGGGATACAGTCAATACGGTGAAGTAGCTTAAGATCCAATGAATCACACCCTGAAGCGTTTCACCTTGATGGGCCCGCGGTTGCGAATAATCGACGAAAAAATTTTCAGAATTTAGCGTGGTGGTGTACAGCTTAAAAAATATTGATCACCAGACTGGTTGCATGGCATAGTGATCAAGGTGCCGACCTCACATGTAAAAGGATGCAGGTTTTAATATCGCCAGGTTCATAGACTTTTTTTAATTTTAAATCCTTATCAAAATGACTTTGATCACTATTTTTATTCAGTTAAATGGTTTACATACAGTTTTTTTATTTGTATTCCTATGTCACGTCATTTTAATCAACCTATTTACTTCTTAAGGTACTCTTATTTTCTACTTCCTATCAGTCTTCTTCCACTTGGAATCTTGGTGCACGTGAATTTAATAATTTTTATTTATTTGTCATAATTCTTAGAAACTGAAAATGCCAGTGTGTCAGTTAAAACACAAAAGACTGTGCAGTTGTTTCAAGAATATATTTTTCGTTGCAAAATGTATATCTTTTTGGATCGCAGTTGTCATGTAGACATTTAAAACATAAATTCTTATTGTACTATGAACAAAATAACGTGGGTGATTATTTAAACGAAATCGGGCTCAAATGGCTCTAAGCACTATGGCACTTAACATCTGAGGTCATCAGTCCCCTAGACTTAGAACTACTTAAACCTAACTAACCTAAGGGCATCACACACATCCATGCCCGAGGCAGGATTCGAACCTGCGACCGTAGCAGCAGCGCGATTCCGGACTGAAGCACCTAGAACCGCACGGTCACAACGACCGACTACGAAATCGGGGATCATAAGTAAAATTGAATACAAGTAAAAGGAGAAATAGAAATAACGAATGTAATAACATGGACAAAAATGTAAGATGATGATGAAATGGAAGTTAATACATAACAAGAATCAAAATCACATGAATAAGGATTCCAAGTGTAAAGAGACTGATAGGAAGAAAATGAGAACAAATAATATATTTCATGTGATGAGTAATATGACATGACAATGACATAGACAAAAATACATTCAAACCAATTAACTGAATACAAAATAACGATCCAACTAATTTCAATAAAAATTTAGAAATAAAAAATTTCAAAGCATCTGACAAGATTGGAATCCACATCCTTTTTCATGTGAAGTCAACACCATAACCATTACACAGTGCAACCAGTCTGTAAATTGTTATTTTTAAACCTGATGAGCATTACGCGAAATTTTTATTTTTTTCCCCGATTGCTTGCAAACTAGGTCACAGCAGGGTGTGACGCTTGGGATCCTGTCGTCCATCAAAATGTCGATCCCGCCGCTAGGGACCTCTATTAAATTTAATAACGCTTCTGTACCCAAAGTCATAAGCTGGCTATGCAAAATTTTTAATGTGATCATACAATATTGTTTCCTTGTGTTCATTGAATGATCTCTTGAAAACGTATTTGATAAAACAGGATTCATGCGACCTCTTTGTTGTCCCATAAAGCTTTCAGTCCATCGTCCAATGTACTTCTTGGAACGGAATGTTTCTCACTTGCTTCCCTGCTCATCGTTTCAAGAAGTCCGAAGTTAAGTTTTTATACTGATTTTGGCGATTTAACGTTTCCATTGTTATTACTTGAGCTAGATATTGTCACAGTCTACAAAATGGAGAATAGTACAAACAATATTACCTACTTGCAAACAAAACACAACGTTCCAGAGTTAAGTTTTGTGGACTGGAAAACTCGGTAGTAACAGACAACTTTTGTTGTCACCCCGAAATGCACTGTTGTTTTGATTCAAAATCTTGGTCATGGCCCTCTATGTCACTGCAGTGGCGCGACAGGTGGTACACTAGCGCTAAGGACTACCAATGACTTTTATCCGTTTATCCAGTACAGTTAGCTGTGTGATATTACTGATCATTCACTGCTAAAAAAATCTTATTCTTAGCATGTTGATTACAACCATTTAATTGAAGTATAGTGCTTTAGCAAGGCGCACTTCTGTCGGGCTTCCTGATGCCAGATACTCCTGCGTCACGATGCCTGGGGAGATGGTGTAGGCAGGGCAGCGGAGGGAGTGGATCATCGTCTGCTCAACACCACACGCACAGGACACATCTCGATTATTGCAGAATCCCCGTTTTAACATGGCAGTTTTAATTTGGCCAGTCCCCATGCGAAGTCTGTCAAGTGAGTTCCATGTTGGTCGTGACAGACTGTTTCTGGAGGTAGCTCCTCTTTTGGTGGTATCGAATCACTTCTCTCTCTTTTCTGTCAGCGTTGAAGCCTCTCCTCCGCCTTTGACTTCTCTAAGGGGGAGTTACTTGAGATGAAGCTTTTCCTGCTGCAGAAGACGTCGACAGTTTTGTGGGTGTTTGTCATTAGTGCCCCTTTTACATTTCGCTGTTAGTATCTTCTTGATATGGGGTGGGGCTATTCCAGTCAGAACGTGGATCTTACGAACTGAGGTTGTTGTCTGCCGTCCTGTCACCTGCAGGCAAGGTTGCTGGAGAACGACATCAGCCTGTTTCGAGTGCCAGGGTTGGTACCGCACAGGGGAAGCATATTCTCCTGTTGAGTAGCAAAAGACTAGAGCCGACGTCTTTAGTACATGTGGGCTTACTCCCCAACTTGAGCCTTTGAATTTATAAAGGTATTACTTCGTGCTGCGACCTTCATTCTGACACTTATCATTATGTTTCTTGAATGTCAGACTCCAAGCAACAATAACCCAGAGGTATTTAGGAGTATCAGTTCCCAGCCCTGAGACTTTTAAGCTGTAGTTAGCGTGAGAGATGGAAAGCGCTGACTACTGTTCTGTTTGGATTTGGCCTCAGGCTTGCCTAACAGATGATAAAGGAACATGTTCCCCTTAAACACTTAACCGAACATACCTACACTTTCAAAACGATTGTGGTTATTTAATTTAAGTGGAGTTTTGTCTTTCTAGTCCATTCTCTCAAAATTGAGTGTAATGGACCCAGTACATCTTCTTCTTGAGACATCGCAGGTGGAATGTGCTGCTGCTGCTTCTTATTCTTAGAGCGGTGTTATTTCTGGTGTACGTGTTGATATGAAGTTTCTTGACGGCACGCAGACCGAGGCTGGCGAGGGCGACGGAGAGCAGGATGGCGGCGGCGGGAGCGGCGGGCGCGGCCAGCAGCTGATGAAGCAGATGGGCCGGCTGTGGCTGAAGGCGGAGGTGCGCGAGCTGGAGACGCGCGTGCGCCGCCTGGGCCGCGGGCCGCGCCTCTCGCCCTACCTGGCCGTCGACAGCGCCGCGCTCACCCACCACCTGCCCAAGGTGCGGCACCTGGTCGCCGCCAGGCGCTTCATCGTGCTCGTGCCCGCCATCGGTAAGCGCCGACGAGCCGCGGGCGAGGGCGGGGGCGGCGGCGGCAAGTCCCCCTGCCCCCTAGTATTCATTTCATTTGTTTACTGAGGTGAACCAGCGGAGTGCAGCAACTTGACGTGTTACGGGCTCAACAAGTCGTATTGCCTCTATAGCCGCCTGTAACTGTGAAAGTGTTGCCAGGCTGGATTTTGTGCACAAATTGACCTCTCAGTTATGTCTTAAAATGTTCGACGGTTTCGTGTCGGTCGATCTACGAGGCTAAATCACTCGCTCGAATTGTCCAGAAATTCCTTCAAACCATTTGTGAACAATTGCGACCAGGTGACATAGCGCATTGTCATCCGTGAAAATTGTTTGAAGTCCACGAGTGGCTGCTAACGGTGTCCGAGAGTTTGACTCGGACGAGAGAACAGAGTCCATTCCATGTAATAACAGCCCACACCATTATAGAGCCATCACAAGCTTGCACGGTGCCTTGTTGTCAACTCGTGTCCTTGACTTAGTGGGGTCTGCACCACACTCTAACCCAACCCAACCCAACCCAACCCGACTGAAATTGGGACACGCCTGACCAGGCCACGATTTTCCAGTCTAGGGTCCGACCGATACGGTCGGGAGTCCAGAAGAGACACCCAGGCAATACCGTGCTGTTAGAAAAGTCACTCGCGTCGGTCGTCTGCTGCCTCAGCCGATTAACTCCAAATCTTGCTGCACTGTCCTAATGGACATTGTGTGTCGCACATTGATTTCTGTGATTATTTCGTGCAGTGTTAATTAATACACAAAGACAGCTGCTATATCTCATTAAATGGAGGCCATTGGTGACTGTGATGTATGTGGTGAGAGGCATTGGCTAAAACTTGGTATTCTCAGCACACATCTTGACACAGTGAATCTCAGAACATTTTATTCCCAAACATTTTCTGAAAGGGATGTCCCCTGTGCCTAGCTCCAGCTACCATTCTGCATTCAAAGTCTTTTAATTCGTGTTCTGTGGCCACATTCACATTGGATACCTTTTCAAATGAATGACTCGAATACAAGTGACAGCTCCACGAACGCCCTGCCCTTTTATACCTTGTGCACTTGATACTACTGCCATCTGTGTATGTGTCTGTCGCTGTCCCTTGACTTTTGTCACCTCAGTACACATTGGTATGTTCCCCAACATGCTGTACACACATTTTCGTACGCCTGCATGTTCTTTTGGCATGTCCAGTTTTATGGTGTGAAATGTATCTTTAAGAGCATTGTACAGTTATCTGGTGTGGGGTGCTCAGGACTTCAAGGGAAGTCATGTTGCTGATGAACCACGGCCTATCCACCATATTGTAGGAACTTGCACACTGCAATAGAGTAGTGAGGAGTTGCCCTGTCTTGCTCCGACCATAAGGGTTTTGTGAAGCCCCTTTCCAAAAACTGAGGTATTAACCATGTTAGTAACAGGTGTAAACAATTTGCGCCATTTAGAATTCCTTCAAAGGAGAACGGTCCAATCAGATATTGTGATGTCACCACTGGCCATATCATTATATGAGATGGGGCTTCATTTCTAACTTGACTGTGTAATGAGGATTCTCTTTGGCCCTTGTGACTATATTTCTAGCACATGAGCTGCAATAAATGGCACGTTCATCTGAAAACATAACCTTGGCATGGTCCACTACATTTGGAAATGGAGTTAGCAAAGCTTGGCATGCTAAACTATGCTCATTCCTGTCTGTATCTGATAACATGTTTACAAACATCGTTCGAAAAGTTCTGACCATAAGTTGTTTTCTCGTGTTATCTCCCATTGTTGCCCTTTGTATACAGAGTTCAAAGCACGTTTACGTGGTGACTTCATAGGAGATTATTTAGTCAAAGTAGAGACTCCGTCACATGTTTCTTCCTGTGTTTTATTCCTTCCTCTCCACAACCTTCCTCTAACAGCGTCAAAAGCAAACATGCATCTTCCCCATTGTAGAAGTGTTGCCTTTCGTGGTGGAGATTTATGAAATCTTTCCTGGAGTGCTCCTATAATATCTGTCTCATTGTCCTGTGTGCTATTGTTCATGTGTGACACACACACACACACACACACACACACACACACCACCCACCACCCCACACTCCTTGGTCGTGTAACTATGGATGCTCATGTCTTCCATGACTCATGGCTTCAAAATGGAACTTGACTGCAACTGCAAAAACATGTAAACATGAATTCCAACAATTGATACGAAGTAACATAGATACCAAGCTGCATAATAACGTTTGAAATTAAACGGATTTTTAGGGATCTGGGGATTTTTCAGGGTATGCGAATTTCTCACCCAACCTCTATATACTACTGGAGCTTATATAATCATTAGACCTGCAATTCTGTTTGAAAGGTGCAACAGTCACCAGAGTGCAGTAGTGTTGTCCACGGTTAATGCTATTACCAGCTGTAGCTTAAAAAAGGGACGTGAGCAGTGTGAAATGTTGAGTGATGACACTCTTGTCAGGCGGTGTTATCAGCACAAAGCGGGCCACATTGTGGGTTTCCATTTGGCCGGCTGGTTGAATCGTGCATTTTCCAGATTTGTGAACTCTTGAATGACAGCGACCTCTTGTTGGACTAATGTGAAGAGGAGTGCAGGCATACTCGTCTACAAGATTCCGTTCGACCATCTCTGACCACAAAAAGGCAGGATTGTTGTATTGTGCAGCAGGCACGTTGTAACCCCGTTCACACTTCTGCTTGCCGTCCAAGAATGAGTAACAGATGCCTTCCAACATTCTGTATCATCCTGCACTGTTACTGGGAGACTAGCAGTAGCTCTACTAGAGAATTACCAATCTGTGCATAGGCTGGCATTATTGCATTGCGTTGTGTTGAGTGCTGAATTGTGCTTCTGCACTATCCAGGATGACAATTGTTGAGGTCCCATTACACAGCAGTGTTAATACATGCTGTCACAATGTCCAGAGTCATCGAATATGGCTTAAGGTAATTGCTGATGGAACTCTAATGACACAGTAGAACATAACTGACATACTGCATCGTCATGTGGTACAACTCGGGTCACAATATCATCGTAGCAGTTTTCATCAGGATAATGCTTGTCCAGACGTGGCACTTGCCTCTCTGAACAGTCTGCGTCGTTCTGAGGTACTCTTGTGGCCAGTAAAATTCCCACATCTCCCAGATAGAAGATGCGGATGACTGGCACAGATGTCAGCTCTATTCAAGGGCCAGTATCCAGGATACTAAGAATCATTGACAGCACTTGCGAGCTACTGTGCCTCAGGAGAGGACACAATGGGTTCCCAACAGAGTCAGTGCAAGCATCCAACCTAAGGAGAGGGCAGTGTCATAGTGATAAGTGAGTTAGTACTGCCAAGTTCTATGTAAACTTGACTTGGTTTTGTGATTAGAGAAAGATAATCACATAACATCTCAGCCTGTGAAGTTTCATTACATTTCCTCCTCCCTTCCTGCGTCCTTCACTATTTTTGTCAGAAGTGTACTTCTGCAAATATTAATTTCAAAGATTATTATGAAAAAGGTAATGTTCAGAAAGTAAAGTAGCATGAAAACAGTTTAAAAAGGGCAAGAAATTCTAGAAAATACCACGCTATTTTTAAAACAGGTCCACTTGTAGCTCTGGAAAACCCACAAGGTTGAATAAGGCAAGACAAAAGGGGAAAGGGCCTCAACTAAACAAACTTGGAAACACTGACTCTCAAGAATGTAGGCAGAAACAACCAGCAGAAACAAGAATCCCTTTTAGACACTCGCATAGCCATATTGTGGAGGCCTGTGTTCACAATCATATTACTAACAAGGGAACCTCCCCATCGCACCCCCTTCAGATTTAGTTATAAGTTGGCACAGTGGATAGGCCTTGAAAAACTGAACATAGATCAATTGAGAAAACAGGAAGAAGTTGTGTGGAACTGTGAAAAAATAAGCAAAACATACAAACTGAGTAGTTCATGGGAAGATATGCAACATCAAGGACACTGGGACCGTAGGAGCGCCGTGGTCTCGTGGTAACACGAGCAGCCGCGGAACGAAAGGTCTTTGGTTCAAATCTTCCATCGAGTTAAAACTTTAATTTCTTATTTTCAGTTTATGTGACAAACTCTTATGTTTTTATCACTTTTTTTGGAGTGATTACCACATCCACAAGAAAACCTAAATCGGGCAAGGTAGAAGAATCTTTTTACCCATTCGCCAAGTGTACAAGTTAGGTGGGTCGACAACATATTCCTGTCATGTGACGCACATGCCGTCACCAGTGTCGTATAGAATATATCAGATGTGTTTTCCTGTGGAGGAATCGGTTGACCTATGACCTTGCGATCAAATGTTTTCGGTTCCGATTGGAGAGGCACGTCCTTTCGTCTACTAATTGCACGGTTTTGCGATGTGGTCGCAAAACACAGACACTAAACTTATTACAGTGAACAGAGACGTCAATGAACGAACGGACAGATAATAACTATGCAAAAATAAAGAAAGTAAAATTTTCACTCGTGGGAAGACTTGAACCTAGGACCTCTTCTCCTGCAGCTGCTCATGCTACCACGGGACCACGGCACTGCTGAGCTCACATTCTCCTTGATGTTGCCTATGTAGCCCATGGACTACTCAGTTTGTATATTTTGCTTATTTTTTCACAGTTCCACACAACTTCTTCCTGTTTTCTCAATTGATCTGTATTCAGTTTATCAAGGCCTATCCACTGTGCCATGTTATAACTAAATCTGAGGGGGGTGCGATGGGGAGGTTCCCTTGTAAGGGAAATGCTGGCAACACTGAGTGTATGCTTCCATTTACACTAAGTAAATTATTACTCCTGTAAATTTCACTACATCGATGCCCAAAGCGTCAGTACAACCAAATTTCTCGTTGTTATATTGAAACATTTTATGTACTCAGTAATATGGAAAGGGGACATTTCTACTCATTACATGTCAGAATATTTTGGACAATTGAAGCGAATGATTTGGCCATCCAGATTGCTCAACATGAATCCCATCGAATTTTTGTGGGACATTATTGAGAAGTCAGTTTGTGCACAGAATCCTTCACCCACAACACTTTCACAATTATGGACATCTGTAGAGGCAGCATGGGTCAAAATTTCTTCAGGGTACTTCCAACAACTTGTTGAATCCATGCCACATCGAGTTGCTGCACTGCATCAAACGGAGGTCTGACACGATATCAAGATGTATCCCATGACCTTGGTCACCTCACTGTATCTTTTCCATATTGTTATTCTATCCAGGACTTCCCATTGTTTTAAACCTTTGAGGTGCTGGCCTTTAGGTTGCAGCCTAGATAACCTGTGCATGAAGACGGCCCTAGCCAGTCTGTCTACAAGTCCAGTAGGTGCCAGTAACCAGGTAGATGCCATATTCCTCGACATGTCAAGGACATTCCGTACAATTCTGTATTGTCGCCTAATGAACAAAGTATGTGCATATAGAATGTCCGGTGTGACTGGTTTGAAGAGTTCCTAGCATAGAGAACACAATATGTTGTTCTTAGTGGAGAGAAGTCTCCAGGTGTAAAAGTAATTTTGGGCATACCCCAGGGGAGCGTTATGGGACCATTAATGCTTACAGTACACAAGTTGATTCAAACATTGCACACAAATTCAAGGAGCTGAAGGACAAACAGTGTGCTTTCACATGAAGTTCAGCAAAAATAATGTACTAACTCACTGTTCTTCACAACTACGTAACATAGTGCCACATACCCTGTGTATTGGACCGGAAGGGAACACCTCAACTAAGACACCACTGCGGCATTCACATTAACATTGGGCTGAAGACTTTTTCTTAAGGAATAACTACTGATTAAACCGGATATTTAGAATATGGTATAAGGTGAACTGGTTACCTGTCCTGCATGGCTGCACTGTCACATTCACTCCCGGAAAACAGAGAGGGAAGGCAGTAACATTGTACACTCAAATATTCTTACAAGCAGGGTGTTGTTAATCGCTGCGCGTCTGTATGCATCACTGAGTGAAGTGCTCATTAGAATAAGAACAGAAACGAGGCATTCAGTGTATCTCGACTGCTCATGACACTTGACTAGCAGTATCTGTAAAACTACCCCCCTTGGTGTTGTTACTATTTTCCACATCTGTCTCTGTTGTTTCGCCATCGGCTGTTTGCTGCAGATGATAATGCTGTCTCTTTGTTCAAACCTGTGTCGCCCTATTGATTATATTTTCATTTTCCTCATCTGGTGAAGTATCTCTCTTCCATTAGTCATCACACACTTTTTTGGCATGATAAATGGCCTTTACAGCCATCCAATGTCACAGCGGTAAAATTTAATTTCACAGTAAAATAGAAGATTGACCAAAGTGGTCTAGTAGTTAGCACTTTTGACTAGTAACTTCGACATTCCGGGTTTGATTCTTGGTGAGGACTGTACATTTTTGTGTGATGGAAGGGTCTGGAAGGAGGTTCACTCAACCATGTGAGGTCAACTGGAAAATTTGTGGAATATAAAAGCAGTGAATTTGAGACCCAAGTTGCCGAAGTAACAGTACCTCGAAATGATTTCACCAGGCTAGGTGTCACACAATGATTATGTATTACTTTTGTAATTAAAAGCAGTCCAGATCCCAATAAATTATTTATTTTGTAGTGTGCGACATGCACCAGTAGCTGCAGCTCCAGCACCCGGCTCCTTACATCAGCTGGAACTGGTGCCCTGAACACAGCCATATAGAAACAAAAATAAATAATTTATTATGATGCTGACTGCTTCTTATTATTGAAATATTAAGTATGATCTCTGTGGTTCCTTGGTCATTGTAGAAGTTGCTAGCTTATTTATCAGCAGCAGAAGTGTTTGCTGTTATTTTTTCGAGTTGAAGAGTGAGGCGGTACATGTATTATGACAATACATCTTATTCTTGGCAAGACTCTGGACCAATTCTATAGCATTTAGATTTTGGCAGTATGCCAGCAGCAGGAAAAGAACTTTTTTCTGCAAAATTTTGTTACTGGAATAAAGAGGAGAAGATAGGTGCTCCTTAATTAATATCAACAATAAAACCTTGCTCGTCTCTACAGATTTTTAAATTTCTCTGTTACTTTTTACTCGGTAGTCCAAAGTGCCCTGTCATAGTCATAGTGGAGAAGTGAACACAAAACTAAACTATGCATTGTCGTGTGACAGTGCACAGTTCTATGGAAATAATCTTCACACATTGTTACATTACAACAATTATTTACAGTGTACTCGTGTGAATGCACAGTTCATCTAAATAAACCTTTGGCTGCTTTAGTTTTACAAATCCACTCATAATCATGTGTTCATTTTGGAACCTTCTAAAATCGAATCCCATAGATGGAACAGTTTTCTGAAAGTTTCTTAATCACCCTGGAAGTCCAGTTCTGTGCGGCAAATGTTGTGAACTTTTGCAAAGAAAGTGTTCCCTTATATTGTCCATAACATCACTCATTGCTGTCTAATATCACATTTACCTATATCATCAGTGATATATTTGTTTGTGCATTTTACTTATTCTGCTTCAAGGGCAGATACTGAAATCCTACTCCACTTGGCATCATGTACCTTCTTCTGTAGTTTGCACACCATTGTCAGCTTTTGGTTGTCAACATTTGCTTGCACATTCTGTCACCTTCTCATTGTCTCATTCTCATTGTCAGTAAAGTTGATGACATTGGCAGCAGGTTCTCGTAGCTTCCCACAAAGTCATTTTCTGCAATCACTTTTCCTGCTTGCAATGCGTTGTAATGATGCATGCTTCTTTGGACTGGAACATAATTGTACTTAGCCGCATGACAAGTTGTTGTCTGCTGCAGCCAGTTTCACAATTCGTGTTGCTAAGTAATAAAAGTCTTACTTTATTTTGCTATTTTCTGAAACTTGACTATGCCTTGTGGCATATAGATTTCATTGACCAAGTGAATGTTGTTCTCCAGTTACATCTGAGCCAACATTGTAATGAATGCTTATCACTCAGATGTTGCCAGTCTGATGGAAACCAATATCTTATTATTGAGATACGTCTTGTGCTTGTGAAACATTGACATCACAGATTTTTCCACAAAATGTGCCTTTATTCATTTTTGAGAATAACCATAAGCCTCTCCTTGCTTTTGGTGATGATGAGTTCCTAACTGTTTTGCTTTCACAATATTGAACACTAGACTCTAACACAGTGCCATTATGATATATCATCAAGTTTGTTTCCACTCAGCTGTACTTCATGTCACTGTTAAATTACAGTGTGATCAGTTTTAGAATATTAAAATTCCATCCTCAGATGCCATGTGCTGTGACAGTGCTTGTTTATAAGGATGCAAACAATTCACCAATGGATCAGTGAAATTAGAAACAGGTGAAAGAACTGAACTGAAAAGAAAAATGTTAACTGAAATAAAGAGGCAGTAGGTGAACCAATCACTATGACTTGCAGTTCACATAATATAATATGACAGTCTCCCTTGTAAACCACATTTAGTGGAATGACACACTCCACTAAATGAGCTATTAACAGTTGTTTAGAATTATTTTACTGAGGTGTATCGTTTGATGAAAGGCGATTCTTCCAGCAGGATTTACAAATTACATTGTTTGAATTATGAGACATATGGTTTTCATCTGTTAATTCACATGCTCTGACATTTTTCAGCTTCTGTTATTCTGTGTACCTGTGGCTTGTGTCTGATTTAACTGATGCAATGGTGAATTGTTTCACATTAGTGCAGATATGCACTGTCATGAAAGATGACACTTGGATATGAAATTGTAATTTTCCAAAATTAATCATCTTGTACATTAACTGTCACCAATAAACTTCAACTGAATGAAAAGGTAAGTATTGATGACCCCAAATACTCCATTAACTGTTGATGTTTTGTTTTCAGTTGTCCAGGCTCTAGATGAAATGAAGCGTGAAGTGAGCCGAGCACGAGAAGCTATTCGTTGGCTCGAGGCACAGTTCCAACGCGGCAACCGCTTTCTGCGTGCTCAACGACTGCACGAACGATTGTCCCTTCCCCTGATTAAGTATCCACGTCGAAAGGAGCGTGAGGCTTGGCTGTTTTTTCAGGTATAGTTGTTGGAACTATAATATTTTTTTCTATTATTTTTGAAGATATTTTGATTGTATCCTTGTTTTGAATAGGGTCCTGTAGCTCCTCGTTTTCAGAATTTTTTTGTCCCTAATCCCCCCCCGACTTTAACACTTGTGATCAGATGTTCTTTATTTTCAGTTAATATAGAAGATTCAAAACTGAGTGAATTATGTTTCAGGTTGTGGAATGCTGTCATTATTTTAGCAAGCAGGCAGCTGCTGCAGGAGGTACAGGAGACAGTGGCCCAGAGCAAGCTCCTCTGGTCACTCTTCTGACAGGGGTCCCTCTCGATGAGCCGGCTGCGTACAGCCCTAGAGGTGTGGCTGAGACTGCAGGTACCACAGAAAAAACTTACCGTATTCTCTGTAGATCTCCTTACTCGTTCAACCAGTTTTTTAATAGTTAGTATGGGTAAGAAGTGAGAACATAACCAAATTAATAAATGTAACTATGTGTCACAGTTCTTGCTGATTGACATCATCATCCCCACACTGATATACTCAAAAGGAACAGAACTACTAGGTGATCTAAGTCGTGTGCTGGAAACCCTCTAAGGGGCTACTCTAAAGGGGCAGAAACTTGCAGTTGATGTGTGCAAACTTAAGAGGATGGAGAAAGAATCTTTTTGTTAGATTCAATATGTCAGTTGCATATTCTAGCTCAGAGAAAGATGTTATATTGCATTATTATTACAAACATATGAAGAAATAATAATGATAACAATAATAATATGTCCAGAAGAACCATAAGTTGCAGGGTAATTGTAACAGTGGAGGAGTTGCAACAGACATTTGTGATCTGTAACTTTTTATAAAATGACAAAACAATGCTACAGTGTTTTATTTCAATTAATTTCTCCATCCATAACATAATGTAATACAAGCATAAGAGAAAATGTTATTTTGTGTCTAATTAGCTTTTATTATCCTTTAATAGCCACTAATCTGAAATTAATACGTGCAAGCAAGTACAAAAACTGTTTCTTATTTTCTCTCCAAAGGGATCAACATTGAGTCAATTGCTACTTTTTATGCAAAATGGAGAGCTTCAAACAAGGTACAACGATGACAAGAGGTTCTTCAAGAAAGCTGCCACTCTTGTGCATCTTGGAAAGGATTTTTCTATTCAAAGACAATGTTAAGAAGCCAAAGTTCCATGCTGTCATTGTTTTTATTGAGTGTACAGTAATTATTTTAGATAATTATTCCATTTTCTATTAAAATCTATGTTTCTTTCATGTTCTTTTCATTTATTTTTTTATTAAAATATAAGAGTTATTTGTGTATTATAAGGACATGTGCCATATTATATTTCACTGTATGAATTGGATCTTGTTTCATATACGTTGCTTTAACAGTTTGTTGATTTCATAACCAGACTTTCACAATTTGGGACGTGTGATATGTATGCAGTCAAAGCAACTCTCTTACTATGCATTTCATTCTTCTTAAAATGGTATGAACAAGTGTAATTCTTACTATTTGAAGTTAAATTAAGGTCTTATTCTAATTTCTGACCATGTTAAAGTGATTATTTATTTATGTACATTGTAAAAACCATATGTTATTGTAGCTGTACTTAACATTAGAATACCTGATTGGTATTTAATGTTTTAACAATCACTGTCTTCCTTGACACATTTTGCTGCTAATTATGTAACTCAAGATGAAAATATATTGCTTTGACTGCAGCATCAGCAATAAAGTACTTAATAATTTCCCCAATTTTGTTTTTGTTATCCTTTTATTAAATCAATCCGAAGTCCATTCCCACTTGTTATGAATTTGTTTCTTCTTCATAGTGCTCTGGCAATCTCTATGTTACCATTTGCAAGAAAACTAAAACTCGGTTTATTATATCACTGTTGTAATAAAGTCACTTATGGTACCGCTTATTTGTTAAATTAAGGCCATGAAGTAGATGTTACATTGCTTGTGACCGTTATAAAAAATTTTAAGCACACTAGAAGAAAAGATGGTGATACGTAAATTACTCACTCATTTTAAATTGTTTAGTGAATACAGATTGCTTTTTTGTAGTCTAATATTTATTTCTCTGCGAGAAAAGTTCATCTGCTTCAGTGGTTCACAGGCGTCGGATTGGCTAATGTTGTGAGAACCGAATAATATTTCAACGAGACAGCTGCTTGTCATCTTAAGGCACTTATTGATGGGTTGCTGCAGTGGCTCACTGCATATGCAGGCACTAAGGAGTGGTGCTCTAACATAATCATAGATGAATCATAGAGGATGTCAACATCCAATGCTTCCTGCTGGAGAAATGGGTCACCCCTTGGCACCAGTGGTTTTCTGTTGAGCCAGTGCACATGTTGGTGAGCCACTGCAGCAACATGTTGGTAAGCTCGTGATGATGGCAAGCAGCTGTCTCATTGAAATATTGTGCAGCTATCACAACATTGTCCAACACAATGCTCATGAACTGCCGAACCAATTATTACATCGGAAAAGCCTCAGATAGCACAAAAGTACATCTGTTTCAATTTTAACATAGTATTACTTTCTCCGTGGTGATTGTACTGCAGTTGTTGTTCAGGGAACTTAATAAATGTGAAACATTTCTCCATCACTCACTTGGAGAGTGCACGGTATCACATGAAGTCTCAATCACGGTTGCAGCCAGGAATCGTGCACTCGTGACTCATTGGACAAATTATGCTACATATTGCCTTGATTACATAGAAATGTTCATTGGTGAACACAGATCAGTATTCTGCACTGGTACACTTGAAAAATAGTCTTACAGATCATCAGCCCCACTTTAATCTGTGAAGACTGGTTTCCTAGAATCGACTATTGGGCAGGAAAACATTCACCTTCAAGAGTAAGTGCAAGTAACTTAAGTCAATAATCTCTGCAAAGACAGAACAAGGTAAAAGTTTGCATTTGACGTTTTAAGTTATACAAAACACCACACTTTAGGTTTCCACAGGAACAAATGTAATTTATTTGCTTCAGTTCATACCTTGCCAAGTATGTGTCCTACATAAATTTCACCTCAAGTTATCCAGTGATGCCACAATCTGATGTTGGGCTGTTCTTACTGCCCATGTGTGCGCCTCTATCAGACTCTTTTGTATTAAAAATGGAAAAACCTCTGACCCCTCTGTGCTCATCTTTGAGTTTTCTGTGCAGAAAGAAATATCTCTTAGATCGCTAACTTCCAAACTGATAATACTTTCGAATCAGAATCTGACGCAGTGAGGCTATGACGACGACATCCAGGGGGCATCAGATTGACTCTCGAATTTTGTGAGCTCCAAGCAGCTCCGCCATTAAGGTCTTTCAGCCAGTTGACCTGAGGAGCAGAACACAGGCATTTTGCTTGGTCATTTCCTGCTTTCATTAGCAGCGCTCCACAAGAAATTGCTTCATCCTGCCGGAAATTTTTGCAAGTTTATTTCCGAGACATCCTGGAAAGAGTCTGTCATAATGGGAAAATCCCTAGCCCTTAAGCCACCATAATAGGCACCAATCACGTACCACTCTTTTTAGATGTGTTATAAAAGGCCCAACATACCATTTCTAGGCTGGACAAAAGCCACCTTCCAACAGATGTTGCATTGTCAGTGGGCAACAGGACAAACCACTGCGAGACCAACAATAATATACTGCAAGTGGCATACATAAAACACATTGCTGTGAAGAGGTAGAAGAACAAGAAAAAAAGAAGAAATGTGCTTATTCATGTTGGTAAATCTGAATCCAAGTATTAATGTACAGGGTGGTCTATAGATGTGGTATAGCTCTTCTGAAACAAGAGCAGGTGGGTATACAGAAATTTGAAGTCAAGTAATATGAGATGTGAGAGGGGAACAACCTGTGAGGCTATTTTATCAATAAGGCAGCCATTTTATAGTTCACCATCTTGGATGGCATTTGTAATTTTCAGATGGAAATGGCTACACGTGACTAATCAATTAAATAGAGAATTATATGAGAAAAACAATGACGTCGTTCGAAGGATAGCTTTCTCACTCTCCAGTCGTGTCACTTTTCTACAGAACAATGCTAAAGCTGGTGATGACCCACAAAGGCTACAGGTTGCATATCACACAAAAGCTACAGTTTATGGTTGATGTGTTTTGCAGTATGTTGTAAGTTGCTTGTTATCTGCTTCACCCATTCCTTATTGACTGTTATTGACACATGTACCAGAAGTATAATTTGCCTCTTGATGTGTCCAAGGCTTTTGATCTACACAGATGCTTCAAAGGCCCGCACAGATAAAATTCTGATAACTTACATGTGGGTAACAGGATGGTCAGTTCATAAAGCCTCTACGACTTTCCTATCTCTAGGAAAACTTAATAGCTGGGTGTGTCTGGCGAGTAGTTTACACTGAATGAAAAAGGGTCGACCAATATGGGAACCCCATGTTCCACACCAATCCATCACTTTCTGTGCACCGACTACCTTCATTGGATCCATCCAGTGATGATTGAGATTTTACTGGTATATGTGATTCTGTTTATTTACTTTGCCATTCAGATAGAAATTAGCCTCATCTGTAAACAGAATGTCATAGGGGAAATTATAGTTTTCATCCAGCTTGCTCACCACCCATTCTGGAAACTGAACCCAATGATCTACATCATGCTTGATGAAATGTTATGACATTTGTATTCTAGTTTCTTCCAAGGCACAGCGAGTACTGCACTCTACACTTTTACAGAACAGCGATTGATTTTGCGTCATTGTGGCCATTTTTGATCATCCAGCTTTCAATCTCTCTGCAACAGAGCCATTTTCCTGGAATGTTGTAAGAAGTTTCACTACCACATTGTGGGTAGTGCATGGTCGGTCTGGGTGGAATATGTTGAAATTATCTGTGATAACATGGTTGTTCCTCTCCCGTGGTATCATTACACTCTCAGTGTGTTTGTTAATGCCATCAGCTTTCACATCACCAGTGAGGAAGAAACAAAGGAGATAACTAAAGTATGAATAAAGCAATGATCATATGAAAAGCACCATTGTTATCGTTGCCCCATTGCTCATTTATTTTATATTTGTGACTGCCTTTCCATCTGAATATTAAAGAGTTGCATCCAAAATGGTGGTTTCCATCATGACTGCCATATTGGTTACATAGCTTCACAGGTTATCTGATTGCCCCATGTTGTAGTGATTTACTTAAATTTTCTGTTTATCAAACTGTTTTTGTTTTGAAGGAATGGTTCCACACTTCTGGACCACCCTGTAAATCACTGAAGTAAACACCTTACACTGTAGCAGAGTGGTTTAAAATTAGTCAAAAAAGAGTAAACAGTTTTACTCCGCTGAAAGGTCTGGAGGAAGGTAAAATTCCACTGTATCTTGTTATTCTGATTCCCATTAAACAGGTGTGATAGTGGAATTAGGAAACCCAGGATGATGATAACTAATGTAATTCTTGACTATTCGCTTTAAAATCTTTCTGATATTAAGTACTATACATTTTGTAAGTGGTTGAACTAGTATGCCTGATAACTTAAAGTTCAGCATTTTATCAATATGAAGTGGTTCCTCAATATCAGCACAAAAGGTTGGCAACAAGTGGTTCACTTCTGTGTATTCAACAGGTTCTTATGAGGTTGAAGGGTTAACAGTCTTCAATTAAAAATCTTAATTTGGTGTCGTATTTACTTACGTTGATGTACTGAACTCCTTACTTATGTGAGTCGTAACTCAAGAATTAAAATAAATTTTGGTTGTGAATTTGAAGGTTATTACTTTGGACAACACACACTAGAAGTTACGGTGCTACTATTAAATTAACAGATCTTGCCATGTACTAGAACTTCCGTGCACAGACATCTCGATATTTCAATAGTCTGACAAAAATGTGACTGAGGTTCATCTCTCAATTATCGGTGAGGAATCAAACACATTGTGTTTCTTGCAAAATCCAAACAAGTAATGAAGTAAGTCATTCAAACTTCCTGGCAGATTAAAACTGTGTGCCGGACCGAGACTCAAACTTGGGACCCTTGCCTTTCGTGGCCAGTGCTCTACCAACTGAGCTACCCAAGCACGACTCACGCCCTGTCCCCACAGCTTTACTTCTGCCAGTACCTAGTCTCCTACCTTCCAAACTTTACAGAAGCTCTCCTGCGAACCTTGCAGAACTAGCACTCCTGAAAGAAAGGATATTGCAGAGACATGGCTTAGACACAGCCTGGGGGGTGTTTCCAGAATGATATTTTCACTCTGCAGTGGAGTGTGCGCTGATATGAAACTTCCTGGCAGATTAAAACTGGAAATATCCCCCAGGTTGTGTCTTAAGCTATGTCTACGCAATATCCTTTCTTTCAGGAGTGCTAGTTCTGCAAGGTTTCCAGGAGAGATTCTGTTATGTTTGGAAGGTAGGAGACGAGGTACTGGCAGAAGTAAAGCTGTGAGGACGGGGCGTGAGTCGTGCTTGGGTAGCTCAGTTGGTAGAGCACTTGCCCGCGAAAGGCAAAGGTCACGAGTTCGAGTCTCGGTCCGGCACATAGTTTTAATCTGCCAGGAAGTTTCATATCAGTGCACACTCCGCTGCAGAGTGCAAATATCATTCTGGAAGTAAGTCATTGTCTGTTGTAGTTGATAATTTATTGAGCTAGTCACCTGACCCAGCTTCCCTTCGGTAGCCTCATGAATCTATCGTCAGCCAAATTGTCTGGCATAACAGTATAAATTATGTTCACTAACCTTCCTCAGGAACAAGACAATCTATTGGTGAAGAGCTTTTTAAATTCCTTAAGTTGTTTGGGAGATTAGCCTTCACACACTGTTCAGTCACTACATTTGACTGAGTCGCTGGAGAGTGCTGCCCGCTCTCGAGGCATTTTTAGCTGATGGACGGTGGTCAGTAGGCCACCCCTCCAAGAGCAACTAACACATCCGTGAGAAAACCGGGAAAAACCCGGGAATTTTTTAGAATTCCGGGAATTTTTCATTGTTTTAGTTTCCAGTTAAATTTTTGTTACTTTGACTGGTAAGAACCAATACTTCAACAAAGGATATTACTGTATCTCGCTACTGCAGCAATGTAACATGAACGAGAGAAAATAAAAGTTGTAAAGGGAATGCGCTATATACAACAACAACAAAAAACAGTGCTCATACAAGCGTCTGCCAACAGCAAAATGTGTCAAAGGCTTTAGGAAGACTATGCAATGGTTCATAACAACAAATTGCCTCGCATGAGCATGACGTCACAACTGTTTACATTTGATTCGTTTGAGCGGTTGCGAGCGAGCTCACGCGCATGCGCAGTTGAGTCGCGTATGAGTAGTACCTTCTCCCGCTTCTGACTACAGAAGTGTGGCAGTATAAGCAATAGCAGCAGGCAGCCGGATGCTGTCAAGAAAAATTTTACTGATGCTCCCAAGCCGCCAGATTCACGTATGCGCAACAGGCCCGGAACTAGGGGGCGGGGACAAAGCGGGGGATCTGCCCCGGGCGGCAATTTCAGAGGCAGGGCGGTGGGGCACAAATTCATAGTTCTGTGGAAAAAGACCTTGTTTCACAAAGCTCCTAGCATCCAGCGCACGTTGGTCTGTCAGTTACTCATATGATTTTAAAACGCATCCCTGTTGATTTTTGAACAAATTCTAAGCTGATTTCTGAATGAATCGTAATCTGAGTTTTGAATGCGTGCATAGTGTACGCGGTGTCCCTGTCGGGGGAATCCCCATCGCACCTAGAAATAAACTTTCCTGCAGACTAAAGGGGACGGGACTACACGAGGTGTGCCGAATAAAGCCGAACGGGTGAATGACAATCGCTGTTTATGTGGTTGACTGGGTTTGCAAATGATCAGCGTTGTTATAATTACTAGCGAAACCCATAGATTTAGACTGCCAGAGTGGAAATAAACGAATAACAAGTAACCAAGATTACATATTATCTTCTGTGTGTATCCAAGAAAATGAAATTTTGACAGAAAAATTTTGGCCAGACTGCTATACTACTAAGGGCCAGTTATACAGCCCCTGCTAGCAGCCGCTTAATTCTATTGTGGGAGTAGCGCGGAAAACGCGTTGTGCGAACACACAACAACACCTGACCGGAGAAGAGACTCAGGATAACTAAACCGGTGATTGTGGCAGAGAGTAAGTATCGACACTGGCAGGAATTTAACTACAGAATTAGTGATAACCAATATTGTTTGTTAGAACGAAGAAGGAGAAGAAACGGGGACTCTCACAAATTATGGAAGGATATGACGATTCCAAATTTATATAAAAATTTCGTATTACTGCTTCGATCTCATGCTTCAGAAGCTAGAAAGTATGAATGACATGTGAAGCTATTTGCTAACATAAAACTTTTTGCTTGTATTTGGCCCAATAGCATTTTATATTCGTACTTCGTGAATTATATTCTGCCGTGTTATAAAAATGACCATTTGTGCCAAAACAGTCTCGTTTATTTGGTGTGTGTAACAATTGTTGCAATTTTAGGCAGTCCTGTTTCGTTTTATCTAGCAGACAGTGACAAAATACACGTAATCAGATCGAGAAACCACGCCAGTCTTGGGTACTATTTGTATAACAGCTTTTCTAGTATTAGACAACGACATTTCGTTTTTTCGTGTAGCAAAACGTTGACGAATTTTGGTGAGGTAATAGATTCTGTCCAGAAAGGAAAGTACGCCATATAAAGCTGTGGCAAGATTAGAGAGAGAAAAAAATGCTAGGACTTAAGGACTGAAGAAATGTGTACTGTCTTGCTTGTCTCTTGTCTTTCATGGTTTTATGCATCCCATATTTCTGTCACACAAAACAGCAAGTTTTTAGCTAATAGGCAGTAAAGACTGCAAATTTTTGAACATTTCTTGTTCTGCCGGTTACAAATAACTCCATCCAGTATTAATTGCGAGTTATTTTTAAAGAGGGGTAGGATGTCAAACCGGCCAGCTGGGAGCAAGAGAGACACCACAGGATATTTCAATTTCTACTTTCCTGAATATAGTTTGATAGCACCCATTATAAAATATTACACGTTTCAATTCCACAGAGCGAAATACAGATACGTGCGATGGAAGAATGTATGAAGAAGCGTGACACTGCACTTTGGCACACTTACGACCAAGCAACATGTCTTACGTTCCCCCGAACATATATATGTTTTATGTATCAGACTCTTCAGAAAGACGTGCGCTAAAAAATGCGGATATTTTTGAAAAGCCTTTTTTTTTAATTTTTGGCGTCCTACCTCAAATACTCGAGGCAGGGGGAGCGCCACTATCTAATATTGCCCGGTTCGGAAATGTTGTAGATCTGGACCTGATGCACAGAGCAGTCTGAGTTGTAGTGGGGAGGTGGTAGTCTCCACGTGACCCGTGTTTACGTTAAGTGATTTTGCTGTTTCCCCTTCGTTTATTGCTCTAACGTCAAATGAAAACAAAACGGATTTCTGTGGCCGGGAGCTATCAAGTGAATTATAATACATCCACATAATTACAGAAGGCTAAAATATGTTATTAGTCTCAGATTTTATTTTACACTCCTGGAAATGGAAAAAAGAACACATTGACACCGGTGTGTCAGACCCACCATACTTGCTCCGGACACTGCGAGAGGGCTGTACAAGCAATGATCACACGCTCGGCACAGCGGACACACCAGGAACCGCGGTGTTGGCCGTCGAATGGCGCTAGCTGCGCAGCATTTGTGCACCGCCGCCGTCAGTGTCAGCCAGTTTGCCGTGGCATACGGAGCTCCATCGCGGTCTTTAACACTGGTAGCATGCCGCGACAGCGTGGACGTGAACCGTATGTGCAGTTGATGGACTTTGAGCGAGGGCGTATAGTGGGCATGAGGGAGGCCGGGTGGACGTACCGCCGAATTGCTCAACACGTGGGGCGTGAGGTCTCCACAGTACATCGATGTTGTCGCCAGTGGTCGGCGGAAGGTGCACGTGCCCGTCGACCTGGGACCGGACCGCAGCGACGCACGGATGCACGCCAAGACCGTAGGATCCTACGCAGTGCCGTAGGGGACCGCACCGCCACTTCCCAGCAAATTAGGGACACTGTTGCTCCTGGGGTATCGGCGAGGACCATTCGCAACCGTCTCCATGAAGCTGGGCTACGCTCCCGCACACCGTTAGGCCGTCTTCCGCTCACGCCCCAACATCGTGCAGCCCGCCTCCAGTGGTGTCGCGACAGGCGTGAATGGAGGGACGAATGGAGACGTGTCGTCTTCAGCGATGAGAGTCGCTTCTGCCTTGGTGCCAATGATGGTCGTATGCGTGTTTGGCGCCGTGCAGGTGAGCGCCACAATCAGGACTGCATACGACCGAGGCACACAGGGCCAACAACCGGCGTCATGGTGTGGGGAGCGATCTCCTACACTGGCCGTACACCACTGGTGATCGTCGAGGGGACACTGAATAGTGCACGGTACATCCAAACCGTCATCGAACCCATCGTTCTACCATTCCTAGACCGGCAAGGGAACTTGCTGTTCCAACAGGACAATGCACGTCCGCATGTGTCCCGTGCCACCCAACGTGCTCTAGAAGGTGTAAGTCAACTACCCTGGCCAGCAAGATCTCCGGATCTGTCCCCCATTGAGCATGTTTGGGACTGGATGAAGCGTCGTCTCACGCGGTCTGCACGTCCAGCACGAACGCTGGTCCAACTGAGGCGCCAGGTGGAAATGGCATGGCAAGCCGTTCCACAGGACTACATCCAGCATCTCTACGATCGTCTCCATGGGAGAATAGCAGCCTGCATTGCTGCGAAAGGTGGATATACACTGTACTAGTGCCGACATTGTGCATGCTCTGTTGCCTGTGTCTATGTGCCTGTGGTTCTGTCAGTGTGATCATGTGATGTATCTGACCCCAGGAATGTGTCAATAAAGTTTCCCCTTCCTGGGACAATGAATTCACGGTGTTCTTATTTCAATTTCCAGGAGTGTATTTCCACCTTTCTGACAGTCAAGCATTAATCGCCTTGCGGAACAATGAAGTTATTTTTGTCGGTTTGTTAAAGAAATTTGGCTTTTATTAACTTTTTCTGTTGAGGCAGTTAATTTATTTGAAACGAAGTGTTTTATTCCACACTATTGGCTAGTTTCAACTGTTCGCTGCATTTCCAGTGTACGTTTCCATCTTCTAGCGGGTATGGCTTTATGCCATAATAAAGAACCAAACATAATACAGTACTGGTACTCCAAGAAAATTTACATCCGAATTTGGACATACGAATGTGCACTTTAAGCCGAATTATGCATTTTAGTATTGTTCACAAAATTACCATGCTCTTTGAGTATCCTCTGATGTCTTGTTTCTTTTATGACATAATGTAAGATCTTTTAATGTTTTACACGTACGAACGTACGGGCATCCTCCGTCATCGTAGCTGTGACGCCCGTTATCTGGCGCTCTCTGGCAACTGCTGAACCGAACCTATTTCTAACAGGCTACAGCAAAATATTCCGAATGGTTGTTTGAAACGCGTTACTTTCAAGGTTAATTTCCTTTTACGCAAGATGAACTCTGTGCGAGAATGTACGATGAATTTCTTAAATCACAGAGCGTTTGTCTCTCATTCAAAAATCAACTCCTTGAGGACGACCATTTAGAATAATTTCGAATGCAGAAGATCAGACTTTTATGTCGTTGTTAAAAAATTTACTGCCACATTTGTGTGATGTACCTTAAAGTGTAACACGCGCAAAAAAGATCGACATTATGTGTGAAAGCTTAGCTTCTCTTGCAGCTTATTAATCTTAGTGACCAATATTATACGTGAAAGCTTTTCTTTTCTTATAGCAACACTATGTATATTAATTTAAACCATTATCCTTTCCCTATTTGTTTGTTCGCGTTACTGAACAGTGATGTTGCTATTGGCTGACTACATCACGTGGCTTACAAAAGCGCATGTCTCGATTTCAGTGCTTCAGAAAGTAACATGCGCTATTTGGTGAAATTCGAATTTATACTTTCGTAATAGGAAAATCCGCAGTGTACATGTTGCTGCACGTAAGACATCTTCCCAAAACGTGTTTTTTTTTTTTTTTAATTTGCTCCTGAGTTTCGTTTCCTAAAGCGCCGGGCAATTCTACGCCTGTGTAAAAAACCACAACCATTGAAAGAATTGATAAGTTTTACAGTTACGAGGAAAAGTATACTGTCGCTCAACACGGAAAAAGTGTGTGTTCATACGGGAGAAAATGTATTTTTAACCGGGAAATCCGGGAAAAGTCCGGGAATTTTTTTTCCTCGTCCACGTTTACACCCTGAACAGTACACCTCCTGCTGTGACGTAAGAACAGTCCCGAATAGACTCTTGGTCGTCGGCTGCCCTAAGCTTGTGGGCGCATGCCATGTTCACTAAATGGCAAATTTGTGTATTTTAATGTGTGAATATTAACTTAATGTGAATAATAAATGACTTCAACAATTGTCATCATTCATTACAATTCAAAATTACCCAAACCATTTTACAGCCCTCCTACATGCAGCCAGCAGCGTTGACATAAGGCATCTAACAGCTAAATTACACTTTATGAAATACTGCAATCAGTCACATGTTTTCTTGAAGTGATTTTATTATACCACTACATTTGTAAAAGAAGTCAATGCCACCATCTGACAAAGGGCTCAGACCCGAAACTTGTGATGGTATAATAAAATCAATTCAAGAAAACTTGAGCCTGATTACAGTATTTTCTGCAGTGTAATTTTCAAAAACAACTGTGGTATTCTCCAACCAAAATGAATGAAATGAAAGCTAAGTACTTTCTCTGGCTAAACTGCTTCCTGTAATTCACAATAATCATAGCTGCTGCTTCTGCCTTTACCTGCCACTGCTCGCTTTCTATGATGGATGAAGCGTTAAGAAAGAAACTTGTTACCACATGAACAGTGGTGAAAGCAAACCTCACGCTGTTGTTAAAATTGGCTAATAATTCAACGCAACAGGCAAATCATACAATTTGAATATTACCGTCACGCTAGAACAAGTTACCAAAAATTGTGGAGAAGTATGAGGACGCACGGTCAGTACTCATTTTGTTTGAAGACATAGACATGCATGCTCCAGACTGAGAAACCTTAGAAAATATGGTTTTCGAGATTTCAGAGAAAATGAGAGCAAATCAGACGAATCATACCAACACAGCTGATAAGATTTTGTCCGATGCTGGATCTGCCCTTAGTGCATCAAAATATGGCATCAAACTGCGCACCGTAAAACTACCATTGTTTAATGGTGATATAATGCAGTTTAACCATTTTTATGATACATTTGTAAATCTTGCCATAAATAATGAATGAGAGGACAACATTGTTAAATATCATCATTTGCTTAGTTCATTAACGGGTGAAGCACAGAATGTAACTGCTCATCTTCCAGTGACTTAATATTAACCTTAAGGTAGTCTTTAATTTGGTCTGCACAATAACTGATTACATCAGCACATTTAAGGAAACTCTTAACAGTACCACCAATGAAATAGGCACGTGCAAGTGAATTTCGTGCACTACTGAATGACGCTTCATGCAATGTGTGTGTGTGTGTGTGTGCTGATGTCGTTACAACTAGATTTCTATTTGCAAGACACAATTTCATCACAGCTCCTTATAAAATGGATCGAACAGTCTGTAAAATAAAGAGTCTGAAGCTAGTTGAGAGAGTTTTCTGACATACAAAGAAGCATGTTCGTTTTTTAAAGAAACAGATACAAAAGCTACACTACAACCACATCACAGTGCACCAGGTAATAAACATCAAAATGCATCCAACATCAAGCAGTTAGGACATCCAAAACAGACTTAGGTTGCCGTCAGGGCTGCGTGTGTCATGGTACCAACGTCATGCATTGCCCAAGTGCAGCAAATGCGAATGAAAAGCTCTTGTGACGCACAACAACTTGTGTTACAATTGTCTGATGAGTGATCGCATAGCTTCTAAGTGCAACTCAATCATTAGCTGTCATACTTGTGGAAAACAATGCCACATGTTGCTACACAATGTGGGACAAGGAAGGATTGTCCAAGTGTCATGCTACACAAACACAATGGCAAACACCAGTAAAGTACAAGAAGTTATTGTTCACTGAAGGTCAGTCTTGTGGCACCGAGAATAAAGTTGCAAGATAACAATCGAAAATGGCAGACTTCTTGTGCTCCGTTACATTCTGGGTTGCAATCATGCTACCTGTCAAAAGCCTGTGCACAACACCTCAGACTTCAGCACAATACCGGTACAAGGAACACGTTCAACCCTCTCAGATACAAAACCTTATGACTCTGCACAAGTGGTCTCTAGCATAAGCAACTTCATGGTGTCTGTTGAATGTTTAGTTTTGCTGGAGTTAACTGACATCTTGACGTAAAAAATAAGTGGTCCCAGTTGGAACTTGCCGAATATACAACTTGGTGATCCTGAGTTTTGGTCACCTGGCAAGGAAGATGCATTTCAAGGAGCAGAATTTTCTCCATACGTTGAGAAGTAAAGGACCATCTCCATAGGAGCTGATCATCCCACAATCCTGGAGACAGAGCTAGGTTGACTCATATCAGGACAGTACCAAATGGAAGAGCACACTACTTAGTTAAGGCAGCCGCTCGTGTCGTGCATTGTATAAACTGACACTGCCGTTCCAACACGTTCAGTTCTGGTAGATAGAAGAATTACATCAAGGTACAACTACAAAAGAAGAGGAGCAGTATGAAACACACTTTGTGGAACACACAACGAAAAACTCCACAGACAGATTCGTTGTCTGTCTTCTGTTTTGTGTAGAGCCAAGTGAATTAGGCGATTCTTCCCACACTGCAGCAGATGCTTCTCTAAGACTGAACAGAGACAATCGAAAGAACCAAAGCTTAAGGGGAGCTATCCTGAGTCCATGAGGCAATATGAAGGCATTCGTGGGGAACCGCGTGTCATAGATACAGCACATCACAGCAGCTGCAGTATGGAAGAATGTACACATAGGCATCATCTGCAGTACCAGGCCAAGTGGGCAGTCCCCAGTTAGAATGTGCCACTGGTGCATTGGTTGTAGTAAGGAAAGACAACCTGCCACCCTTATCGTGGAAACTGGCCATCATTGAAGCCAGAATGACAGAATGGTGCGAGTGGTCACTATTCGCACACTACACGCACAAGCCCGCCCACAAGCTGTGTCCTTTACCGAGTGAAGCGATACATAAGTGAACAATATTTTCTCGTTTTTTTTCTCTTGTTTATTTTTCTTTCTTTGTCCTCTATGTACCTTACAGCAGGCTTGTTGTACTTGGTCAATTTTTTGTGTTTCAGTGTATTTTTGTTTATGTGACAGCGACTTTCAGGAGGCAATTACAACCCTGGTGGTCAGAATACGAGGGTAATCCCAAAAGTAAGATCTCCTATTTTTTTTATATGTGCATAGACCTGTTTATTTCTACAATAGTTTACATCAGTTTACAGCTCGAACATTTAGCTATTTTTCGACATAATCACCATTTCCGTCGACTCATTTCTGTAGCGGCTGTGGCAGTTTTTGTATGCCCATGTCATACCAGCTCTCCTCCAGCTCCGCAGCTTTGGCGAAGAAGGATGCCGCCACTGGCGTGATTGTTGCTTGGTCTCAGGTGTAAAGTGGTATGCCCAGGTTTCGTCACCCGTGACAATTGAGTCCAGAAAGTTGTCCTGTTCGGCTGCAAGGCGGCGAAGGATGCGCAGGAAGCATCAGCTCGTTGCCGCGTGTGGTCCTCTGTCAGTATGCGTGGCGCCCATCTTGCGCGCACCTTCCAGTAATTCAATGTTTCCGCTAAAATTCTGTGAGTGGTCCTTCGGGAAACCTCAGGAACCAAAGTGGAGAGATCATGCAGGGTGATCCGCCGATCTTCACACATGCTTTGCTCAGCCTTCAACACTGTCTCCTCAGAAACTGACCGTCTCTCGCTCCCTTTGTTCGTCGTGAATTTTGGTCCGACCAGCTGCAAACTCTCTACACCACTTGCGAACATTTTTGATATTCATGCACGACTCACCATACACTTCCGTCAATTGGCGATGGATTTCAATCGGCGCAGTGCCCTTTGCGTTCAGAAACCGAATAAGTTCGCGGAGTTCGCACTTGGCGGTAACATCCGACGAGAGCTCCGTTCTCAACGGCTGCCAAGCCAAGGCTGAGCGCCTCAGCGCGGCGTGCGCATGTTTACACACAGCGCGTGAAGCACTCTTCATAACAGTGTGGCCAACTGCCACACAAACAGAGTTCTGTACTTATAAAAAAATAGGAGACCTTACTTTTGGGATTACCCTAGTATTTGGTTGAAAGGCGCAATGATATGTATATTTACTCTTGTTCTTTTCCATGATTTAGCAGGACCTGTGTTATTTTGAGAAGAAATTGATATTTATTTGGCAGCTGGTATTTTCGGTTGCTACATTCGACTGAGTCACTGGAGAACGCTGCCCCTTCTGGATGTATTTGTACCTGAGGGACAGTGGTCAGCAAGCCGCCCCTCCAAAGGGCACAAATGGCACGCAGACTCGCTGCTCTGAGGGAGAGGACAGTTGTAAATAGACTCTCAGTTGGTCAGCTGTCCTGAGCTTTTGGTCGCATGCCATGTACGAAACGGCAAATTCGTATATTTTGTGAATATTAACTTTATGTGAATTATCAGTGATTCTGTAACAGCTGTCGTTATTCATTACCGTACAGTCCGAATGGTTCCGGACCACTGAATAGTCTGCCTACATTCGTGGTCCTCAGGTCGCCTGCAACCGCCAACACATAGCGGCGAGTGAATTTAATTACTTTGTATGAGTTGGTTAACATGCCCAGACTATGTACCATTGTAAGACGGGAAATGGAGAAATACGTTAGTGACTTGTGGAGGCTGGGCGCCGGACATACGTGTATAACTGACAGATTGCTCTGCAACTAAAACAGACCTGATGCTCTACAATGGAAACACTAATATGACTATTATAAACACTAATATGACTCTAGACAGAAAGAAAAAAAAAAGTATTGAAGTACGTGAACAGCAATTTTTAGAATCAAAGTTTTAAAATTGCTGGATGGCACAAGATACATCATCACCAGCAGGAGTCATTTCAGATTCGCTGCTGGATAAAGACCTGCTCCAGACTTCTCCATGCGCTACGGTCTTGAGCCGTGTGTAGCCATAACACTCCTGCAGGTTTTCTTGTTGTTATTTACCCACCTTCCATTAGGTCGACCTCTTGGCCTTTTCTCATACCTTGCAATCTAGCAAAGAACTTCGGTGGGCCTGCTGTCATCCACTCGCATGGCTGTCTCTGCCTCACCAGTTTCTTTTCTGTTTTATTTACAGCTTTGTCTGCTAGTAATATCCAGCACGCATCTCTCTATTGCTCGCTGAGCAACGCTTAGTTTTAAATGGTTTTCACTCTAAAAAAATTCATGTCTCACAACTATGAGTCAGAAATGGTAAGACACACTACTTGTAAACTTTATTTCAGACGCACCAGAAACAAAATTTTTAAAATCTCCTTTCTAGTTTAATTATTCTAGTTATTACTTTTTTTTGTCCATCCAGTCATCATCTTCAGCTGCCCTAAACACAAAAACTTACAACTTCATTGTTAAATTTTACCATTTTCCTTTCAACATATTTATTATGCATTTTTTGTGTATTGCAATTTATTTTCAGGCTACTTTCAAATTAAACTAACAATATGAAGTTCCTTCCTTTAGTTGTTGAAGTTAATCGACGTTAGACAGAAGCAGTAGAATGCAATTAGCAGGATCAACGTCGCTCTAAGTCATTCCATTAACACATAGTACTTCTTAAGGGTAGGGCTGCTGATGTTAAACCATTTATATTTATTTGAATACTATGACACACGACGTTACAAATTACACAAAAATAGAATCACAAATCATGGAGAATTGGCGTCAATGGAGAACATGTTCAATATAGCCACCATTTTGTCGTCGTAGCTATTCAATACGGATATTCATATTCCACTCTATTCGCTGGCATAGATCGTCATCGGTTGCATTGCACACTTCCATAACGCGGGCTCAAATTTTCAGTAGGTATCGAGGATGCTGACGGAAGACTTCTTCTTTTAAATATCCCCACAGAAAACAACTGCACTGATTGATGTGGAGGCTGTGAGATGGCTAGATCTGACCACCTAGAAGGCGCCGAGGAAAGATATAAGACAGCACTCATTGAACAAAACTTTCACGCAGGAATTCGAGAATAGCATTGGCTGTGTGTGGGCGGGCTCCTTCGTGCGTAAAGCACTGCATGTGCATTGGAAGTCGAGTGGCTTAAAGTCGAGGATGGAACTGTTTTGGCAACATGCCCATGTACCGTTCAGAATTGACTGTTTCGTCGAAAATGAAAGATCCGATTAATCCGTGGCCTGATGTGGCACCCCAAACAGACACTTTTTAACCATAACTGTCTCTTCCACGATAGGTCACTGGACGTTCAGTAGCCCAGTACCTCACATTTTGTTTAGTGACCATGTCATTAGCATGTACACATCTGCATTACCCGAGCAGCAAAATTACGCCTGCCTTCTTTCTGCTTATCCAGAAGAGCACGGACCACTCTCATTTTGTACAGAATAAATAAATAATGTGTTGAATAGAGTGACGCAATATTCCAAGTCCGGCTGCGGTTCTCCTTGCTGACTTAGTGTTGTTGCATTGCTGCTCTCACAGCTTCCACGTTTTCAGGTGATCGGATTTGAGGCACTTGCTTGGCCACTATGGTTCTAGCATTCCATTATGTTCAAATTGCCGATGCAACCTATGGATGGTGTTTTTAGCGGGACTCCATCTTGTGTTAAAATGTTGGCAGAGACGTCTATGTGTAAGAATCACAATCTTTGTTTCTGCATATAACAGCACTAACTTGGGTGTCTGTTGAGCGGTCAGCCAACCCTTGTCCACCATCTTAATCAACTGATACGAGCTGAGCCCTAGCGGACTCCTAGGAACCACCGCATGTACGCTTTATCACTCGAACGCCCAGAGGGGTCAAAATGACCCTTTTCGGTTTTTAAGTGCTAACTATGTTTTGAAAAATAATTCAAGCGACGTTTACTTTCGTGACATTTATTCATTTGGCATGTGCTTTCATTATATTAAAAAACAGTATATTTCGCCTAATTGATTATCACGTTTTTCCAGTTTTACCTTTAACGCCCAGAGGGGTCATATTGACCCCTTTAGAAAAAAAGCTATAATTTTGTTTATTGTTATACCATACATTTATCTCATGTATTCTGAAGCCTTGGGCAGTTTACTCTGTAGTGCAATAATTTACTTTCGTTCATATTATTGTCGTATGAAATGACAACAATGGACTCGGTTCACCGTTGTTCGTCATTCCCTTGTAAGAATCAGTCTTTCAGAGGTGACTGTGAGCTGAAGATGAATCTGAAAGAATATTTACGAGATGAACAGATTCTTGCAGAGTTACAAAGAGTGATTCAGATGGTGGCGAACTTTTTTCTGACGATTCCGAGGAAGAGTTTTTACTGCAGACATTGAGAGAAGATGAATCATCAAATACTAATGATTCTGATTCTTCGGACACAGATAATGGAAGTTTACAGTCTAGCTAAGTATATTATTATTATTGCTGCTAATTTATAATCGTCATATTCTTATCTACATATAATGTTACTGCACTTCATTTAGATTTTATGGTGGCTTTCTTACATTTGTTCTATTATTGGTGCTCTATAGATCGAGAAGAGTCATGTAGCAGAAGAGGAGATAATCCTGATCCTCGGAGTGTAGAACAAGTGACTGATCCTTCCTTCATCGTCTGCTGAAAGACCTAAAGAAATTTCTCCTGGTGGAACAGTCTGGATAGAAGCAGTGCCTAATTCACAAGGTGGTCGTCTTCCTAACCACAATATTTTGAGAGAATCTCCTGTACCTATACCACATGCAAAAAGAAATGTAAGTGATGAACTTGTATCATGTGCTTGGCACTTGTTCATAGACAATTATATAATCAAACATATCTTAAAATGTACTGTAACAGAGGCACACAGCGTACTAGGAAATGGCAGCTGGTCAATGACCACGGAAGAACTAGAAGCATTTATTGCAGTTATTTATGCTCGTGGTGTGTGTGGTTGCTAAAGTACAGACCTTCTCAGCTTATGGTCAGATTCCTGGGCCCTGCCATTTTGTGTGGAAACCATGAGTAGAAATAGATTCTGTGAGATTATGAGATTCCTGAGGTTCGACGAGAAGTCTACACGCTCTGTACGATTACAGAGTGATGAGTTTCTGTCTGTAACATATTCATAGAAAACTGTGCAATGTGTTAAAACTTGGAAGTGACATAACAAAAAATGGTTCAAATGGCTGTGAGCACTACGGGACTTAACTTCTGAGGTCATCAGTCCCCTAGAACTTAGAACTACTTAAACCTAACTAACCTAAGGACATCACACACATCCATGCCCAAGGTAGGATTCGAACCTGCGACCGTAGCGGTCGCGCAGCTCAAAAGACTGTAGCGCCTAGAACCACTCTGCCACTACAGCCGGCAGTGACAGAACAATATACGAGCAGCTCTTCCCAAGTAAAACTAGGTGCCCGTTCACACAATTCATGGCTTCAAAGCCTGACAAGCATGGGCAAAAAAAAAAAACTGGTTAGCTGTAGATGTTGAAAGCAAGTATATATACTCAATGGTTTCTCTTATCTTGGTAAGAATACTGCACGATCCCAAGACGAAAGGGTTTCAGATTACGTAGTGATGCGTCTTATGGAATCATTTCTGGGCAAAGGCAGAGACGTCACTACAGACAATTACTTCACTTCAGTCAAACCAGCCAAAGAATTGAAAGAGAAATCAACTTTCACTGTAGAAACAGCAAATAGAGCAAGAAGAGAAATACCACATACTCTGAAGTCCTTGAAGAGACCTCTGTAATCCACAAAAGTTTTAAAACATGGTATTTCCTTGACAGTCTATCAAGGAAAGGAAGCAAAAAATGTGCTAGTAATGTCTTCCCTTCATCAAATGAGAAAAAACTCCACAAACTGTATGTCATTACAACAAAACAAAATTATGGGTTCACATAGAAGACAAAATGGCGAGGCAGTATTTAGTCAAGGCTTCCTCAAGAAGATGGCCAGTGCACTTCTTATACAATATCCTTGACCTATCAGGAATAGATGCTTATGTAGTATTTAGGGCTGTTACTGGGAAGAAGATCAAAAGAAAATATTTTATTCAGCTGCCTGCACATGAACTACGCTCTGAGTGTGTGAAGAGTCACTTTCCTCGTATGACCACAGACAAGTATAAAAAGAACGAAAATGAAGATGAAGACTAATTGCCACAGAAGCGCCGTAAATGTCAAGTTCTCGAATTCTGCAAATGTAATAAAACGATTTCCAAGTGCAGTGTTTGTAAGATGATGGTTTGTAGAAAATGTACAATTGCGTAAAACAATAAAGTAGCTGACATTTCTATACGTATGGGAAGTTCAATTTTTTATGAATTTAGAACCAAGAAAAGCCTGTAATGCGCCTACCCTTGTTTGGGTGTTACCAGGTTCAGTGAAATTTGTTTATAGTCAATAAATAATGTAATTTGTGTCTGTTCTTTTTATTCACAACTCTGTATCTGAAATGGCTATAAATCTTGTAAACATTAAAATATAACAAATGCTTAAAATTACTAAATAATATTTCAGAAAACTTTTTTTTAATGGTAATGGTCAAAATGACACCTCTGAGCGTTCGAGAGTGCAGGCAAAGTCTGGGCGTCCGAATGTTAATCGGGTAGCTCTCATTAAACGCATGAAAAAGGTTGACTTTCGTGATTTTTTTCAAGTAAAATGAAAAGTAATTCTAAATCTGATAACATAGTTTTACTTCTTACATTTCATTTGTTTATCCACATCGGATGCTCCATGTATTCGCTGCACCAAGTGGAGGCATCTCTTGCAGCCGAAACGTATTCATCGGCGAGAATTAGTGAAGCCCTTCTGTTGGACGTGTAACAGCAAAATATTGCGTGAGTCATTTTCAATATATTTTCTGTCAGCACACATTGGGCAATAGCCAAATATTAAGCTCCAACAAAATGGTGACGTGTTGAAACAAATGCCGTTTTTCTCCCCCAAAAAATCGACATAAAAGTGTGCACCGAAAATAGCGTTTGAACATATCGCAAAGCCGCATCGTACGCGGATAGAGAATTCAATTTAGAATGCCGGCATCCAATTCCGATCAAAATTCGTATGTACTGTTCTCAAGTCATGTTACCTGCCAATTTGAAAAATACGAGTTGTGGGTTATACTTCTTTGTAGTTAAGTTAACCATACTTCTAGCCGGCGGCCTTTGAACCATACAATAATCCTTTCAGATCGAAAAGGACGTCGTCCTTCATCTTCTCCGTGGCCATGATGGGGAGCGAGGTGGCACAGTGGATCCGCTTTCGGGAGGACGACGGTTCGAACCTGCGTCCAGATATCCTGACTTAGTTTTCCGTGATTTCCCTAAATCGCTTCAGGCAAATTCTGGGATCCTTTGAAAGGGCACGGCCGATTTCCTTCTCTCATTGGATGGAACCGATGACCTAGCTGTTTGGTCCCCTCCCCCAAACAACCAACCATGGTGGTCCTGCGGTCCTCTTTGGCATCATCTGTCATCCGCTGCTCTGTTCACTCGATACTCTTTTCGAGCCTTTTTGTGCAGAAGTTATAACTGGCTGCGCCGATCTCAAGTTCGAGCTCATTTATAATTTTGGCTGCCGTGAAATCACCTGTCGAATATAGTTTTCTTGCTGTGAATGGTTTTCGGAGACACTTTTTCACAAATTGTCTTGTTTACTCGATAGCGGAGTTTCTGGCGAACTTGGGATCAACACTTCAATAAAGTAGATATCCTAGAGAACATTTTTAGACAAAACAAAAAAAAAAAGATTTATTAAAGTTTCGAAGGGGACTGCCCCGTTAATAGAATGACCAGGAAGTAAATATCGAATGGTTCAACATCTCTTGCGCTACATTGTATTTTCTTTAGTTTAGGGCGCGGAAAAATTCTTTGGGGATTACTACGAATGGTTTTGATGATGTGGAATCCCCTTGCAAGCATTGGCTTGCTTTTAAGACTGTGGTGACATGAAATTTATATCAGATACTGAGGTCTATGGTCCCTTGGCGGTGTAAAAAATTGAAGCTTCTAACTCATTGCAATCAAAAGATACCGCTATTTACGTCACATACTTTAATATTCACAAACTCATCAAAGCCTATAGGGCACTTCCCGTTGGCTTAGAATCATGAAATATGACAAGGAGCAAGGCTTCGCTGTACAACCAAAGGAAAAAAATCCGAAAACTGAAAATTTGTAATCATATCATACGAGAAAAAATACAAGCTCTCCTACACCGCAAGTGTAGCTCATGACGACCGTGGATTTTGTATGGATAGCTTTGGAGGGTACACTTTGGTGCTCTACAAACAGCGGTGCGTTGCAGTGCAGGTGCAACGTGCGGAGATGAACCCACTGGCGTCTCCACTTCTTCCTGAGATGTCCTGGCCACCTACTATGGGGCCAATCGTCTAAAAAACCCGTAACCTCAAACTTCGTTATCATTTTCTTCACAGCGTGGCTTGTCACAGGACCTTTACCTGTTCGAATACGCCTCTTATGTAGACAGGATAGTAGAGGTGCAGTGGCGAATTCTCGATTCCGATAGTAAAGTTTCGCTAACAGTGCTTTTTCTGGTCAAGACAACGTGCCGCAAGTGCTGGCGCATCTGACTCCCTCTCTCACTACGGCTAATTTTATACACGATTCTCATGCGGTCTCACTGACTCGTTGCTGTCCAGCGCCAACTGTTGACCGGTCTTTGGATTAGTATTTGATTTCAATAAAACCCCGTGTCATTTCAGCCGCGTGTGTCACGTTTTACCTCTCTATCTGCATTATTCCGTGAATCAATGGGTTTTGAGCCGCAATATGTTGCCTGCTCCTGACGTATCTCATCGAAAGACCTAAAATTGCAGAGATTTTGACTCATCTGAAGGTTCATCAACACTCTTCCTTCCTAGGCACATCTACAACTGGAACAAGGACGTGGCGAAGTAACAGTTCTACACGGAATACCTGCTCTCATACACCGCAAGGTGCCTTGCTCAGTACTGACGTAGCTATGCGAACTGTTCCTGACAATACTGGATGACCTGTGAATCTAAAATTTGCTCTAACTTATGTTGGAGACACCATGCAATAATCGTTTCCACCTTGTCTGATACTGCAGCTCAGGGATGAAGTGACGTGCAGCCTCTATCCTCACACCTCACATACCATAAGCTGGGCATCTTCAGCAGAACCAGACGTCGAGTGTCTTTAATGCTTACCGTCGTGCTTGCCGAACCGTACCTTGGCCAATAATTATAGGCTGGGCCCTTCAACCAGCTCGGGACTTTGACGATGTAACGTGCCAATTGCGCTAACGGCCTTGCCGCAGTGGTAACACCGGTTCCCGTCAGATCACCGAAGTTAAGCGCTGTCGTGCTGGGCTAGCATTTGGATGGGTGACCATCCGGCCTGCCGAGCGCTGCTGGCAAGCTGGCTGCACTCAGCCCTTGTGAGGCAAACTGAGGAGCTACTTGACTGAGAAGTAGAGGCTCCGGTCTCAGAAACTGAGATACGGCCGGGAGAGTGGTGTGCTGATCACATGGCCCTCCATATCCGCATACAGTGACGCCTGTGGGATCAGGATGACACGGCGGCCGGTCGGTACCTCTGGGCCTTCATGGCCTGCTCGGGAGGAGTTTAGTTTAACGTGCCAGTTGGACAGAATTTGGCACGATATCCCTCAGGAGGACATCCAACAACTCTGTCAATAAATGACAAGTTGAATAACTGCTTGCATAAGGGCCGGAGGTGGACCAACGCTTTTGTTGACTTACTCACCTTGTGGAAGCTCTTTCTCTTGAGTAAATCATCGGTTTAATGAAATTGTAATAACTTGTTTGTCTGTATTTATATATCACATGTACCAATTTCCTTCCCATTCGGATAATTCCTTCGTGGTGCGTCGTTTCTTCTTCTTTTTTCTTTGTTAATTCCCGAACAAGTTTTATTTTACGCACCCTGTAAAATATGGTGTAATTCAGAAGTTGATTTGAGTCGATATTATTTCTTTATGTTGACAATTTTAAGAAATATTTTCGTATATACGTTATCCATTTTCATTAGATAAATACATACATTTACTAGTGTCCAAAGTTAAGGACCAAAGGACCTTTACATGTTCTGTCATAGCTAAGTAACGTAAATCGATGAAACTTGGACAAAACATAGAAAAACTGCAGCAGTATAGTACAGAAGCTATCTGAAAGAGCCGGCCACTGTGGCCGAGCGGTTCTAGGCGCTTCAGTCCGGAACCGCGCTGCTGCCTCGGGCATGGATGTGTGTGATGTCCTTATGTTAGTTAGGTTTTGGTAGTTCTAAGTGTAGGGGACTGATGACCTCAGATGGTAAGTCCCATAGTGCTCAGAGCCACTTGAATTTTGTATCTGAAAGAAATACACGATTAGACGAACGGAAATGACACATTTATTCAAAGACAATAATTACGCAGAAGTCGCCGTGATTCATGGTGGTCCCCAGGACACGATAAAAGGCGGGACGTGGTTCCTAACGGGCTGAGTGATCACCACGGACGACAATGCACGCTCTGGAACGTGCTCCCATGCTGGCCGCGAAGTTGATAGGGATTTCCTGGACCAACGCGGTCGATTACTGCTGACAGTCGTTAGCACGTGTGGACGTGTTCCAATACACCTCCTCAATGCATTCCACAAGTTCTCCTGTAGACTGACGTTTTGTAGCCGTACATAGTTTGATAAGCAACAGTCTAACCATTGTCATCAAAGTATGTGAACGTCTGGCAGCACTCGATTGATGCGTGTTGGTGTCAGATACTCGGGAAACTAAGGAGAGGGAGAACAGTAGGTTGCAATGAAATTTCGCTGTAAGGCTTAATTTTCAGTGACAAAGGAATTTTATGTGATTTTTTTTCTCAAATGTTTTCGTGGGTTTTTAGGATGTTGTATGTAGACTTGAGGTTGCCGCACATACTCTGACGTGGGTGCAAGTGGGACATCCATTTCATTCCAGACTTGTTTTTCGTAACTGATCATAACGAAGTTCAAATGGTTCAAATGGCTTTGAACACTATCGGACTTAACTTCTGAGGTCATCAGTCCCCTAGAACTTAGAACTACTTAAACCTAACTAACCTAAGGACATCACATACACCCATGCCCGAGGCAGGATTCGAATCTGCGACCGTAGCGGTCGCGCGGTTCCAGACTGTAGCGCCTAGAACCGCTCGGCCACCTCGGCCGGCCATAGCGAAGTCTTTCTCCTCAAATTCATTACTTGTGGCGAGGTAGCGGTTTCTGCTCCTCTGTAACTAATCACTTTTTAGGATGAGATGTGGAATACTGAGAGTACAGCTGAGCATTTAACGTACCCCTGAGATGGTAACAAGATCTGAACTCAGTGACCCAAACAGCGAGCTGACCGCTCCCCATAACATCACGTGAAATATGAAGAAGAAAAAGTCGCTCAACAGAAAATACCGATCTGAATTTAAAAAGGTGTGGCTATTAAACATGAAATATGGGGACCATGGCTCATCAAACTACGAAATGAAGTGAAAAGTCACACTGAAATCCTGTTTATTACCAAGATGCATCAACTCGATTCCAGTCTTTGAACAGAGAAAACAAGCAATGCTATTAAAGTGCACAAGCGGTCAAATGAATGGTAAAAGAAACGCAACAAGACATTCATACAGGTGAGCAGAAATGGAAAAGAAATATAACAATCAGCTATGTCCACGAGAACCCCAAATGACTGCTGAAGTAGTTAACAGGTTACAGAAAAGAACCGGGAAAGTACATGTAAGCACCAGCACCCTCGCTTAAGTGCATGGTGAACTTAACAACGTGATGCATGAATTAATTTGAGAAAGGAAAACTCAAGCCAGAAACAACTGACTTCATGCAGGTGCAGAGCATGGCTGCGGTGATAGCTGAGAGCTACAAGTTCAGCCCTGGCGTCTGTGATCTTCTCTAGGAGTTCTGCACCTCTAAGGTGACGGCATCTCCCCCTCTGATAAGCTAAGATAAAGATATTTCCTGTCGGGAGATCTAAGACAAAGTGTGTTTCTGGTCTCCTTCCCCAAAAACTTGCTGGTTCTACCAGCATTGGTTTCTTGTTAGTCAATCACGGTAGTCCTTCTGAGTTCCAATCAATGAAACACTTATAACAATACCAACAATCTCCCTTCTCCCAAAGAATCTGTTGTGATTAACCAGTAATATATAATTCTTTCTCACAGTAGGGCAGAAAGCAGAAACTCTCTCCCACTGTGAGAGTGGTTTCACGTTATAGCCAATGATAGGGGCTACATGTACACACTTGTCAGTCTTCAGCCCCGCTGTGAAAATAATCCTGGTCAACTAACCCGGGACTCCCTTAAAAAATTCAAACATTTCTAATACTGGCCTCCTTTTAGACCAACAGATTCTTCTCAAACTTCCTTCCCGTGAAAGGCAAAGGTCCCGAGTCCGAGTCTCGGTCCGGCGCACAGTTTTAATCTGCCAGAAAGTTTCATATCAGCGCACACTCCGCTGCAGAGTGAAATTGACATTTTGGAAACATCCCCCAGGCTGTGGCTAAGCCATGTCTCCGCAGTATCCTTTCTTTCAGGAGTGCTAGTTCTGCAAGGTTCGCAGAAGCGCTTCCGTGAAGTTTGGAAGGTAGGAGACGAGGTACTGGCAGAATTGAAGCTGTGAGGATTGGGTGTGAGTTGTGCTTGGGTAGCTCAGATGGTAGAGCACTTGCCCGTGAAGTTCCCGAGTTCTATTCTCGGTCCAGCACACACTTTTAATCTGCCAGGAAGTTTCATATCAGTGCACACTCCGCTGCTGAGTGAAAATCTCATTTTATGATGATGTTTGGTTTGTGGGACACTCAATTGTGCGGTAATCAGTGCCCATACAAAGTCCCAAACTTTACACAGTCCAGTCTGGCCACTTTCACGAATTATGATGATGAAATGATGAGGACAACACAAACACCCAGTCCCTGGGCAGAGAAAATCCCTAACCTAACCGGAAATCGAGCCGGGGACCCCGTGATCGAGAGGCAGCAGTGCTAGCCACTATACCACAAGCAATGGACTTTTTTGCATATATAGTGTCCTTTCTGCTGTCGCAACAAATACATATATGTGATATAGATACTGTAAATCTTCAATCAGTGTGTGAGAGAACAAGTTACTCTGTCACCTATTTTTCGTATACAGAAAATTATTAATGGTTTTATTACAACCTGATGCACCTTGAGCGACGCTGTAGAAAGTTAATGGCCTGAGCAGACGTTGATGGAGCCTGGTAGGGCGCTAAAAGCGTGAGGTATTTTTATAGTTCTTAGCTCATAGAAACAGCATTTTGGGAGTTGGAAGCAATTAGCACGAGCCCAACCCACAGTAAATCTTGTCGGGCAGGCCCACAGCCGTACAGGGCAGACAGAGCAGCCCCATGTTGAGACAGGTCTCCAGCAGAACAATGCTGCTATACCTGCACTGACGCCAGTTGAAGACCTTCACAGTGGAGTCGTAAACTGGGCATTGTGTGCAGAGCCACATGTGTACACCAATATTGCAAATGGGCCTGTGACCCACTACCATCGGCTGCCTTGGTTGTATAAGAAACTCTGGCACCTGAGAAACGTTTAGAGGTAGAATCTTTGTTATGCGTCATAGCTAGAACTAACAAGCTCCAAGGCACAGGCGATTTAGATACTAGCTTGATAGTGAAGGATGTTGTGTGCAACATAGGCAATGTATCAAATAGCGCAGTTGCAAACATATATTCATGGCTTGTGGAAAGTAAACTGATGCTAAATCACGGTAAGACCCAGTTTTTAGTTTCTACCACACAATTCAATTTAACTGAATTCTGTTTACACAAAATTGGCATATGATTTGTGAGTCCAAACAATTCAGATTCCTAGGTGTTTGGATAGAGAGTAAGCTTTCGTGGAAAGCCCACATTCAGGATCTTGTTTTAAAACTTATTGCCATGGTTATCATCTGAAAAAAGTGATACAACTCGAAAATAAGTTTATTTTGCTTGTCTTCATTCGGTTATGACATACGCTATTATATTCTGGAGTAGCTTGTAGCATTATAGATTGGTATTTTTGGCTCAGAAATGGACAGTTCGAGCTATATTGTGATGTAAGCTTTCGAATCATTTGTAGACCCCTGTACAGGAGTCTGGAAATTCTGAAAAGCCCATATATATTCATTAAAGTCGTTTGATTTTCATGATATGAGTTTATTCCTAAGAATTAACAGCTTTCACTCAGTTAACAGCAAGAAGAAATTCAATTTGCATTTGGACTGCACCTCTTTGACTCCCGCGCAAAGAAGCGTGCACTATTCTAATGCATCCGTTTTTAATAAGCTATCACAAGTATTACAAAATCTAAGCAGTTATCCACACATTTAAAAGTATATACTGAAGACTTTCCTACTGGCTCACTGATTCTATTATGAAAAAAAAAGTAATTCCAGTATTGAATTTTTGACTATGATAATATAAAATTGTAGCTTGTCGTCTGCATAGGATTCATATACATTTTATTTAATGTGTTATTACTTTTATGACGTTAAGTTTTTGGATTTACTCGTTATATGATCATGGAGATTCGCTCCCCAATTTGATGGGAATATCTTTGGTATGTGTTGTTCCTGGTTAAATGTAAGAGAGGGTCTGAGGCCCTAACCTGGTCGATCTAAGTAAGTAATAAATAAAATAAATAAACGCCTCTGAAAGGTTCAAGATTCTACTCGATAGAGGAGTTTCAGAAGGTTGTAAATAAGAAACTATACATAGCTTCGGAAGAACCATCTCTGAGGTCTTGAAGAGACTGAAAACAGATGATGAATAACGTACGGTAGGGGTTCGAAAAGTAACGATTCCTCTGTGAGAAAAGGTTTATCAAGAGATCAAAAAGTTACAGAAAGTAGTAACGTACAGTTGTGATGGTCGTCGAAGCACTTGTTCCTTTGATTAAATCGCTGTGTCGAAACTGGCATAAAAGAAATCGGGGTCCATGTCCAGAAGCGTCTTAATGACAGCCTCCTTGAACGTCGGCATCGATTCTGAAGTACCGATCAGCCGGGTGCTTCTTTAGCGTTTCGAAGAGATGAAAATTGCTCGATGGGAGACACGCAATGTATGGAGGGCGTTACAGCACAAGCAATCGGAAACGGCGGAGCAAAAGGCGAGCAACCGAAGGTGTACGCGATTGGGTGTTGCCGTGCAAACAGCACCGCACTTTCCGAAAGCAATCCCGGTCTTTTCCTCCGAACCGCCAACTGCAATCGAGGCAGAGGAAACTAACCAGAAGTGCACCTTTTATGTCCCAAAATATCGTGTCCGTAACTATCATCGCAAATACCGTTGTTCTGAATTTCTTATTGGGAAAAGACGAGGACTGTTTCCACGAGGTTTTTTGCGTTCTTCGTGTCAGGTGCGACTTGAAGCAGATACGTATGATCCTCTGCGGCGATACGGTGCAGGAATGGAGCAGCTTCCACCTGATGTGTAATTAAGTGCTGGAGAGACAAACGCAGCCGCTCGCCTTTATTGTCGTCTGTGTGTGGCTGTGGTACGCTGGGTGAACATTTCTGGCAGTCCGAAGTGTTGTGCACGATGTCCACTGCAATGATACGGGGATTTGGAGATTGTGTGCGCTCTGCCTCCCATGAATGTTACGGTCGGGTTGGATCGGCCATTCGACGTTTCACACGTTGTTATCTGAGGTGGGCGTGCTTGGCAGGCGCGACCTTTGCTCGTCTGGCACATCTCTTCCATGTCTATCGAATCCTTGGCACTAAAACACCTGTGACACTACACTCCCTCCGTAAAATTTACCTAACGCGATTTATTACGGAGATGGGTATTTTTCTTTAAACGCAGAAACCTTACTATGCTTCACACTTCAATCGTCGATCAGTGCATCCGTAACGCCTCCACCATCAAACCGTATTTCGAAGCCCAACGTCAAAGCCACTCCCTTCTACCGGCAGAGTTTTAAAGCTTTGATCGTGTCATCTATGTAGGTATGGAATTTAATTCCCTCGAGGTACTGATACACCTGTGAGATCTCTTACTGCTTTACTTACTGAATCATCCACATACAATGGTGTTCAGAATTAAAGCAACAAATCGCTATTTCCCCGTCCCGTGTCTAGTTCACGATATAATCACACAGACTGTCAACCAGATGTCTTTAGCATCGTGTCCTGCACCGAAGACGGCATTCCGCTCAAACGGACAACCATGCCAACCATGACGTCAGGGCACCTTGAAACGAGGTAGTGTTTGCCGCGTAGCCCCATTTCCACAATCGCCGTGTACACAGTCACAGACGGTGCAGTGTGGAACAGAGAATATGCCTACCAGACCCCCTGCGGTGGAGGGCCATAGAAAGAAAGGAAGCAGGATAGTCGGACACTGATGTGGCCCGATGGCTTAATGCGAATCGCTATGTTTTTCCTCGGATGTGACGACAGTTTATAGAGAGCGAAACTGTATCCTGAAGAACAGGGCAGGGTCGACCAGGTGTCACTTCAGAACAGACAACAGTTACTTGGCTGTAAGGGCACGACAGTACCGCCTTAGTACTGCACGGCGACCGACATGTGAGCTCGCAGCATACACTGGACGTGTTGCGCCGAGGCAAACGGTGTGCAGAAGGCAAGAGTCCACTATATCGCTTGCAAGGTGCAACTTGTAGCGTACGGTCCATTAAAGGTAAGAATACGGGTTAGCGCCCTAGCCTGGCACGTATTTTTAGCTTATCACGTAAACAATACATGATGTTAGTTCATATCTTCATGATAAACCCACCAATTTTCTGTTTTTTTTTGTTTTTTTTTTTTTTTTTTTTTTTTTTTTTCAGGGGATACTCTACTAAGCCTAGCATAACTACATTTGTTTTCTCACTTTGTTCAACCGACAGCACACACTTTTTTACTATAAAAATATCATTATCCACGGCCACGGATCTCAACAGTCCAAATGAAATGGACAAATTGTTATCAGCACACACTTTTATTTCGTTTATTGTATTTTGATCAAATTAATAAGTTAGTATTCATCTATACTGCTTGTTCTATACAACATGTAGTGTTTTAGTCTATGCTTGTGAGTAATTATTTTTAAGTGTGTGTATTTTGTCTTTAAAAAAAATTAAGAGAGAAACTAATTAAAATATGAACTGAAGGAGGTATCATATTTGTGAAGCAGTGGAAAATCCAGGACTGAACACTGACAATATTATGAAAAGGACAGACTGTTATTAACCGTATAGTGGAGATGTTGAGCCACACACAGGAACAACAAAATTTTTGTTGCGCTATCTACGGATCAACATCTTCACTATATAGTGAGTAGCAATCTCTCGTTTCCATCATACTGTTATCATATTTATTATACATTTAATAAGACTAAGATATGTAGAATCATTGACTGGAAACTGGTGCATGCCAGTGTCTAGTCGTATAATGTTGTATAGTATTTGGGAACTTAATTTCCTGTATTCAAAGGAAAATTGACTAGAAAACACTGTAAAGTTAGAAAAAAGAGAATAACTAGTCAGTATTTACTATGTTCAGAAAGTGAAATTCCAGTACTTCTGACAGACACAAAAAAGGAAAAGACTATTTCTAGCTTTCTGGTCTATTAGATACTTCTCCAGAGAGGAAGAGGGATATGTTGGTGAAGGTTAGAAAAGGAAGAGTGACCTTAATTGTCAGAGACCTGGTGTATGTGTGCCTCTGACGCGTCTTCATAGAAGGGAACATCTAGAGTGGAGTCATCAAAATGCCACCTGGACGGTGGGCCAAACTTGTTTTCACAGATGAGTCCTGACTTAGTCTGGAGAGTTTTTCTCGATGGATTCACATCTGAAGAGAACGTGGAACACGATTCAGGAACCCAAACATTGTGGAATCGAGGGGGATCCCTAATGGTGTGGGCAGGGTTATGTTTATCACTCGAAAACCTCTTCATGAAATTGTACGGGTGAATCGGCAAGCTTTAACTGCTGTAAGGTATAGTGGCGACATCTTCGGACCTCATATGCCGTTGTTGCGAGGTGCTGTGAGCCCAGACTTCGTACTGATGGACGACAATGCTCGACCTCATACAGCACGGATGGCGGATGGGTGATGTTTTCTTGGAAGATATTGCACGCATGGCGTGGCCTGCTCGCTTTCCCGATTTAAATCTCATAGAGGATGTCTGGGGTGCGCTAGGGAGACGGCTTGCATCACGACAGCATCCACCAATCACTCTTCAAACTGCGAGCAGCTCTGCAGGAAGAATGGGCGTTATTGTCTCAACATGAGACTGATGATATCATTCAGAGCATGCCCCGTCGTTGTGAAACCTGTACTGCTGCCAGAGGTGGTCGCACCCCATACTGAGCACGTTAACTGGTTGTCGCAATGCGTGTGCAAATCCGTTGGGGTGAAAAGAACGAAGGAAATTTTTGTCTACCGTTATGCATGTTGCAATCGTTTACGTGTTGCTTTATTTCCATTGTTTCTGTTTTACTACCATCTCTTTATACTGTTTTGTGGCAAAGTATACGCAACCTGGCAAAATTTCCGTTTGTTGCTTTAATTTTGACCAGTGTAGCACGTAAAATGACTTCGCTCTTGAGTAATAAACACTCAAAAACCGTGCGCAGTTGATTTTTAATCTGCTATAGCCTTAGTCCGTGAAGTTACGCATCACGGTATGTGTGACTATATCTTCAGGCTGCAGCCCGTGTTACGCCGAGAATTATCTTCCAGGAAAAACGCAGTCGAAAAACGAAATTCGCTCGGAAAAGCGGGATTCGATTCATGTGGCTGGCTTAGCCCGCGGCCACCATCAGCCCTCATTAAAATGCAAATATAGGCGCCATATCAATGCGCTGTTTTTTGTTGTTGTTCATATAAATCTAAAACCAATACATACTAATTAAACTGAAATAATTAATTGCTTCAAATTGATATCGTATAAAATTAATAAAGCTCAAAACCTGTCGTGCGGTATAATGCGGTGATGCTGTCGTTACGTCATCGGGAAATATGCTAGAGACTCGTAACCGTGGGTGGGAACTGCTGATTCCATCCTTGCGCGTGTACCAAAAAATACTGGCAGCGTGCGAGAAGCGAACTTCACGTCCAAAATGGCTGTGTCAGCTTGGCGTCCACCAGACGTGTAACTGACGTGTGTTAAATCGGCGAATTTTAGTATGGGGTTTGAAACAACGGAACATAAAGTTATTCATCTGTTTTAGTTCCTGTGCGACGCCATTGTTTTATCTCTTTGCAGTACACTGAGATCCAATTCTTGGTACCTGAAAAACATTCACAGGGTGGATTTCATTGACAGATTTGTGTCTTTCAGTAACTGATTTGGTTGTAAAGGGAAGGATAGTATTACAAGGGCAACGATACGCCCAAGATGAAGAGGAAATGGACTTGTTCAGTGCTAAAAGCGTAGATGAACAGCTTGCTGAAAAATCTCTTTCCTTTATAATTCACGGGAGTTTCCACATTCGTGAAGATTTTCGTTGGTGACAATAATGAGGTGAAATTTTTCGCTTCTTGAATAACTATCCTTCTCAACTAAGAAATGAAATTATTCTTTATTTACGAACAGAGGCACTATTCTGGTAACACATAAAAGATCCAAACTAAACAGTTGTCACAGTGTGAGAAGGATGTCATCCCCTGAAGTGCTGAAAACATCCACATCCTTTCTGAAACAGATTCAGACATTTCAATTAATACCTCATTTATATAAAAGAGTGCACCATGATCTGAGCAAGGATGGAGTTCGGGTGGGAAGACGCATGCTACTATTACGGAGAGTGACGAAGTTATTTTGAGATTTCACAACGAATGATTGCTGGGAACACTTGCTACTTGCTGCTAGTCGGTCTTCATTTTATCTTCCGCTTTTCTTCAGGCTGGCTCTGTCTTTGTAGCCGTGCGGGATACGAGTTTTGTAGGAGGTGAGGGGGAGGGCAGAAAGGGGGGGGGGGGCGAGGACAGCTACCAACCCTTGCCCCTCCATAGTTACGCTCTTGTTTAGACATTGATTTGAATTATTGATGTCAGGCAGTAGTAGCCGACCAAGACAGACGCAGCAACATGGAAGTAACCGCTTTTCTGACATTTACGAGTTCCTAACCAGGAGCGAATTTTATTACATCATCTGTGTGCTTTAGTAGTTTAGTTTCTTGAGTTTCTGTGTGTAAATTTAATATCTAATAGCCACAGTTCTTGCGTTTTCGTTTACGTCGGAATGTAAACCGATTTTGTGACAAGTTCCTAATCAGGGGCAAATTATTTAGTTTCACCTGAGTGCTTCGGTAGTTAGGTTTTTGAATATCTGCGTATTACTAGACACAGTTCACGCGTTTTCGTCAGGGTCTACAGTAGAGTTGCGCATCACATGCCAATAGTCCGTTTATCTGCATAGTTTAGTTTTGCACGGTCTTTAGCATGGACAGGGACTCCGATTGTTGTGTGCGGATGCGAGCCGAGTTGGTGACACTTCGCTCTCAGCTGCAGGCCGTGATGGCTTCGGTTACACAGCTTGAGGCTGCAGTGGATGTGTGCGGCTGGTCCCGGCGGAGGTTCGAGTCCTCCCTTGGGCATGGGTGTTTGTGTTTGTCCTTAGCATAATTTAGGTTAAGTAGCGTGTAAGTTTAGGGACTGATGACCTTACAGTTAAGTCCCCTAAGATTTCACACACATTTGAGCATTTTTTGCAGTGGATGGGCACCAGTGCTGTGGGCCGGCCTTGGGGATCCAGCGGACGTCCAGCACGTGAGAGTCCTCCGATCGGTCCTCACCGGTGGCAAACCCAGTTACTGCTCGCACTGAGGCTGACCCCTCACCTGTGGTCGAGTGGGAGGTCGCCCTGGGGCGAAGCAGGCGGCGAAAGAGAGTTCCCAGGCGGCCGCACGTAAGGCCTCCCCGGTTTGTATGACAAACAGGTTCCAGGTGCTGTCTGTGGCTGGTACTGTCGATGAGCCAGATGCTGTCGCCTGTCCTCTTTCAGAGGAAACCACTCAGCCTGCAAGATCCGGGCAATCGCAGAGGGTAGGATTATTGGTAGTTGGCAGCTCCAACGTTAGGCGTGTTATGGGGCCCCTTCCAGGGATTTGACTAACAAGAAGGGAAAGAAAACCAAAGTGTACTCTGTGTGCATACCGGATGGAGTCATTCCAGATGTGGAAAGGGTCCTCCCATTTGCCATGAAGAACCCAGGGTTGCTCACGTCGGTACCAATGATGTGTGTCACTTTGGATCAGAAGAGATTCTCTCTGGTTTCGAGCTGCTAACAGAAGTGGTAAAGGCTGACAGTCTTGCTTGCAAGATGAAAGCAGAGCCGACCATTTGCAGCATAGTCGACAGGACCGACTGCGGACCACTGGTACAGAGCCGAGTGGAGGGTTTGAATCAGAGGCTCAGACGGTTCTGCGACCGTGAAGGCTGCAGATTGCTCGACTTGCGCCAAAGGATGGTTGGGTTTCGGGTTCCGCTGAATAGGTCAGGCGTCCACTATACCCAGGAAGCGGCTACACGGGTAGCAGGGGCTGTGTGGCGTGGACTGGGTGGTTTTGTAGGTTAGAGGGCCTCGGGAAAACACAAGAAGGACTTCAGTCACAAAGGGTGCAGGCCGAACACAGGAAGAACGTAGATACAGGAACCATTGGTATAACAGTTGTAAATTGTCGTAGCTGTGTTGGGAAAGTACCAGAGCTCCAAGCGCTAATAGAAAGCACTGATCCTCAAATCGTTATAGGCACTGGAAGCTGGCTAAAGCTGGACATAAGCTCAGCCGAAATTTTTGCGAAGAACCTAACGGTGTTCCGAAAGAATAGGCTAAACACGGTTGGCGGTGGCGTGTTTGTTGCTGTCAGAAGTAGTTCAACTTGTCGCGAAATTGAAGTAGGTACTTCCTGTGAGTTAGTATGGGCGGAGGTCATTCTTGCCAACCGGAATAAAATAATAATTGGATCCCTTTACCGGCCTTCCAGTTTAGATGATACAGTTGCTAAAAGCTCAAAGAAAACTTGAGTTTGATTTCAAACACGTACCCGACTCATACGATAATAGTTGGTGGTGACTTTAATTTACCCTCGATATTTTGGCGAAAATACATGTTTAATTCCAGAGGTACGCATAAAATATCATCCGAAATCGTGCTAAACGCATTCTCTGAAAATTATTTCGAGCAGTTAGGTCATGAGCTCACGCGAATAGTAAACGGTTGTGAAAACACACTTGACCTCATAGCAACAAATAATTCAGTGTTATTAACGAGCATCAAAACCGATTCAGGGATTAGCGAACACAGGGTTGTCGTAGCGAGATTGAATGTTGTAATCCCCAAATCCTCGATAAATAACCGAAAAATAACCTATTCAAAAAAGCAGATAAAAATTCACTTCCTGAGAGACAATTTCCACTCATTCCAAATTAATAATATAACTGTAGATCAGATGTGGCTTAAATTCAGAGAAATAGTATCGGCAGGAATTGAGAGATTTATACCAAATAAATTAACAAACAACGGAGCTGATTCTCCTTGGTACACAAAACGCGTTAGAACACTGTTGCACAAACAACGAAACAAGCATGCCAAATTCAAACAGACGCAAAATCCTCGAGATTGGCGATCTTTTACAGATGCTCGAAATTTAGCGCGGACTTCAATGCGAGATGCTTATAATAGTTTCCACAACGAAACTTTGTCTCGAAAACAGGCAGAAAATCCAAAGAGATTCTGGTAGTATGTGAAGTATGTTAGCGGCAAGAAACAATGAATGCCTTCTCTGCGCGATAGCAGTGGAGATACAGTGCTGGCCACCGTAAATGCAACACCAAGAAAGACAAGAGGTAGCACAACAAGATTTATTTTGTAGATAACATGTTGACCAAATATCAAATGATTACGTTTACAGACGTCTGTGACATGTGGTTCCTGCCAGAATCAGTAGCCAGAGTAGCCGCCATTGTTGGAGATCACCGCTGCCACACGTCTCGGCATTGAGTCAGAGAGACGTTGGATGTGTTCCTGGGGTACAGCAGCCCAAGCAGCTTCCACACGTTGCCAAAGATCATCTGGTGTGGCAGCTGGGGATGTAATCTGGGTCACTCGTTGAGCAACTGTGGACCACATGTTTTCTATAGGCGAAAGATCCGGAGAGCGAGCCGGCCAGGGAAGCAATTCAATCTGGTTATTGACGAAGAACCTGTGGACAATGCGTGCCACGTGTGGTCGCGCATTATCCTGTTGAAATATGGCTGTGGCCGAGCCCTGAAGGTAAGGAAGGACAACTGGCTCCAGCACCTCGGATATGTAGCGCCGGCTATTTAAAGTGCCGGCAATGCGTACTAGAGGCGTGCGAGAGTAATATCCAATACCGCCCCATACCATAATACCCGGTGCAAGACCAGTGTGGCGGTGCATAATGCAGCTGTCCAGCATCCTCTCTCCACGGTGTCTCCACACTCGAATCCGACCATCGTGGTGCTGCAGACAGAAGCGTGCCTCGTCAGTAAAGACAACGTCATTCCATTCTGCCGTCCACATCCGTCTGTCATCACACCATTGGCGACGGAGACGTCTGTGGTTCTGCGTCAATGGTAGACGAAGCAATGGACGTCTCGCGGACAGACCACTCTGCTGTAAACGGTGTCGAATGGTACGCGCAGACACTGGATGATGCGTTACAGACGCAATGTGCTGTGCTATGGTTCGGGATGTCACTGAGCGATCCGTCACTGCCATGCGCACAATTTGCCTATCAGCACGTGCAGTGGTGCACCGAGGTGAATGCGATCGACCACGTCGGTCCGTCGTACCCTCCTGCATCCAACGGTCACATATCCGCATTACAGTTGTTTGGTTTCGTCCAACACGACTAGCGATTTCTCTGTATGATAATCCACAATCTCGGTAAGCCACTATCCTTCCTCTGTCGAACTCGGATACTTGATCAAACGATGCTCGCTGTTGTCTACGAGGCATAACTGATCGTCTTGTGGAACAACCACAAGGTAAACACACGTGCCGAACGTACACTCGTCGAAATCGCCAAGCCTTAAATGGCGCTATGACGTGGCGCCACAGGCGCGCGTGATGTGTGTCTGCGCTGAAATTCTAATCAGTTGCATATCTCATCTCTGCAAACCCATGGTGTAAATTTCACTTGATTCGGATGCTTCCTTCAGGGTGTTGCATTTACGGTGGCCAGCAGTGTACTATCGAAGACAGTGCTGACAAAGCAGAGTTACTAAACACAGACTTCCGAAATGCCTTCACAAAAGAAGACGAAGTAAGTATTCCACAATTCGAATCGAGAACAGCTGCCAACATGAGTAACGTGGAAGTAAATATCCTCGTAGTAGTTCAAATGGCTCTGAGCACTATGGGACTTAACATCTGTGGTCATCAGTCCCCTAGAAGTTAGAACTACTTAAACGTAACTAACCTAAGGACATCACACACATCCATGCCCGAGGCAGGATTCGAACCTGCGACCGTAGCACTCGTAGTAGTGAAGCAACTTAAATCACTTAAAAAAGAGCAAGTCTTCTGGTCCAGACCGTTTACCAATTAGGTTCCTTTAGGAGTATGCTGATGCAGTAGCTCCATACTTAACAATCATATACAACCGTTCGCTCGACGAAAGATCAGTACCAAAAGACTGCAAAGCTGCACAGGTCACACCAATATTCAAGAAAGGTAGTAGGAGCAATCCACTAAATTACAGGCCCATATCGTTAACGCCGATATGCAGCAGGATTTTAGAACATATATTGTGTTCGAACATTATGAATTACCTAGAAGAAACCGGTCTATTGACACACAGTCAACATGGGTTTAGAAAACATCGTTCCTGTGAAACACAACTAGCTCTTTATTCAGATGAAGTGTTGAGTGCTATTGACAAGGAATTTCAGATCGATTCCGTACTTCTGGATTTCTGGGAGGCTTTTGACACTGTACGACACAAGCGGCTCGTAGTGAAACTGCGTGCTCATGGAATATCGTCTCAGTTACGTGACTGGATTTGTGATTTCCTGTCGGAGAGGTCACAGTTCGTAGTAACTGACGGAAAATCATGGAGTAAAACAGAAGTGATTCCTGGCGTGCCCCAAGGTAGTGTTATATAGGCCCTTTTCTGTTCCTTATCTATATTAACGATTTGGGAGACAATCTGAGCAGCCGTCTTCGGTTGTTTGCAGATGACGCTGTCGTTTATCGACTAATGAACTCATCAGAAGATCAAAACAAATTGCAAAACGACTTACAAGAAATATCGAAATGGTGCGAAAAGTGGCATTTGACCTTAAATAACGAAAATTGTGAGGTCATCCACATGAGTGCTAAAAAGAACGCGTTAAACTTCGGTTACACGATAAATCAGTCTAATCTAAAAGCCGTAAATTTGACTAAATACTTTGGTATTACAATTACGAATAACTTAAATTGGAAGGAACACACAGAAAATGTTGTGGGGAATGCTAACCAAAGGCTGCGTTTTATTGGCAGGACACCTAGAAAATGTAACAGACCTACTAAGGAGACTGCCTACACTACGCTTGTCCGTCCTCTTTTAGAATACTGTTGCGCAGTGTGGGATCCTTACCAGATAGGACTGACGGAGTACATCGAAAAAGTTCAAAGAAAGGCACCACGTTTTGTATTATCGCGAAATATGGGAGAGAGTCTCACAGAAATGGTACAGGATTTGGGATGGACGTTATTAAAAGGAAGGCGTTTTTCGTTGCGACGGAATCTTCTCACGAAATTGCAGTCACCAACTTTCACCTCCGAATGTGAAAATATTTTGTTGACACCGACTTACATAGGGAGGAACGATCACAAAGATAAAGTAAGGGAAATCAGAGCTCGTGTACATTGTTTCCGCGCGCTATGCGAGATTGGAGTAATAGAGAATTGTGAAGGTCGTTCGATGAACCCTCTGCCAGGCACTTAAATGTGATTTGCAGAGTATCCATGTAGATGTAGATGTAGATGTAATGTATGGTGGCACATCGGGTTGTAGTATTTCTTGAAGATGAATAATATAACTGACGCAGATGGCTCATTGCCGTAGATATTTGAAGTAATTTTAATTTTCAGCGTCAACCATATTTTGCTGTCCAAAGATGGAACTGACGCCTTACATAGACTAGCCAGTCAGCAGTCACCCCTTAGAAACGAGAATGAATTTTCATTCTACAGTAGACTGTGCGCCAATTTTAAACTTCCTGATTGACTAAAACTGTGTGCAGGTCCGGGAGTAGAACCTGGGATCTTTTCCTCAGTTGACGGAGCACATTCCCACCAAAGGCGAAGGTCTCAGTTTCAAGTCCCACTGCAGCGGCCAATTTTAATCACTTAAAGAATCTGTTACTGAAAAATAGTCTGTCCAATCACATTAAGCTGGCCACCTGTCAAAAGCCTGAATAACCAGATTTTGCTGCGCAAACTGCTACGAGGCGTGCAGGGGGACCGTCTGTGAGGTTGTGGAAGGTGCCGACGGGGATGTGGAGCCACGCCGAATCCAGTGCCGTGGGTCAGCTGCCCTTGGTTTCTCTATTGAGGATCCATGGCGCGAACTTATCGATCAGGTGGTCCCACAGATTCTCGATTGGGTTAAAATTCGAGAAGTGTGGTGGCCGTGGCAATATGGTGAACTCGTCCTGGTGCTCTTGGAACCATACGTGTACACCGCTGTGTGACTTGTTGCATTGTCCTGCTGGTAGATGTCACCGTGCTGAGATAAAGACAAACTCCATGTAGGGGCAGACGTGCTCGCCAAGTATAGACTCATATTTGTGTTCATCCACTGTGCCGTACAGAATGACGAGATAACCCAGCGAATGACACGAATACGCTCCCCAGACCATGACGCTCCTTCCTCAGTTCTGCACCCTTCCGACGAATGTTGCAGGGCGTATGCTTTTGGACGTTTCATTCCGTCCATGCCAATGGCCGTCTGTCCGATGGAGTATAAAACGAGATGTGTCTGAAAATGCCACCTGTCGCCACTCTGTGGACGTCTAGTTATAGCACTGGCGTACAAATTCCAGTGTTCGTCGCCGATGAACCGTAGTCATGCATGGGAGCGTGAAACAGTTGCCTGCTGCGGAGTCCCATATGAAGCAAAGTTCGCTAAACGGTCGTTGATGTCGTTTAGGAGACGCTGTTGGTGGCTCCTTGACTCATCTAGGCGTTAGTTGCTCAACGGTTGCGTATCTATTTGCTCATGCACATCTCTGGATCCGTCTTTCACCCCTGTCATCTATGGGCCGTGTGGCAGCCTAACTGCTGCCTCAGCGGTGATTTTGGATAGTGCCATTTTGCGATGTACAGTATACGTTAACGGGAGGTTTACTATCTTTTGGTTCCAAAAATAGATTTTTTTAAAATTGCATTTTTGAATCCATAAAAGTGATTAAAATCCAGCCCTGAAACGGTTTTCCCGAATACAGAACGGAAATGTTTGTAATTCGCGGCTGAACAAAAAAAATTAACCTGCCTGAAATCGGCCTTTTTCACGCACCAGTTTTTTTCCTTTTGGAGGACGAGATATTGTACCGGTGCTTGGGAGGAAAGACACAAAATTCAGATGAAAGTTTGAACCCGTGTGTTTGGAAGTTAGCCCACAAGCATTTGCATTCTGGTACGAAGACTGTGCAGATTGCGACTTTCCTGGCTGTGAGCAGCTTCAGCAAAGGGTATCCAGCAATTCTGAAGACCGTGGCAGCGATGGACGTCACCCTGGGACTCCATTCGACGCAGTTCGCCAAGCATTCGGACGACCACCGGATTCGAGCGGCCGGAAACCGCTTGTCACCGGCCGTACGAGCGGCTCTGGAGCAGCGCAGAGTGGCCCGGATAGAGCAGAACGCCCTCTATGAGGAAGGGGAAGGACTAGTTTATGGACCCGGAACAGCAGATTGAACGTAAGTTGCATAATATTGCATTTATATGTAGTCAAAACTTCAAACGCGTTTTTCTCGAAGTGACTTTTTTTATCGCGCGATATGGTAACTTCAAATCTACTGAACCGATTGGCATGATTCTTTGTTTCCGACGAAGCTAACTAAATTGCCTAGGAGTTGTACCACTTTTATTCCGATCCATCTACTATAAATATTTTTACTTGGCCGACGAAGTCGAAAAATAGATGAAAAAACTCTATTGTTTTCAAATGGCCCCCATTTTGTTTCCTATGGTCCAAATAACTTAAGCGAGGTACAACTCCTCAAGACTCTTATATACTTCGCTAACGTCAACTCAATTTTGATTTCAGTCGAGCCGGCTGACCTGTGACATACCGCGCGTGGACGTCTACATCGAAATTTTGTTTCGTTCCGAAGGCACTTCCGCCTTTACTCTTCGACTTTTTCCGAAAAAAACCCAGTTTGTAGAGGAAATATCAATAAAAATTTTGACCAAATTTGACATTCATATCTATAACACATCCCGAGAAAAAAATTCTCAAAGAACATGTTTTTTTCGGGCCAAAGATAGTAAACCTCCCCTTAACCACGGCGACATGCAGACTTAGCAATTTTGGAAATGCTTCCGTAGTCTGGAAGTCAATCATCATGCTTTTTGGACGTCAGATAAATCAGCTACTAAACAGTAGCATGAAATGCGGAAAAAGCGAAAACAAGAATCCAGAGCACAAATAACGAAAATTCACAAAAAAGTAACTAATGTCGGAATCGGTAACTGGAACTGGTCTATATACATTAATTCTAGTTACTCATTCCAACATTTGTCATTTTTTCGCAGTAGTTTAGAGAGTAATTACAAATGCAGAAATCCTATAACTTTTCAGTTTATACACTTGCCAGAAAAACGATCTAAATAATGAACAATGGAATTCCTGGAACTGGTAACTAGAATTCACCTGTATAGGAGATTAATTCTAGTTACCGTTTCCAGCCATTCGATTGTTCATAATTTTGGACATGTCTGCAGAAAGTGTGTGAATTTGGTTTTCATAGGATTTCTAGAGTTCTTATTGAACTCTGAACTACTGCGAAAGAGTAACAAGTATTGCAATTACCGACCGCAAGACGTTTTTTTCTTTCTCTTAGCAGTGCAGAGAATAATACCGAATGTAGAAAACATATAACATTTTAGTGCAGACACTTGTTGCAAAAACATTCCTAGTAATGAACAGTGGAATGGTTGGAGCTGGTAACTGCAATTAACCTATATAGCTTGTTTCTAGTTACCGATTCCAATATTTATTGCTTTTTCGCGAAGTTCAAAGAGCAATTACAAATGCATATGTCCTATTAGATTCAGTGTACACACGTGCTGGAAAAACGATCTGAATAAGGACCACAGAATAGCAGGAATCTGTAATCAGAACTGACCTACTGTATGTAACTTAATTCTAATTGCTGATGCCAGTATTTGTGAATTTTCGTTACTACTGTACAGAATTTTCTTTTAGAATTTCTATGTCGGTTTTTCCACATTTCATGTTACCGTTGTTTTTATATTGCATATACATATTATTATTTATTTCGTTTTCCGTTGTTGTCTTCATTTTAATTTCTCCCCTCCCGCAACCACAACTTTCCCGCAACAGTCCTGTTAAATTCAATATCATTATTAAAAACTAACACTGTTTCACAATATTACGACGTCACCATGGGCTATACTATAAAGGAATTAAAGATACTCTGGGATTTTCTCACTTGCATAAATTACGATAATAATTTATTTCAGACATGTATATCTCTCTTTTCCTGTTCTTATTTAGTTTCGTTAGCTTTCGGTGTAATTCATGGCGAAGTAAATAAACAAGTGAACTGTGATAGTAATTTTATCGTATTGTTAGATGAAATGGGAATTCCCAATGAATATGTCTAGTTTGATTCTAAATAACAATTTAAAAAAACAAAAACGTCGTTCTCTTTACAGCGCCAACACATTACCGCCCCGCTCATGCGTGCACACGCAAAAATACAACAATTGGCACAGGAGAACAGTTTCGCAATATGCGACACTGTTTCTAAAAATTGCTTTAGTCAAAATTACTGTTATGGTAGTACCATGCATTATTTTTTTTAATAGTTTCGTTGAAAACTACTATTTCAATTTAGTGCCTCATGTTTTATTGAAGTACTGTTCATTTTGCAATGTTAACAAAATCACGTCCACACTTTTCAGTGACAATCTTTTGACAGATGGCAAAGGTAATTAGTCGTTTTAGGAATCTGATAGTTCAAAAATGGAGTGAGACACTGTAATCGTTCTTTCCTGAGGAGCGTCATTGTACGAGGGTAATCCCAAAAGTAAGGTCTCCTATTTTTTAATAAGTACATAGACCTGTTTATTTCTAGAATGGTTTACATCAGTTTACAGCTTGAACATTTAGCTATTTTTTGACATAATCACCATTTCTGTTGATAAATTTTTGTAGACGCTGCGGTAGTTTTTGTATGCTCATGTCATACTAGCTCGCCGCCATGCTGTTCAGAAAGTTATGAACCTCTTCTTTCACCTCGTCGTCGGAGCTGAATCGCTTTCCGGCCAAATGTTCTTTTAACCTAGGAAACAGGTGGTAGTCACTGGGCGCCAAGTCGGGGCTACAGGGTGGGTGGGTGATTATGTTCCACTGAAACTGTTGCAGGAGAGCACCGGTTTGCCGAGCGATGTGTGGGCGAGTGTTGTCATGGAGAATGTGTACGCCCTTGCTCAACATTCCTCTTCTCCGGTTCTGAATTGCCCGTTTGAGTTTTTTCAGAGTCTCGCAGTACCTGTCAGCGTTAATTGTGGTCCCAGTGAGCATAAAGTCGACCAACAATACCCCTTCCAGATCCCAAAAAACTGTTGTCATGACTTTACCGGCAGACCGTGTTTGTTTGAATTTCCGCGGCTTTGGCCAAGAAGGATACCGCCACTGGCGTGATTGTTGCTTGGTCTCAGGTGTAAAGTGGTATGCCCAGGTTTCGTCACCCGTGACAATTGTTTCGTCACCCGTGACAACTGAGTCCAGAAAGTTGTCCTGTTCGGCTGCAAGGCAGTGAAGAAATGCGCGGGAAGCATCAAGTCGTTGCCGCATGTGGTCCTCAGTCAGCATGCGTTGCGTCCATCTTGCAACGTGCAGAGATCATCCAGGGTGATCCGCCGATCTTCACGCATGCTTTGCTCAACCTTCAACACTGCCTCCTGAGAAATTGACGGTCGCCGGCCCCTTTGTTCGTCGTGAATTTCGGTCCGACCAGCTGCCAACTCTCTGCACCACTTGCGGACATTTTTGACATTCATGCACGGCTCACCATACACTTCCGTCAATTGGCGGTGGATTTCAATCGGCGCAGTGCCCTTTGCCTTCAAAAACCGAACAACTGCGCGCAATTCGCACTTGGCGCTAACAGCCAACGGGAGCTCCATTCTCAACGGCTGCCAAGCCAAGATTGAGCGCCTTAGCGCGGCGTGCGCATGTTTACACACAACGCGTGAAGCACTCTTCCTAACAGTGTGACCAACTGCCACACAAACAGAGTTATGAACGTATAAAAAAAAATAGGAGACCTTACTTTTGGGATTGCCTTCGTAGTTCAAAATGGCTCTGAGCACTATGGGACTTAACTTCTGAGGTCATCAGTCCCCTAGAACTTAGAACTACTTAAACCCAACTAACCTAAGGATATCACACACATCCATGCCCGAGGCATGATTCAAACCTGCGATCGTAGTGGTCGCGCGATTCCAGACTGTAACGCCTAGAACCGCTCGGTCACTCCGGCCGGCCCTTCGTAGTTGTAAGACAATGTTACCTTATTTTCCGGAGGCGTTCGTCATAACGCTCATTACAAATATGACTCTATGTTACTGCATTTTAATTAGCATTTACTACTCTTGAGCACTGTAAATCAACTGAAAATTGAAACAATGCTTAATGTAGTCTGACACATAATCACTTTTCAGTAAAAGTCACATTTAATAACCAAAATATTTAATGGATTGAGAAATTCCGCTCACAAATGTTATTTATGCTAAGAATAGGATGCACAGTGTCATGAGTTTGAACTTCGCATTCGATGCACTGAGTACGGAGTAAATTTTTTTGAACAGAGAGCAGAAATACATGCAGCTTTCCAGTATAGCAGTCCACGTAGATCAGTCAGTATCTCATACTCGGCATAACTTTCTGTAATAATTTCTCTTTGTACGGCATCTTGGTGGTTTTCTTGGGCAGTGCAGGCTCTATTTCAAGTGCGTCCATCCTTCGCATGAACCAGTAACGTACGAACACATTCTTCGCCAAATCGTTAAGGTCTCACATATGTTCTGCTATACAATGCTCTCGCCCATCTCTTCGTACATTTACATACTTTTGTACCGTAACGCCTATCCAGACTTCGAGTTAATCCATCCTTCAACCGAGTCATAAACACAACTACTTTCACAGTCTAAATCACGACATCTCACCAGCTACTCTGCTCTACAATGTGACATTGCAATGACATCAACAGTGAAATGATTACTAGCGGAAATCTCTCATATATAATAACAAAAGTTTGACTCAAAATCCATACACAATGTATCTAAAATTATTGTAATTGTTTTCAAAATTTTCATAGATGTATAATAAATCTTAAAAAATAAAAATATTACGAAATTTATTACTACATCCATCAAGAACAAGCGGGAAAATACTTGTAGGCAGCTTGAAACAAACAAGTTGCTCCAGCCACTAACAGGTGGCGCGGGAATTCACTTCCCAGTTCACAGCTAGGCCGATACTTTTGTCTAATACAGGGTGGTCAGAAATAGTCTGAAAAGCTCGCAAGCGTGTTGTAAGGTAGATTGTGCTGAGAAATAACTGATAAGAAAATAATTCGATACGTAACGCCGTTTCCGAGTTAATCAGATTTGAAGTTAGCCGACGAAGCCTTTGCGCGCGCAAATTCAAGTGCCCCAAGAAACAGAAATAGTATCAGTTGTTCTCACAGCGTAGATGATAGCGCACGATACTGCTCAACCTTTGGCCCGGGTTCGAACCTTACTACTTGTCCTATATCCAATATTTTTATCGCTTCCTCGTTCGCTTTTAGGAGACCTAGCGACGAACATGGTGCCGACACCGTCTATGATGGGCTGCTTGAATTTGCGTTCGAAACGACCCGATTGGTTAACTTCAATGCTAATTAACTAGGAAACAGCGCAACGTATCTAATGAGTACTTCTCAGCACAACCTGCCCTGTAATACCCTCACAAGCTTTCTACACTTTTTCTGTGGGCCTTTAGATTGAGAGAATGATGACAAGGAAACTATAGGGAAAAAAATGGGTCGGCTGAAGAATGGGATACAACTCGTCGGCTTCGACCAATGAGGTCGTATTTTAGTCATAGATAGTCATTTATTTTCGAGCCGTAGATAACAAATCGGCTATCTCCTGTGGAAAAGTGTCATAACCGCAAATGAAAGTAAATGAATGTGTTATTAAGAGACAGATATTGTGTATGCTTTTTGTCGCTTGTGGCAATTTGAATCATTTTTGTACTCATTTTGTATAATACCTTTGTCTCATAGTGTGTCGTTCCAGTTGCTGTGTCCTTTGCAGCTGATTCGCATTCTGTGCTACGTAGGTCAACTGAAGAATAGGATACTAGCGAAAGCAAAAAAGGCGGCATTCATAACACGACATCTCGTAGCCCCTTTGAACAATATAGGTTGTATCCTATTCTTCAGTTGACCTATACAGGTCAGTTGAAGTACAGGACACAAATTTTACGTTTGTCACCTTTTCCGCCTTCACTAGCACTATCCTATCCTTCAGTTGACCTATATAAGTCAACTGAAGTTTGATTCACGTAGTGCGTCAGTAGCCCCATTCCGCCACCAAGAGCACCTGTTTAGTGCACAGTTGAAACAGATACTTCCATTCGGGCGGAGCGTGCTCAATGTGTTTTTGTGTATGTGGATACGCATGAAAATGTTTTAATTCCACAGATCGATGAATATGGCCGCGATGGAATGGTTTACTACCAGGTAGACGGTGCATCACCTCATTTCCTCCCGGAAATTCGAGGTTTCCTCGATAATCGCTTCCAAGGTCTGTGGATTGGCCACCTCACTCACCGAACTTGATGTCACTGGACTTCTTTCTTTAGAGTTTCTTTAAAGACCGTGTGTATGTTCCTGCCCCCCTTTTTTGTGATCAGTCTTCTGACTGGTTTGATGCGGTCCGCCACAAATTCCTCTCCTGTGCCAACCTCTTCATCTCAGAGTAGCCCTTGCAACCTACGCCCTCAATTATTTGCTGGATGTATTCCAATCTCTGTCTTCTTCTACAGTTCTTGCCCTCTACAGTTCCCTCTACTACCATAGAAGTCATTCCCTCATGTCTTAGCAGATGTCCTATCATCCTGTCCCATCAGTGTTTCCCACATGTTCCTTTCCTCTCCGATTCTGCGCAGAACGTCCTCATTCCTTACCTTATCAGTCCACCTAATTTTCAACATTCGTCCTCCCCTTACCAACCAATTTAACCGACCTGAAAAATCGGATCCACGCTGCCACTGTACAAGTAACGCCCCATTTGGTGCAACAAGTGTCGGAAGAAATTGGTTACCGATAGGATGTTTGCCGCATCACAATTGGTAATCACATCGGACAAAAAGGACGCTTGACACATAAAACTTGAGGCTGTTTGCTAAAAAACGAGACATCTACCGATTCTGTAAGTTATCTCAATAAATTTCTATATCATTTCAAAGTTGTAAAGTCGTTTTTCCCTCACCCTGTGTGTCCATTAGTATCTGTACATTTACTATAACTGAAGTCAAGACTTTTCTGCGGGAAAAATTGGAGAAATGTTTAGTGCAAACTGTATCTATGAAACACAAGGTTCTAAGTATAAATTTTACTACGAATCAGAACTACATATACGTCTATACTCAGTAAGATGCTGTAAAGTTCGTGGCAGAGTGTAATTGCCACTGCACTATTTATCAGGCTCTCTTCACGTTCCATTTACATATGGACACAAGAAGAATGAGTGCCTAAACGTATCCGTGCACGTTGTAATTAGTTTAACCTTCTGTTCAAGGTCCCTACAGGAGCGATATTCATGGGATTGTAATAAATTCCTTGATGTCTTATTTATTGCTGTGCCTGGAAATTTCCGGAACTAGCTTCTCGTGCTATAGTCTGCATCTCTCCTCTAGCGTCTGCCAGTTGAGGTTTTCAGCAGCTGATTGACTCTCTCGTGCGCCAAACGCACTTGCTGCCATTCATTGTCACTCACAGTATTCCGTGTTAGTCCTTTTTGATATGGGCTCCACTCACTTAAACAATAGTCAAGAATGGGCCGGACGACTGTTTCCTAACCAATCACCTTTGTAGAATGTTGCCATTTTCTCAGTATCTTACAAATTAACGGAAGTGTACCGCATGCTTTATTCACGGGTGAGACTGTATCGTTATTCCATTTAATATCCCTACAAGTTGACATGTGGAACAATCAAGTCTACCGCCGGATGTTTGTGTCGCTCTGGCGCAATATTTCGGCCACGTAACTCGTTGCCTTCTTCAGGTGCTACCTGAGACGGAGGATCTTTTCCAGTATTTATGCCCAGAGGGCGCTGGGTGCTCCCTTTGCCGTCCGCGCCCGCCTGGCGCTGCTTGTAAGGTGTTGTCTCTTCCCCGGTGCTCCCTCGGACGTCCGCGCCCGACTTGGTCTCCATCTGTGGCAGCTCTCTGAGGCCTGTCCTTTGTTGGGCGCTCCATTCGCGGTCCGCGCCCGCCTGGCGCTGATCCTGCGGTGTCACTATTTCTTGAGGAGTTTGTTGGTTCATTTCGTTGAGCGCTGATAACCTCCAGAGCCGGACTCCACGCCGAGATCAGCTGGTAACCGCTGTCTCGATTTATTAGGTTGTCTGTGACCTTGATCTCGATGGCATCCTTTATGACACTGTCCCAAAATCTAAGCGTCTGTGTCACAATTTTGGTGTTGTTATAGTCCATCGAGTGGCCGAGCTCCAGACAGTGCTCCGCTATGGCAGATTTTGCTGCCTGTCCGGGTCTGGTGTGCCTCTGGTGTTCTTTGCACCTGACGTCCACCGTCCTGGTTATCTGGCCCATGTGTGACTTTCCACACTGGCACATTTGCCCACATATGGTGCCAATATCTTCTTCAGGTATTGTGCAGTGAGGTATGTCGCTCCGCTGATGTTACTGACAATAGGTCAAACAGAGACCCCCTCCTTATGGACCTTGGGGAGTCCATAGAGTCTGGGTGGCACAGGTGCTTTGGGATAAAGCTTCTTTGTGACCTGTTCAGGTAGACCTGTCTCCTTCAGCAACTTCCGGGTCTTCTTGTCCACCTTGTCAGTGGGATCCCCACTGACCTGTCTCCTTCAGCAACTTCCGGGTCTTCCTGTCCACCTTGTCAGTGGGGACCCCACTGACCTGTCTCCTTCAGCAACTTCCGGGTCTTCTTGTCCACCTTGTCAGTGGGGACCCCACTGACCTGTCTCCTTCAGCAACTTCCGGGTCTTCTTGTCCACCTTGTCAGTAGGGACCCCACTGACCTGTCGCCTTCCCACTGACAAGGTGGACAAGAAGATCCGGAAGTTGCTGAGGGAGACAGGTCAGTGGGGTCCCCACTGACAAGGTGGACAAGAAGACCCGGAAGTTGCTGAAAGAGACAGGTCAGTGGGATCCCCACTGACAAGGTGGACAAGAAGACCCGGAAGTTGCTGAAAGAGACAGGTCAGTGGGGTCCCCACTGACAAGGTGGATAAGAAGACCCGGAAGGTGCTGAAGGAGACAGGTCAGTGGGGTCCCCACTGACAAGGTGGACAAGAAGATCCGGAAGTTGCTGAGGGAGACAGGTCAGTGGGGTCCCCACTGACAAGGTGGACAAGAAGACCCGGAAGTTGCTGAAAGAGACAGGTCAGTGGGATCCCCACTGACAAGGTGGACAAGAAGACCCGGAAGTTGCTGAAAGAGACAGGTCAGTGGGGTCCCCACTGACAAGGTGGATAAGAAGACCCGGAAGTTGCTGAAGGAGACAGGTCAGTGGGGTCCCCACTGACAAGGTGGACAAGAAGACCCGGAAATTGCTGAAGGAGACAGGTCAGTGGGGTCCCCACTGACAAGGTGGACAAGAACACCCGGAAGTTGCAGAAGGAGATAGGTCAGTGGGGTCCCCACTGACAAGGCGGACAATAAGACCCTGATGTTGCTGAAGGAGACAGGTCAGTGGGGTCCCCACTGACAAGGTGGACAAGAAGACCCGGAAGTTGCTGAAGGAGACAGGTCAGTGGGGTCCCCACTGACAAGGTGGACAAGAAGACCCGGAAGTTGTTGAAAGAGACAGGTCAGTGGGGTCCCCACTGACAAGGTGGACAAGAAGACCCAGAAGTTGCTGAAAGAGACAGGTCAGTGGGGTCCCCACTGACAAGGTGGACAAGAACACCCGGAAGTTGCTGAAGGAGACAGGTCAGTGGGGTTCCCACTGACAAGGTGGACAAGAAGACCCGGAAGTTGCTGAAGGAGACAGGTCGGTGGGGTCCCCACTGACAAGGTGCACAAGAAGACCCAGAAGTTGCTGAAAGAGACAGGTCAGTGGGGTCCCCACTGACAAGGTGGACAAGAAAACCCGGAAGTTGCTGAAAGAGACAGGTCAGTGGGGTCCCCACTGACAAGGTGGACAAGAAGACCCGGAAGTTGCTGAAGGAGACAGGTCAGTGGGGTCCCCACTGACAAGGTGGACAAGAAGACCCAGAAGTTGCTGAAGGAGACAGGTCAGTGGGGTCCCCACCGACAAGGCGGACAATAAGACCCGGAAGTTGCTGAAGGAGACACGTCAGTGGGGTCCCCACTGACAAGGCGGACAATAAGACCCGGAAGTTGCTGAAGGAGACAGGTCAGTGGTGTCCCCACTTACAAGGTGGACAAGAAGACCCGGAAGTTGCTGAATGAGACAGGTCAGTGGGGTCCCCACTGACAAGGTGGACAAGAAGACCCGGAAGTTGCTGAAAGAGACAGGTCAGTGGGGTCCCCACTGACAAGGTGGACAAGAAAACCCTGAAGTTGCTGAAGGAGACAGGTCAGTGGGGTCCCCACTGACAAGGTGGACAAGAAGACCCGGAAGTTGCTGAAGGAGAAAGGTCAGTGGGGTCCCAAGTGACAAGGTGGACAAGAAGAACCGGAAGTTGCTGAAGGAGACAGGTCAGTGGGGTCCCCACTGACAAGGCGGACAAGAAGACCCGGAAGTTGCTAAAGGAGACAGGTCAGTGGGGTCCCCACTGACAAGGTGGACAAGAAGATCCTGAAGTTGCTGAAGGAGACAGGTCAGTGGGGTCCCCACTGACAAGGTGGAGAAGAAGACCCAGAAGTTGTTGAAAGAGACAGGTCAGTGGGGTCCCCACTGACAAGGTGGACAAGAAGACCCGGAAGTTGCTGAAGGAGACAGGTCAGTGGAGTCCCCACTGACAAGGCGGACAATAAGACCCGGAAGTTGCTGAAGGAGACAGGTCAGTGGGGTCCCCACTGACAAGGTGGACAAGAAGACCCGGAAGTTGCTGAAGGAGACAGGTCAGTGGGGTCCCCACTGATAAGGTGGACAAGAAGACCCGGAAGTTGCTGAAAGAGACAGGTCAGTGAGGTCCCCACTGACAAGGTGGACAAGAAGACCCGGAAGTTGCTGAAAGAGACAGGTCAGTGGGGTCCCCACTGACAAGGTGGACATGAAGACCCAGAAGTTGCTGAAGGAGACAGGACAGTGGGCTCCCCACTGACTAGGTGGACAAGAAGACCCGGAAGTTGCTGAAGGAGATAGGTCAGTGGGGTCCCCACTGACAAGGCGGACAATAAGACCCGGAAGTTGCTGAAGGAGACAGGTCAGTGGGGTCGCCACTGACAAGGTGGACAAGAAAACCCAGAAGTTGCTGAAGGAGACAGGTCAGTGGGGTCCCCACTGACAAGGTGGACAAGAAGAACCGGAAGTTGCTGAAAGAGACAGGTCAGTGGGATCCCCACTGACAAGGTGGACAAGAAGACCCAGAAGTTGCTGAAAGAAACAGGTCAGTGGGGTCCCCACTGACAAGGTGGACAAGAAGACCCGGAAGTTGCTGAAGGAGACAGGCCAGTGGGGTCCCCACTGACTAGGTGGACAAGAAGACCCGGAAGTTGCTGAAGGAGATAGGTCAGTGGGGTCCCCACTGACAAGGCGGACAATAAGACCCAGAAGTTGCTGAAGGAGACAGGTCAGTGGGGTCGCCACTGACAAGGTGGACAAGAAAACCCGGAAGTTGCTGAAGGAGACAGGTCAGTGGGGTCCCCACTGACAAGGTGGACAAGAAGAACCGGAAGTTGCTGAAAGAGACAGGTCAGTGGGATCCCCACTGACAAGGTGGACAAGAAGACCCAGAAGTTGCTGAAAGAAACAGGTCAGTGGGGTCCCCACTGACAAGGTGGACAAGAAGACCCGGAAGTTGCTGAAGGAGACAGGTCAGTGGGGTCCCCACTGACAAGGTGGACAAGAAGACCCGGAAGTTGCTGAAGGAGACAGGTCAGTGGGGTCCCCACTGACAAGGTGGACAAGAAGACACGGAAGTTGCTGAAGGAGACAGGTCAGTGGGGACCCCACTGACAAGGTGGACAAGAAGACCCGGAAGTTGCTGAAGGAGACAGGTCAGTGGGGTCCCCACTGACAAGGTGGACAAGAAGATCCGGAAGTTGCTGAAGGAGACAGGTCAGTGGGGTCCGCACTGACAAGGTGGACAAGAAGACCCGGAAGTTGCTGAAGGGGACAGGTCAGTGGGGTCCCCAGTGACAAGGCGGACAATAAGACCCGGAAGTTGCTGAAGGAGACAGGTCAGTGGGGTCTCCACTGGCAAGGTGGACAAGAAGACCCAGAAGTTGCTGAAGGAGACAGGTCAGGTGGGTCCCCACTGACAAGGTGGACAAGAAGACCCGGAAGTTGCTGAAAGAGACAGGTCAGTGGAGTCCCCACTGACAAGGTGGACAAGAAGACCCGGAAGTTGCTGAAAGAGACAGGTCAGTGGGGTCCCCACTGACAAGGTGGACAAGAAGACTCGGAAGTTGCTGAAGGAGACAGGTCAGTGGGGTCCCCACTGACAAGGTGGACAAGAAGACCCGGAAGTTGCTGAAAGAGACAGGTCAGTGGGGTCCCCACTGACAAGGTGGACAAGAAGACCCGGAAGTTGCTGAAAGAGACAGGTCAGTGGGGTCCCCACTGACAAGGTGGACAAGAAGACTCGGAAGTTGCTGAAGGAGACAGGTCAGTGGGGTCCCCACTGACAAGGTGGACAAGAAGACCCGGAAGATGCTGAAGGAGACAGGTCAGTGGGGTCCCCACTGACAAGGTGGACAAGAAGACCCGGAAGTTGCCGAAGGAGACAGGTCAGTGGGGTCCCCACTGACAAGGTGGACAAGAAAACCCGGAAGTTGCTGAAAGAGACAGGTCAGTGGGGTCCCCACTGACAAGGTGGACAAGAAGGCCCGGACGTTGCTGAAGGAGACAGGTCAGTGGTGTCCCCACAGAGAAGGTGAACAAGAAGACCCGGAAGTTGCTGAAGGAGACAGGTCAGTGGGGTCCCCACTGACAAGGTGGACAAGAAGACCTGGAAGTTGCTGAAGGAGACAGGTCAGTGGGGTCCCCACTGCCAAGGTGGACAAGAAGACTCGGAAGTTGCTGAAGGAGACAGGTCAGTGGGGTCCCCACTGACAAGGTGGACAAGAAGACCCAGAAGTTGCTGAAAGAGACAGGTCAGTGGGGTCCCCACTGACAAGGTGGACAAGAAGACCCGCAAGATGCTGAAGGAGACAGGTCAGTGGGGTCCCCAGTGACAAGGCGGACAATAAGACCCGGACGTTGCTGAAGGAGACAGGTCAGTGGGGACCCCACTGACAAGGTGGACAAGAAGACCCGGAAGTTGCTGAAAGAGACAGGTCAGTGGGGTCCCCACTGACAAGGTGGACAAGAAAACCCGGAAGTTGCTGAAAGAGACAGGTCAGTGGGGTCCCCACTGACAAGGTGGACAAGTAGACACTGAAGTTGCTGAAGGAGACAGGTCAGTGGGGTCCCCACTGACAAGGTGGACAAGAAGACCTGGAATTTGCTGAAGGAGACAGGTCAGTGGGGTCCCCACTGACAAGGTGGACAAGAACACCCGGAAGTTGCTGAAGGAGACAGGTCAGTGGGGTCCCCACTGACAAGGCGGACAAGAAGATCCGGAAGTTGCTGAAGGAGACAGGTCAGTGGGGTCCCCAATGACAAGGTGGACAAGAAGATCCGGAAGTTGCTGAAGGAGACAGGTCAGTGGGGTCCGCACTGACAAGGTGGACAAGAAGACCCGGAAGTTGCTGAAGGAGACAGGTCAGTGGGGTCCCCAGTGACAAGGCGGACAATAAGACCCGGAAGTTGCTGAAGGAGACAGGTCAGTGGGGTCTCCACTGGCAAGGTGGACAAGAAGACCCAGAAGTTGCTGAAGGAGACAGGTCAGTGGGGTCCCCACTGACAAGGAGGACAAGAAGACCCGGAAGTTGCTGAAAGAGACAGGTCAGTGGAGTCCCCACTGACAAGGTGGACAAGAAGACCCGGAAGTTGCTGAAAGAGACAGGTCAGTGGGGTCCCCACTGACAAGGTGGACAAGAAGACTCGGAAGTTGCTGAAGGAGACAGGTCAGTGGGGTCCCCACTGACAAGGTGGACAAGAAGACCCGGAAGTTGCTGAAAGAGACAGGTCAGTGGGGTCCCCACTGACAAGGTGGACAAGAAGACCCGGAAGTTGCTGAAAGAGACAGGTCAGTGGGGTCCCCACTGACAAGGTGGACAAGAAGACTCGGAAGTTGCTGAAGGAGACAGGTCAGTGGGGTCCCCACTGACAAGGTGGACAAGAAGACCCGGAAGATGCTGAAGGAGACAGGTCAGTGGGGTCCCCACTGACAAGGTGGACAAGAAGACCCGGAAGTTGCCGAAGGAGACAGGTCAGTGGGGTCCCCACTGACAAGGTGGACAAGAAAACCCGGAAGTTGCTGAAAGAGACAGGTCAGTGGGGTCCCCACTGACAAGGTGGACAAGAAGACCCGGACGTTGCTGAAGGAGACAGGTCAGTGGTGTCCCCACAGAGAAGGTGAACAGGAAGACCCGGAAGTTGCTGAAGGAGACAGGTCAGTGGGGTCCCCACTGACAAGGTGGACAAGAAGACCTGGAAGTTGCTGAAGGAGACAGGTCAGTGGGGTCCCCACTGCCAAGGTGGACAAGAAGCCTCGGAAGTTGCTGAAGGAGACAGGTCAGTGGGGTCCCCACTGACAAGGTGGACAAGAAGACCCGGAAGTTGCTGAAAGAGACAGGTCAGTGGGGTCCCCACTGACAAGGTGGACAAGAAGACCCGCAAGATGCTGAAGGAGACAGGTCAGTGGGGTCCCCAGTGACAAGGCGGACAATAAGACCCGGACGTTGCTGAAGGAGACAGGTCAGTGGGGTCTCCACTGACAAGGTGGACAAGAAGACCCAGAAGTTGCTGAAGGAGACAGGTCAGTGGGGTCCCCACTGACAAGGTGGACAAGAAGACCCGGAAGTTGCTGAAGGAGACAGGTCAGTGGGGTCCCCACTGACAAGGTGGACAAGAAGACCCGGAAGTTGCTGAAAGAGACAGGTCAGTGGAGTCCCCACTGACAAGGTGGACAAGAAGACCTGGAAGTTGCTGAAAGAGACAGGTCAGTGGAGTCCCCACTGACAAGGTGGACAAGAAGACCCGGAAGTTGCTGAAAGAGACAGGTCAGTGGGGTCCCCACTGACAAGGTGGACAAGAAGACTCGGAAGTTGCTGAAGGAGACAGGTCAGTGGGGTCCCCACTGACAAGGTGGACAAGAAGACCCGGAAGTTGCTGAAAGAGACAGGTCAGTGGGGTCCCCACTGACAAGGTGGACAAGAAGACCCGGAAGTTGCTGAAAGAGACAGGTCAGTGGGGTCCCCACTGACAAGGTGGACAAGAAGACTCGGAAGTTGCTGAAGGAGACAGGTCAGTGGGGTCCCCACTGACAAGGTGGACAAGAAGACCCGGAAGATGCTGAAGGAGACAGGTCAGTGGGGTCCCCACTGACAAGGTGGACAAGAAGACCCGGAAGTTGCCGAAGGAGACAGGTCAGTGGGGTCCCCACTGACAAGGTGGACAAGAAAACCCGGAAGTTGCTGAAAGAGACAGGTCAGTGGGGGCCCCACTGACAAGGTGGACAAGAAGACCCGGACGTTGCTGAAGGAGACAGGTCAGTGGTGTCCCCACAGAGAAGGTGAACAAGAAGACCCGGAAGTTGCTGAAGGAGACAGGTCAGTGGGGTCCCCACTGACAAGGTGGACAAGAAGACTTGGAAGTTGCTGAAGGAGACAGGTCAGTGGGGTCCCCACTGCCAAGGTGGACAAGAAGCCTCGGAAGTTGCTGAAGGAGACAGGTCAGTGGGGTCCCCACTGACAAGGTGGACAAGAAGACCCGGAAGTTGCTGAAAGAGACAGGTCAGTGGGGTCCCCACTGACAAGGTGGACAAGAAGACCCGCAAGATGCTGAAGGAGACAGGTCAGTGGGGTCCCCAGTGACAAGGCGGACAATAAGACCCGGACGTTGCTGAAGGAGACAGGTCAGTGGGGTCTCCACTGACAAGGTGGACAAGAAGACCCAGAAGTTGCTGAAGGAGACAGGTCAGTGGGGTCCCCACTGACAAGGTGGACAAGAAGACCCGGAAGTTGCTGAAGGAGACAGGTCAGTGGGGTCCCCACTGACAAGGTGGACAAGAAGACCCGGAAGTTGCTGAAAGAGTCAGGTCAGTGGGGTCCCCACTGACAAGGTGGACAAGAAAACCCTGAAGTTGCTGAAGGAGACAGGTCAGTGGGGTCCCCACTGACAAGGTGGACAAGAAGACCCGGAAGTTGCTGAAGGAGAAAGGTCAGAGGGGTCCCAAGTGACAAGGTGGACAAGAAGAACCGGAAGTTGCTGAAGGAGACAGGTCAGTGGGGTCCCCACTGACAAGGCGGACAAGAAGACCCGGAAGTTGCTGAAGGAGACAGGTCAGTGGGGTCCCCACTGACAAGGTGGACAAGAAGATCCGGAAGTTGCTGAAGGAGACAGGTCAGTGGGGTCCCCACTGACAAGGTGGAGAAGAAGACCCAGAAGTTGTTGAAAGAGACAGGTCAGTGGGGTCCCCACTGACAAGGTGGACAAGAAGACCCGGAAGTTGCTGAAGGAGACAGGTCAGTGGGGTCCCCACTGACAAGGCGGACAATTAGACCCGGAAGTTGCTGAAGGAGACAGGTCAGTGGGGTCCCAACTGACAAGGTGGACAAGAAGACCCGGAAGTTGATGAAGGAGACAGGTCAGTGGGGTCCCCACTGATAAGGTGGACAAGAAGACCCGGAAGTTGCTGAAAGAGACAGGTCAGTGAGGTCCCCACTGACAAGGTGGACAAGAAGACCCGGAAGTTGCTGAAAGAGACAGGTCAGTGGGGTCCCCACTGACAAGGTGGACAAGAAGACCCAGAAGTTGCTGAAGGAGACAGGACAGTGGGCTCCCCACTGACTAGGTGGACAAGAAGACCCGGAAGTTGCTGAAGGAGATAGGTCAGTGGGGTCCCCACTGACAAGGCGGACAATAAGACCAGGAAGTTGCTGAAGGAGACAGGTCAGTGGGGTCGCCACTGACAAGGTGGACAAGAAAACCCGGAAGTTGCTGAAGGAGACAGGTCAGTGGGGTCCCCACTGACAAGGTGGACAAGAAGAACCAGAAGTTGCTGAAAGAGACAGGTCAGTGGGATCCCCACTGACAAGGTGGACAAGAAGACCCAGAAGTTGCTGAAAGAAACAGGTCAGTGGGGTCCCCACTGACAAGGTGGACAAGAAGACCCGGAAGTTGCTGAAGGAGACAGGTCAGTGGGGTCCCCACTGACTAGGTGGACAAGAAGACCCGGAAGTTGCTGAAGGAGATAGGTCAGTGGGGTCCCCACTGACAAGGCGGACAATAAGACCCGGAAGTTGCTGAAGGAGACAGGTCAGTGGGGTCGCCACTGACAAGGTGGACAAGAAAACCCGGAAGTTGCTGAAGGAGACAGGTCAGTGGGGTCCCCACTGACAAGGTGGACAAGAAGAACCGGAAGTTGCTGAAAGAGACAGGTCAGTGGGATCCCCACTGACAAGGTGGACAAGAAGACCCAGAAGTTGCTGAAAGAAACAGGTCAGTGGGGTCCCCACTGACAAGGTGGACAAGAAGACCCGGAAGTTGCTGAAGGAGACAGGTCAGTGGGGTCCCCACTGACAAGGTGGACAAGAAGACCCGGAAGTTGCTGAAGGAGACAGGTCAGTGGGGTCCCCACTGACAAGGTGGACAAGAAGACACGGAAGTTGCTGAAGGAGACAGGTCAGTGGGAACCCCACTGACAAGGTGGACAAGAAGACCCGGAAGTTGCTGAAGGAGACAGGTCAGTGGGGTCCCCACTGACAAGGTGGACAAGAAGATCCGGAAGTTGTTGAAGGAGACAGGTCAGTGGGGTCCGCACTGACAAGGTGGACAAGAAGACCCGGAAGTTGCTGAAGGAGACAGGTCAGTGGGGTCCCCAGTGACAAGGCGGACAATAAGACCCGGAAGTTGCTGAAGGAGACAGGTCAGTGGGGTCTCCACTGCAAGGTGGACAAGAAGACCAAGAAGTTGCTGAAGGAGACAGGTCAGTGGGGTCCCCACTGACAAGGTGGACAAGAAGACCCGGAAGTTGCTGAAAGAGACAGGTCAGTGGAGTCCATACTGACAAGGTGGACAAGAAGACCCGGAAGTTGCTGAAAGAGACAGGTCAGTGGGGTCCCCACTGACAAGGTGGACAAGAAGACTCGGAAGTTGCTGAAGGAGACAGGTCAGTGGGGTCCCCACTGACAAGGTGGACAAGAAGACCCGGAAGTTGCTGAAAGAGACAGGTCAGTGGGGTCCCCACTGACAAGGTGGACAAGAAGACCCGGAAGTTGCTGAAAGAGACAGGTCAGTGGGGTCCCCACTGACAAGGTGGACAAGAAGACTCGGAAGTTGCTGAAGGAGACAGGTCAGTGGGGTCCCCACTGACAAGGTGGACAAGAAGACCCGGAAGATGCTGAAGGAGACAGGTCAGTGGGGTCCCCACTGACAAGGTGGACAAGAAGACCCGGAAGTTGCCGAAGGAGACAGGTCAGTGGGGTCCCCACTGACAAGGTGGACAAGAAAACCCGGAAGTTGCTGAAAGAGACAGGTCAGTGGGGTCCCCACTGACAAGGTGGACAAGAAGACCCGGACGTTGCTGAAGGAGACAGGTCAGTGGTGTCCCCACAGAGAAGGTGAACAAGAAGACCCGGAAGTTGCTGAAGGAGACAGGTCGGTGGGGTCCCCACTGACAAGGTGGACAAGAAGACCTGGAAGTTGCTGAAGGAGACAGGTCAGTGGGGTCCCCACTCCCAAGGTGGACAAGAAGACTCGGAGGTTGCTGAAGGAGACAGGTCAGTGGGGTCCCCACTGACAAGGTGGACAAGAAGACCCGGAAGTTGCTGAAAGAGACAGGTCAGTGGGGTCCCCAGTGACAAGGCGGACAATAAGACCCGGACGTTGCTGAAGGAGACAGGTCAGTGGGGACCCCACTGACAAGGTGGACAAGAAGACCCACAAGTTGCTGAAAGAGACAGGTCAGTGGGGTCCCCACTGACAAGGTGGACAAGAAAACCCGGAAGTTGCTGAAAGAGACAGGTCAGTGGGGTCCCCACTGACAAGGTGGACAAGTAGACCCTGAAGTTGCTGAAGGAGACAGGTCAGTGGGGTCCCCACTGACAAGGTGGACAAGAAGACCCGGAATTTGCTGAAGGAGACAGGTCAGTGGGGTCCCCACTGACAAGGTGGACAAGAACACCCGGAAGTTGCTGAAGGAGACAGGTCAGTGGGGTCCCCACTGACAAGGCGGACAAGAAGATCCGGAAGTTGCTGAAGGAGACAGGTCAGTGGGGTCCCCACTGACAAGGTGGACAAGAAGATCCGGAAGTTGCTGAAGGAGACAGGTCAGTGGGGTCCGCACTGACAAGGTGGACAAGAAGACCCAGAAGTTGCTGAAGGAGACAGGTCAGTGGGGTCACCAGTGGCAAGGCGGACAATAAGACCCGGAAGTTGCTGAAGGAGACAGGTCAGTGGGGTCTCCACTGGCAAGGTGGACAAGAAGACCCAGAAGTTGCTGAAGGAGACAGGTCAGTGGGGTCCCCAGTGACAAGGTGGACAAGAAGACCCGGAAGTTGCTGAAAGAGACAGGTCAGTGGAGTCCCCACTTACAAGGTGGACAAGAAGACCCGGAAGTTGCTGAAAGAGACAGGTCAGTGGGCTCCCCACTGACAAGGTGGACAAGAAGACTCGGAAGTTGCTGAAGGAGACAGGTCAGTGGGGACCCCACTGACAAGGTGGACAAGAAGACCCGGAAGTTGCTGAAGGAGACAGGTCAGTGGGGTCCCCACTGACAAGGTGGACAAGAAGATCCGGAAGTTGCTGAAGGAGACAGGTCAGTGGGGTCCGCACTGACAAGGTGGACAAGAAGACCCGGAAGTTGCTGAAGGAGACAGGTCAGTGGGGTCCCCAGTGACAAGGCGGACAATAAGACCCGGAATTTGCTGAAGGAGACAGGTCAGTGGGGTCTCCACTGGCAAGGTGGACAAGAAGACCCAGACGTTGCTGAAGGAGACAGGTCAGTGGGGTCCCCACTGACAAGGTGGACAAGAAGACCCGGAAGTTGCTGAAAGAGACAGGTCAGTGGAGTCCCCACTGACAAGGTGGACAAGAAGACCCGGATGTTGCTGAAAGAGACAGGTCAGTGGGGTCCCCACTGACAAGGTGGACAAGAAGACTCGGAAGTTGCTGAAGGAGACAGGTCAGTGGGGTCCCCACTGACAAGGTGGACAAGAAGACCCGGAAGTTGCTGAAAGAGACAGGTCAGTGGGGTCCCCAGTGACAAGGCGGACAATAAGACCCGGACGTTGCTGAAGGAGACAGGTCAGTGGGGACCCCACTGACAAGGTGGACAAGAAGACCCACAAGTTGCTGAAAGAGACAGGTCAGTGGGGTCCCCACTGACAAGGTGGACAAGAAAACCCGGAAGTTGCTGAAAGAGACAGGTCAGTGGGGTCCCCACTGACAAGGTGGACAAGTAGACCCTGAAGTTGCTGAAGGAGACAGGTCAGTGGGGTCCCCACTGACAAGGTGGACAAGAAGACCCGGAATTTGCTGAAGGAGACAGGTCAGTGGGGTCCCCACTGACAAGGTGGACAAGAACACCCGGAAGTTCCTGAAGGAGACAGGTCAGTGGGGTCCCCACTGACAAGGCGGACAAGAAGATCCGGAAGTTGCTGAAGGAGACAGGTCAGTGGGGTCCCCACTGACAAGGTGGACAAGAAGATCCGGAAGTTGCTGAAGGAGACAGGTCAGTGGGGTCCGCACTGACAAGGTGGACAAGAAGACCCAGAAGTTGCTGAAGGAGACAGGTCAGTGGGGTCACCAGTGGCAAGGCGGACAATAAGACCCGGAAGTTGCTGAAGGAGACAGGTCAGTGGGGTCTCCACTGGCAAGGTGGACAAGAAGACCCAGAAGTTGCTGAAGGAGACAGGTCAGTGGGGTCCCCAGTGACAAGGTGGACAAGAAGACCCGGAAGTTGCTGAAAGAGACAGGTCAGTGGAGTCCCCACTGACAAGGTGGACAAGAAGACCCGGAAGTTGCTGAAAGAGACAGGTCAGTGGGGTCCCCACTGACAAGGTGGACAAGAAGACTCGGAAGTTGCTGAAGGAGACAGGTCAGTGGGGACCCCACTGACAAGGTGGACAAGAAGACCCGGAAGTTGCTGAAGGAGACAGGTCAGTGGGGTCCCCACTGACAAGGTGGACAAGAAGATCCGGAAGTTGCTGAAGGAGACAGGCCAGTGGGGTCCGCACTGACAAGGTGGACAAGAAGACCCGGAAGTTGCTGAAGGAGACAGGTCAGTGGGGTCCCCAGTGACAAGGCGGACAATAAGACCCGGAATTTGCTGAAGGAGACAGGTCAGTGGGGTCTCCACTGGCAAGGTGGACAAGAAGACCCAGACGTTGCTGAAGAGACAGGTCAGTGGGGTCCCCACTGACAAGGTGGACAAGAAGAATATTTACTATATAAGTGACTTATTAGTGGTTTCTTCATTCACCTCTGCATTTCGTGTGTTGTGGCCTGATATTTGTGAGTGTTTCGTATCGAGCAACTTAACCTCTTACCCGTGTTTACATTCCGCGCTGACCAGTTGCAGCTGTAGCGGCGCATCGAAAGCTAAGTACTAATTAATTGTTTGTGTATAGTATTTTATTTAGGAACTTTAGTGGTCTTCAACCGGTGTTCTTGGTGTTTTCCGGTGAAATAACTTCAGAAGAAATTTTTGCGAACTGCTTTCAGTTTCGTTACTGTCATTAGACGTTTGATTTTCTTTCTGTGTTAGTATTTTGTTATATTCTCATTTGTTGTTGATTAATACTTTCAATAATAGTAGTTACTTCCCTTGTAGAGCAAGTTTGTGATAATTGTAGTCAGTTTTTAACATCTTCTTATTGTAGTAGCGGAACTTAGATAAAGTTGTTTTCTTGTTTCAATAATTGTAAAATTTTACCATGAGTGAGAAGTGTGGGCTTTGCCGTAGGTTTGTGAGTAGTGGATTGCGGTGTGAGACTTGTTCGAAGTATTTTCACTGGGGGGAATGCAGTGGGGAAGCCAGTGGGCATTCTGGTGAGATCCTCTCCTGGAACTGCAGGTTATGTAGCAAGAGTAAGTTGATAGAGGAGCAGGAGCGTAAGATCTGTGCCCTTCAGGTGCAGTTGAAAAACGCACAGGAGGAGCTAGATAGGATGAGGAGGGAGAAGGGGGTTGGGGAATGGGAGCTGGCTGTTGGCAAGAGATCTGCTAGGAGAAGGAGATTTTCAGATAGTTTTACTATTGGTGTTTGTAATAGATATGACCAACTGTCAGAGTCTAGTGGAGAGGAATCTCTAGTAGCTGTAGATGTAGGAAGTATGCAGCAGACCTCAGCAGTTACGGTGGCTAGGACAGTTGCAAAGTCTAAGAGAAAGAAGAAGGTTCTGCTGTTAGGTAGTTCTCATGGTAGAGGTGTAGGCCAGCAGTTGCAGGAAGTTTTGGGGAGTGAGTACCAGGTCACCAGCATTGTGAAGCCTAATGCAGGATTGGCTCAGGTGACTTTTAACATAGGGGGGTTATGTAGGGATTTTACTAAAGAGGATCAGGTAGTGATTGTGGGTGGGGCTGGTAATAGTATTGATAGGGATGGGAAGTATGACATAGATGGTGACCTGGAAAAGATAGCCACCCAGACTGGCAACACGAATGTGCATTTCGTGGAACTGTTTCAGCGTCACGATCGGCCTCATCTTAATATAGCCGTCAGGCGTAATAACATGAGACTTGGGGGTGCGCTGATGACAGAAGGCATGAGTCACATTTCAGTGGTGTCGGTGGAGTCTATCAGTAGGACGGGTTTCACTAGACATGGCCTGCACCTCAACAGGTATGGGAAGGGGAGGTTGGCAAAACTTATAGGTGACAGCATAGGTGGGGGTGGTGGGATCACTCATGGGAAAATTCCGGTAGTTGTGGGTGTTAGAGCTGTACCTTTTTTAGATTGAAGTCAGCTGATAGGTATTCCTGCTTAAGGGAAGTCTCTCTAACAAAGAAACCACTTTCTACAAAGCTTGGGTATCCGATTAATGAGGGAATTAGTATATTTCATCAAAATATACAAGGTATTCGAGATAAAGTTAGTGAACTGCTTATAGATGTTGACTCTGAAATTATTGGTATATCTGAACACTTCTTAAATAAGGAGATAATTCAGAGGCTTCCTTTACCAGGATACAGGTTGGCTGGCAGCTTTTCTAGGAGCTCTTTGCGGTGTGGGGGAGTAGCCATGTATGTGAGAAACGGTATCCCATTTGAGTCAATTGATGTTTCAAAGTACTGCACTGAAAAGGTGTTTGAATGTTGTGCAGGTGTGGTTAAATTTAGTGGAGCTAAACTTCTTACTGTTGTTATTTATAGATCCCCAGACTCCGATTTCACAACATTTTTGCTAAAGCTAGAGGAGGTTCTTGGTTCACTTTATAGGAAATACAAAAAGTTAGTTATATGTGGTGACTTCAATATTAATTGTATAAGTGATTGTGCAAGGAAAAGGATGCTGGTAGACCTCCTTAATTCATATAATCTTATGCAAACCGTATTCTTTCCAACGAGAGTGCAAGGGAACAGTAGAACAACCATAGACAATATTTTTGTTCATTCGTCATTATTAGAAGGGCATTCTGTTAGCAAAAAGGTGAATGGCCTTTCAGATCATGATGCACAAATTTTAAGTCTAAAAGATTTTTGTGCTTCAACACATGTTAAATATAGTTACCAACTTTTTAGGAAAGCTGATCCAGTTGCTGTACAGACTTTTGTAAACCTTATCAAGGAACAAGATTGGCAAGATGTTTATAGTGCTGATACAGTAGACGATAAATATAATGCTTTCCTCAAGACTTTTCTCGTGCTCTTTGAAAGTTGCTTTCCGTTAGAACGTTTAAAACAGGGTACTAGCACAAACAGGCAGCCTGGGTGGCTGACTAAAGGGATAAGAATATCTTGTAGAACAAAGTGGCAATTATATCAAAACGTTAGAAACAGTCAAAATCTAAATGCAGCAGCCCATTACAAACAGTATTGTAAGGTGCTTAAAAAAGTTATTAGGAAGGCAAAAAGTATGTGGTATGCAGATAGAATAGCTAAGTCTCAGGATAAAATTAAAACCATATGGTCAGTCGTAAAGGAAGTGGCTGGTCTGCAGAGACAGGTCGAGGATATAGAATCAGTGCGTAGTGGGGATGTCCGTGTTGCTGATAAGTCGCATATATGTACAGTACTTAATAATCACTTTCTGAATATAGCAGGTGAACTAAATAGAAACCTAGTCCCAACAGGGAATCATATAGCGCTCTTAGAAAAAAGTGTTCCGAGACTGTTACCTGAAATGCTCCTCCATGATACTGACAAGAGGGAGATTGAGTTAATAATTAAATCACTAAAGACCAAGAACTCTCATGGATATGACGGGGTATCTAGCAGAATACTGAAGTATTGTTCCACGTATATTAGCTCAGTACTTAGCCATATCTGTAACTTTTCCTTTAGCAGTGGTCGGTTTCCTGACCGATTAAAGTACTCGGTAGTGAAGCCACTTTATAAAAAGGGAGACAGGGATAATGTTGACAATTATAGACCTATTTCTATGCCATCGGTGTTTGCTAAAGTTATCGAGAGGCTTGTATATACAAGGTTACTGCAGCATTTAAATTCACATAATTTGCTGTCAAATGTACAGTTTGGTTTTAGAAATGGCTTAACAACTGAAAATGCTATATTCTCTTTTCTCTGTGAGGTTTTGGACGGATTAAATAAAAGGTTGAGAACGTTAGGTGTTTTCTTTGATTTAACGAAGGCTTTTGACTGTGTTGACCACAAAATATTACTGCAGAAGTTGGAACATTATGGAGTAAGGGGAGTAGCTTACAATTGGTTCGCCTCCTACTTTAAGAACAGAAAGCAGAAGGTAATCCTCCGCAATATTGAGAGTGGTAATGATGTTCAGTCCCAATGGGGCACTGTTAAATGGGGCGTTCCCCAAGGGTCGGTGCTGGGGCCACTGCTGTTCCTTATTTATGTAAATGATATGCCTTCTAGTATTACAGGTGATTCAAAAATATTTCTGTTTGCTGATGACACCACCTTGGTAGTGAAGGATCTTGTGTGTAATATTGAAACATTATCAAATAATGTAGTTCATGAAGTAAGTTCGTGGCTTGTGGAAAATAATTTGATGCTAAATCACAGTAAGACTCAGTTTTTACAGTTTCTAACCCACAATTCAACAAGAACTGACATTTTAATCAGACAGAATGGGCATGTTATAAGCGAGACGGAACAGTTCAAGTTCCTAGGCGTACGGATAGATAGTAAGCTGTTGTGGAAAGCCCATGTTCAGGATCTTGTTCAGAAACTAAATGCCGCTTTATTTACCATTAGAACAGTATCTGAAATAAGTGACATTTCAACACAAAAAGTAGTATACTTCGCATATTTTCATACGCTTATGTCATATGGTATTATTTTTTGGGGTAATTCTTCTGATTCAAAAAGGGTATTTTTGGCTCAAAAACGGGCTGTTCGAGCTATGTATGGTGTAAGTTCGAAAACCTCTTGTCGACCCCTATTCAATAGTCTGGGAATTTTGACATTGCCCTCACAGTATGTATTTTCTTTAATGTCGTTTGTTGTTAGCAATATTAGCTTATTCCCAAGAGTTAGCAGCTTTTACTCAGTTAATACTAGGCAGAAATCAAATCTGCATGTGGAATGCACTTCCTTGACTCTTGTGCAGAAAGGAGTGCAGTATTCTGCTGCATCCATTTTCAATAAGCTACCACAAGAACTCAAAAATCTTAGCAGTAGCCCAAACACTTTTAAGTCTAAACTGAAGAGTTTCCTCATGGCTCACTCCTTCTATTCTGTCGAGGAGCTCCTGGAAGAGATAAAAAATTAAGCAAATTCCAGTGTTACATTCTTGATTTTCTTTATTTAAACTAACGACTTGTTTCATTTTATGTGTTTCTACAATCGTGTTGTAATTTCATGTATTGACTCGTTCCATGACCATGGAGACTTCTCCTAAATGTGGTCCCACGGAACAATAAATAAATAAATAAATAAAATAAAAAAGACCCGGAAGTTGCTGAAAGAGACAGGTCAGTGGAGTCCCCACTGACAAGGTGGACAAGAAGACCCGGAAGTTGCTGAAAGAGACAGGTCAGTGGGGTCCCCACTGACAAGGTGGACAAGAAGACTCGGAAGTTGCTGAAGGAGACAGGTCAGTGGGGTCCCCACTGACAAGGTGGACAAGAAGACCCGGAAGTTGCTGAAAGAGACAGGTCAGTGGGGTCCCCACTGACAAGGTGGACAAGAAGACCCGGAAGTTGCTGAAAGAGACAGGTCAGTGGGGTCCCCACTCACAAGGTGGACAAGAAGACTCGGAAGTTGCTGAAGGAGACAGTTCAGTGGGGGCCCCACTGACAAGGTGGACAAGAAGACCCGGAAGATGCTGAAGGAGACAGGTCAGTGGGGTCCCCACTGACAAGGTGGACAAGAAGACCCGGAAGTTGCCGAAGGAGACAGGTCAGTGGGGTCCCCACTGACAAGGTGGTCAAGAAAACCCGGAAGTTGCTAAAAGAGACAGGTCAGTGGGGCCGCACTGACAAGGTGGACAAGAAGACCCGGAAGTTGCTGAAGGAGACAGGTCAGTGGGGTCCCCAGTGACAAGGCGGACAATAAGACCCGGAAGTTGCTGAAGGAGACAGGTCAGTGGGGTCTCCACTGGCAAGGTGGACAAGAAGACCCAGAAGTTGCTGAAGGAGACAGGTCAGTGGGGTCCCCACTGACAAGGTGGACAAGAAGACTCGGAAGTTGCTGAAGGAGACAGGTCAGTGGGGTCCCCACTGACAAGGTGGACAAGAAGACCCGGAAGTTGCTGAAAGAGACAGGTCAGTGGGGTCCCCACTGACAAGGTGGACAAGAAGACCCGGAAGTTGCTGAAAGAGACAGGTCAGTGGGGTCCCCACTGACAAGGTGGACAAGAAGACTCGGAAGTTGCTGAAGGAGACAGGTCAGTGGGGTCCCCACTGACAAGGTGGACAAGAAGACCCGGAAGATGCTGAAGGAGACAGGTCAGTGGGGTCCCCACTGACAAGGTGGACAAGAAGACCCGGAAGTTGCCGAAGGAGACAGGTCAGTGGGGTCCCCACTGACAAGGTGGACAAGAAAACCCGGAAGTTGCTGAAAGAGACAGGTCAGTGGGGTCCCCACTGACAAGGTGGACAAGAAGACCCGGACGTTGCTGAAGGAGACAGGTCAGTGGTGTCCCCACAGAGAAGGTGAACAAGAAGACCCGGAAGTTGCTGAAAGAGACAGGTCAGTGGGGTCCCCACTGACAAGGTGGACAAGAAGACCTGGAAGTTGCTGAAGGAGACAGGTCAGTGGGGTCCCCACTGCCAAGGTGGACAAGAAGCCTCGGAAGTTGCTGAAGGAGACAGGTCAGTGGGGTCCCCACTGACAAGGTGGACAAGAAGACCCGGAAGTTGCTGAAAGAGACAGGTCAGTGGGGTCCCCACTGACAAGGTGGACAAGAAGACCCGCAAGATGCTGAAGGAGACAGGTCAGTGGGGTCCCCAGTGACAAGGCGGACAATAAGACCCGGACGTTGCTGAAGGAGACAGGTCAGTGGGGTCTCCACTGACAAGGTGGACAAGAAGACCCAGAAGTTGCTGAAGGAGACAGGTCAGTGGGGTCCCCACTGACAAGGTGGACAAAAAGATCCGGAAGTTGCTGAAGGAGACAGGTCAGTGGGGTCCCCACTGACAAGGTGGACAAGAAGACCCGGAAGTTGCTGAAAGAGACAGGTCAGTGGAGTCCCCACTGACAAGGTGGACAAGAAGACCCGGAAGTTGCTGAAAGAGACAGGTCAGTGGAGTCCCCACTGACAAGGTGGACAAGAAGACCCGGAAGTTGCTGAAAGAGACAGGTCAGTGGGGTCCCCACTGACAAGGTGGACAAGAAGACCCGGAAGTTGCTGAAGGAGACAGGTCAGTGGGGTCCCCACTGACAAGGTGGACAAGAAGACCCGGAAGTTGCTGAAAGAGACAGGTCAGTGGGGTCCCCACTGACAAGGTGGACAAGAAGACCCGGAAGTTGCTGAAAGAGACAGGTCAGTGGGGTCCCCACTGACAAGGTGGACAAGAAGACTCGGAAGTTGCTGAAGGAGACAGGTCAGTGGGGTCCCCACTGACAAGGTGGACAAGAAGACCCAGAAGATGCTGAAAGAGACAGGTCAGTGGGGTCCCCACTGACAAGGTGGACAAGAAGACCCGGAAGTTGCCGAAGGAGACAGGTCAGTGGGGTCCCCACTGACAAGGTGGACAAGAAAACCCGGAAGTTGCTGAAAGAGACAGGTCAGTGGGGTCCCCACTGACAAGGTGGACAAGAAGACCCGGACGTTGCTGAAGGAGACAGGTCAGTGGTGTCCCCACAGAGAAGGTGAACAAGAAGACCCGGAAGTTGCTGAAGGAGACAGGTCAGTGGGGTCCCCACTGACAAGGCGGACAAGAAGACCCAGAAGTTGCTGAAGGAGACAGGTCAGTGGGGTCCCCACTGACAAGGTGGACAAGAAGATCCGGAAGTTGCTGAAGGAGACAGGTCAGTGGGGTCCCCACTGACAAGGTGGAGAAGAAGACCCAGAAGTTGTTGAAAGAGACAGGTCAGTGGGGTCCCCACTGACAAGGTGGACAAGAAGACCCGGAAGTTGCTGAAGGAGACACGTCAGTGGGGTCCCCACTGACAAGGCGGACAATAAGACCCGGAAGTTGCTGAAGGAGGCAGGTCAGTGGGGTCCCCACTGACAAGGTGGACAAGAAGACCCGGAAGTTGATGAAGGAGACAGGACAGTGGGCTCCCCACTGACTAGGTGGACAAGAAGACCCGGAAGTTGCTGAAGGAGATAGGTCAGTGGGGTCCCCACTGACAAGGCGGACAATAAGACCCGGAAGTTGCTGAAGGAGACAGGTCAGTGGGGTCGCCACTGACAAGGTGGACAAAAAAACCCGGAAGTTGCTGAAGGAGACAGGTCAGTGGGGTCCCCACTGACAAGGTGGACAAGAAGAACCGGAAGTTGCTGAAAGAGACAGGTCAGTGGGATCCCCACTGACAAGGTGGACAAGAAGACCCAGAAGTTGCTGAAAGAAACAGGTCAGTGGGGTCCCCACTGACAAGGTGGACAAGAAGACCCGGAAGTTGCTGAAGGAGACAGGTCAGTGGGGTCCCCACTGACTAGGTGGACAAGAAGACCCGGAAGTTGCTGAAGGAGATAGGTCAGTGGGGCCCCCACTGACAAGGCGGACAATAAGACCCAGAAGTTGCTGAAGGAGACAGGTCAGTGGGGTCGCCACTGACAAGGTGGACAAGAAAACCCGGAAGTTGCTGAAGGAGACAGGTCAGTGGGGTCCCCACTGACAAGGTGGACAAGAAGAACCGGAAGTTGCTGAAAGAGACAGGTCAGTGGGATCCCCACTGACAAGGTGGACTAGAAGACCCAGAAGTTGCTGAAAGAAACAGGTCAGTGGGGTCCCCACTGACAAGGTGGACAAGAAGACCCGGAAGTTGCTGAAGGAGACAGGTCAGTGGGGTCCCCACCGACAAGGCGGACAAGAAGACCCGGAAGTTGCTGAAGGAGACAGGTCAGTGGGGTCCCCACTGACAAGGTGGACAAGAAGACACGGAAGTTGCTGAAGGAGACAGGTCAGTGGGGACCCCACTGACAAGGTGGACAAGAAGACCCGGAAGTTGCTGAAGGAGACAGGTCAGTGGGGTCCCCACTGACAAGGTGGACAAGAAGATCCGGAAGTTGCTGAAGGAGACAGGTCAGTGGGGTCCGCACTGACAAGGTGGACAAGAGGACCCGGAAGTTGCTGAAGGAGACAGGTCAGTGGGGTCCCCAGTGACAAGGCGGACAATAAGACCCGGAAGTTGCTGAAGGAGACAGGTCAGTGGGGTCTCCACTGGCAAGGTGGACAAGAAGACCCAGAAGTTGCTGAAGGAGACAGGTCAGTGGGGTCCCCACTGACAAGGTGGACAAGAAGACCCGGAAGTTGCTGAAAGAGACAGGTCAGTGGAGTCCCCACTGACAAGGTGGACAAGAAGACCCGGAAGTTGCTGAAAGAGACAGGTCAGTGGGGTCCCCACTGACAAGGTGGACAAGAAGACTCGGAAGTTGCTGAAGGAGACAGGTCAGTGGGGTCCCCACTGACAAGGTGGACAAGAAGACCCGGAAGTTGCTGAAAGAGACAGGTCAGTGGGGTCCCCACTGACAAGGTGGACAAGAAGACCCGGAAGTTGCTGAAAGAGACAGGTCAGTGGGGTCCCCACTGACAAGGTGGACAAGAAGACTCGGAAGTTGCTGAAGGAGACAGGTCAGTGGGGTCCCCACTGACAAGGTGGACAAGAAGACCCGGAAGATGCTGAAGGAGACAGGTCAGTGGGGTCCCCACTGACAAGGTGGACAAGAAGACCCGGAAGTTGCCGAAGGAGACAGGTCAGTGGGGTCCCCACTGACAAGGTGGACAAGAAAACCCGGAAGTTGCTGAAAGAGACAGGTCAGTGGGGTCCCCACTGACAAGGTGGACAAGAAGACCCGGACGTTGCTGAAGGAGACAGGTCAGTGGTGTCCCCACAGAGAAGGTGAACAAGAAGACCCGGAAGTTGCTGAAGGAGACAGGTCAGTGGGGTCCCCACTGACAAGGTGGGCAAGAAGACCTGGAAGTTGCTGAAGGAGACAGGTCAGTGGGGTCCCCACTGCCAAGGTGGACCAGAAGACTCGGAAGTTGCTGAAGGAGACAGGTCAGTGGGGTCCCCACTGACAAGTTGGACAAGAAGACCCGGAAGTTGCTGAAAGAGACAGGTCAGTGGGGTCCCCACTGACAAGGTGGACAAGAAGACCCGCAAGATGCTGAAGGAGACAGGTCAGTGGGGTCCCCAGTGACAAGGCGGACAATAAGACCCGGACGTTGCTGAAGGAGACAGGTCAGTGGGGACCCCACTGACAAGGTGGACAAGAAGACCCGGAAGTTGCTGAAAGAGACAGGTCAGTGGGGTCCCCACTGACAAGGTGGACAAGAAAACCCGGAAGTTGCTGAAAGAGACAGGTCAGTGGGGTCCCCACTGACAAGGTGGACAAGTAGACCCTGAAGTTGCTGAAGGAGACAGGTCAGTGGGGTCCCCACTGACAAGGTGGACAAGAAGACCCGGAATTTGCTGAAGGAGACAGGTCAGTGGGGTCCCCACTGACAAGGTGGACAAGAACACCCGGAAGTTGCTGAAGGAGACGGGTCAGTGGGGTCCCCACTGACATGGCGGACAAGAAGATCCGGAAGTTGCTGAAGGAGACAGGTCAGTGGGGTCCCCACTGACAAGGTGGACAAGAAGATCCGGAAGTTGCTGAAGGAGACAGGTCAGTGGGGTCCGCACTGACAAGGTGGACAAGAAGACCCGGAAGTTGCTGAAGGAGACAGGTCAGTGGGGTCCCCAGTGACAAGGCGGACAATAAGACCCGGAAGTTGCTGAAGGAGACAGGTCAGTGGGGTCTCCACTGGCAAGGTGGACAAGAAGACCCAGAAGTTGCTGAAGGAGACAGGTCAGTGGGGTCCCCACCGACAAGGTAGACAAGAAGACCCGGACGTTGCTGAAAGAGACAGGTCAGTGGAGTCCCCACTGACAAGGTGGACAAGAAGACCCGGAAGTTGCTGAAAGAGACAGGTCAGTGGGGTCCCCACTGACAAGGTGGACAAGAAGACTCGGAAGTTGCTGAAGGAGACAGGTCAGTGGGGTCCCCACTGACAAGGTGGACAAGAAGACCCGGAAGATGCTGAAGGAGACAGGTCAGTGGGGTCCCCACTGGCAAGGTGGACAAGAAGACCCGGAAGTTGCCGAAGGACACAGGTCAGTGGGGTCCCCACTGACAAGGTGGACAAGAAAACCCAGAAGTTGCTGAAAGAGACAGGTCAGTGGGGTCCCCACTGACAAGGTGGACAAGAAGACCCGGACGTTGCTGAAGGAGACAGGTCAGTGGTGTCCCCACAGAGAAGGTGAACAAGAAGACCCGGAAGTTGCTGAAGGAGACAGGTCAGTGGGGTCCCCACTGACAAGGTGGACAAGAAGACCTGGAAGTTGCTGAAGGAGACACGTCAGTGGGGTCCCCACTGCCAAGGTGGACAAGAAGCCTCGGAAGTTGCTGAAGGAGACAGGTCAGTGGGGTCCCCACTGACAAGGTGGACAAGAAGACCCGGAAGTTGCTGAAAGAGACAGGTCAGTGGGGTCCCCACTGACAAGGTGGACAAGAAGACCCGCAAGATGCTGAAGGAGACAGGTCAGTGGGGTCCCCAGTGACAAGGCGGACAATAAAACCCGGACGTTGCTGAAGGAGACAGGTCAGTGGGGTCTCCACTGACAAGGTGGACAAGAAGACCCAGAAGTTGCTGAAGGAGACAGGTCAGTGGGGTCCCCACTGACAAGGTGGACAAGAAGACCCGGAAGTTGCTGAAGGAGACAGGTCAGTGGGGTCACCACTGACAAGGTGGACAAGAAGACCCGGAAGTTGCTGAAGGAGACAGGTCAGTGGGGTCCACACTGACAAGGTGGACAAGAAGGCCCGGAAGTTGCTGAAGGAGACAGGTCAGTGGGGTCCCCACTGACAAGGTGGACAAGAAGACCCGGAAGTTGCTGAAGGAGACAGGTCAGTGGGGTCCCCACTGACAAGGTGGACAAGAAGTCCCGGAAGTTGCTGAAGGAGAAAGGTCAGTGGGGTCCCAAGTGACAAGGTGGACAAGAAGAACCGGAAGTTGCTGAAGGAGACAGGTCAGTGCGGTCCCCACTGACAAGGTGGACAAGAAGACCCGGAAGTTGCTGAAGGAGACAGGTCAGTGGGGTCCCCACTGACAAGGTGGACAAGAAGACCCGGAAGTTGCTGAAGGAGACAGGACAGTGGGGTCCCCACTGACTAGGTGGACAAGAAGACCCGGAAGTTGCTGAAGGAGATAGGTCAGTGGGGTCCCCACTGACAAGGCGGACAATAAGACCCGGAAGTTGCTGAAGGAGACAGGTCAGTGGGGTCGCCACTGACAAGGTGGACAAGAAAACCCAGAAGTTGCTGAAGGAGACAGGTCAGTGGGGTCCCCACTGACAAGGTGGACAAGAAGAACCGGAAGTTGCTGAAAGAGACAGGTCAGTGGGATCCCCACTGACAAGGTGGACAAGAAGACCCAGAAGCTGCTGAAAGAAACAGGTCAGTGGGGTCCCCACTGACAAGGTGGACAAGAAGACCCGGAAGTTGCTGAAGGAGACAGGTCAGTGGGGTCCCCACTGACTAGGTGGACAAGAAGACCCGGAAGTTGCTGAAGGAGGTAGGTCAGTGGGGTCCCCACTGACAAGGTGGACAATAAGACCCGGAAGTTGCTGAAGGAGACAGGTCAGTGGGGTCGCCACTGACAAGGTGGACAAGAAAACCCGGAAGTTGCTGAAGGAGACAGGTCAGTGGGGTCCCCACTGACAAGGTGGACAAGAAGAACCGGAAGTTGCTGAAAGAGACAGGTCAGTGGGATCCGCACTGACAAGGTGGACTAGAAGACCCAGAAGTTGCTGAAAGAAACAGGTCAGTGGGGTCCCCACTGACAAGGTGGACAAGAAGACCCGGAAGTGTCTGAAGGAGACAGGTCAGTGGGGTCCCCACTGACAAGGTGGACAAGAAGACCCGGAAGTTGCTGAAGGAGACAGGTCAGTGGGGTCCCCACTGACAAGGTGGACAAGAAGACCCGGAAGTTGCTGAAGGAGACAGGTCAGTGGGGACCCCACTGACAAGGTGGACAAGAAGACCCGGAAGTTGCTGAAAGAGACAGGTCAGTGGGGTCCCCACTGACAAGGTGGACAAGAAAACCCGGAAGTTGCTGAAGGAGACAGGTCAGTGGGGTCCCCACTGACAAGGTGGACAAGTAGACCCTGAAGTTGCTGAAGGAGACAGGTCAGTGGGGTCCCCACTGACAAGGTGGACAAGAAGACCCGGAAGTTGCTGAAGGAGACAGGTCAGTGGGGTCCCCACTGACAAGGTGGACAAGAACACCCGGAAGTTGCTGAAGGAGACAGGTCAGTGGGGTCCCCACTGACAAGGCGGACAAGAAGATCCGGAAGTTGCTGAAGGAGACAGGTCAGTGGGGTCCCCACTGACAAGGTGGACAAGAAGATCCGGAAGTTGCTGAAGGAGACAGGTCAGTGGGGTCCGCACTGACAAGGTGGACAAGAAGACCCGGAAGTTGCTGAAGGAGACAGGTCAGTGGGGTCCCCAGTGACAAGGCGGACAATAAGACCCGGAAGTTGCTGAAGGAGACAGGTCAGTGGGGTCTCCACTGGCAAGGTGGACAAGAAGACCCAGAAGTTGCTGAAGGAGACAGGTCAGTGGGGTCCCCACTGAAAAGGTGGACAAGAAGACCCGGAAGTTGCTGAAAGAGACAGGTCAGTGGAGTCCCCACTGACAAGGTGGACAAGAAGACCCGGAAGTTGCTGAAAGAGACAGGTCAGTGGGGTCCCCACTGACAAGGTGGACAAGAAGACTCGGAAGTTGCTGAAGGAGACAGGTCAGTGGGGTCCCCACTGACAAGGTGGACAAGAAGACCCGGAAGTTGCTGAAAGATACAGGTGAGTGCGGTCCCCACTGACAAGGTGGACAAGAAGACCCGGAAGTTGCTGAAAGAGACAGGTCAGTGGGGTCCCCACTGACAAGGTGGACAAGAAGACTCGGAAGTTGCTGAAGGAGACAGGTCAGTGGGGTCCCCACTGACAAGGTGGACAAGAAGACCCGGAGGATGCTGAAGGAGACAGGCCAGTGGGGTCCCCACTGACAAGGTGGACAAGAAGACCCGGAACGTGCCGAAGGTGACAGGTCAGTGGGGTCCCCACTGACAAGGTGGACAAGAAAACCCGGAAGTTGCTGAAAGAGACAGGTCAGTGGGGTCCCCACTGACAAGGTGGACAAGAAGACCCGGACGTTGCTGAAGGAGACAGGTCAGTGGTGTCCCCACAGATAAGGTGAACAAGAAGACCCGGAAGTTGCTGAAGGAGACATGTCAGTGTTGTCCCCACTGACAAGGTGGACAAGAAGACCTGGAAGTTGCTGAAGGAGACAGGTCAGTGGGGTCCCCACTGCCAAGGTGGACAAGAAGACTCGGAAGTTGCTGAAGGAGGCAGGTCAGTGGGGTCCCCACTGACAAGGTGGACAAGAAGACCCGGAAGTTGCTGAAAGAGACAGGTCAGTGGAGTCCCCACTGACAAGGTGGACAAGAAGACCCGGAAGTTGCCAAAGGAGACAGGTCAGTGGGGTCCCCACTGACAAGGTGGCCATGAAAACCCGGAAGTTGCTGAAAGAGACAGGTCAGTGGGGTCCGCACTGACAAGGTGGACAAGAAGACCTGGACGTTGCTGAAGGAGACAGGTCAGTGGGGTCCCCAGAGACAAGGTGGACAAGAAGACCCGGAAGTTGCTGAAGGAGACAGGTCAGTGGGGTCCCCACTGACAAGGTGGACAAGAAGACCTGGAAGTTGCTGAAGGAGACAGGTCAGTGGGGTCCCCACTGACAAGGCAGACAATAACACCCGGAAGTTGCTGAAGGAGACAGATCAGTGGGGTCCCCACTGACAAGGCGGACAATAAGACCCGGAAGTTCCTGAAGGAGGCAGGTCAGTGGGGTCCCCACTGACAAGGTGGTCAAGAAGACCCGGAAGTTGCTGAAAGAGACAGGTCAGTGGGGTCCCTACTGACAAGGTGGACAAGAAGCCCCTGAAGTTGCTGAAGGAGACAGGTCAGTGGGGTCCCCACTGACAAGGTGGACAAGAAGACCCGGAAGTTGCTGAAGGAGACAGGTCAGTGGGGTCCCCACTGACAAGGTGGACAAGAAGACCCGGAAGTTGCTGAAGGAGACAGGTCAGTGGGGTCCACACTGACAAGGTGGACAAGAAGGCCCGGAAGTTGCTGAAGGAGACAGGTCAGTGGGGTCCCCACTGACAAGGAGGACAAGAAGACCCGGAAGTTGCTGAAAGAGACAGGTCAGTGGGGTCCCCACTGACAAGGTGGACAAGAAGACCCGGAAGTTGCTGAAAGAGACAGGTCAGTGGGGTCCCCACTGCCAAGGTGGACAAGAAGACTCGGAAGTTGCTGAAGGAGACAGGTCAGTGGGGTCCCCACTGACAAGGTGGACAAGAAGAGCCGGAAGTTGCTGAAAGAGACAGGTCAGTGGGGTCCACACTGACAAGGTGGACAAGAAGACCCGCAAGATGCTGAAGGAGACAGGTCGGTGGGGTCCCCACTGACAAGGTGGACAAGAAGACCCAGAAGTTGCCGAAGGAGACAGGTCAGTGGGATCCCCACTGACAAGGTGGACAAGAAGACCCGGAAGTTGCTGAAGGAGACAGGTCAGTGGGGTCCCCACTGACAAGGTGGACAAGAAGACCTAGAAGTTGCTGAAGAAGACAGGTCAGTGGGGTCCCCACTGACAAGGCGGACAATAAGACCCGGAAGTTGCTGAAGGAGACAGGTCAGTGGGGTCCCCACTGACAAGGCGGACAATAAGACCCGGAAGTTGCTGAAGGAGACAGGTCAGTGGGGTCCCCACTGACAAGGTGGACAAGAAGACCCGGAAGTTGCTGAAAGAGACAGGTCAGTGGGGTCCCCACTGACAAGGTGGACAAGAAGACCCAGAAGTTGCTGAAAGGGACAGGTCAGTGGGGTCCCCACTGACAAGGTGGACAAGAAGACCCGGACGTTGCTGAAGGAGACAGGTCAGTGGGGTCCCAAGTGACAAGGTGGACAAGAAGACCCGGAAGTTGCTGAAGGAGAGAGGTCAGTGGGGTCCCCATTGACAAGGCGGACAATAAGACCCAGAAGTTGCTGAAGGAGACAGGTCAGTGGGGTCCCCACTGACAAGGTGGACAAGAAGAACCGGGAGTTGCTGAAAGAGACAGGTCAGTGGGGTCCCCACTGACAAGGTGGACAAGAAGACCCGGAAGTTGCTGAAAGAGACAGGTCAGTGGGGGCCCCACTGACAAGGTGGACAAAAAGACCCGGAAGTTGCTGAAAGAGACAGGTCAGTGGGGTCCCCACTGACAAGGTGGACAAGAAGATCCGGCAGTTGCTGAGGGAGACAGGTCAGTGGGGTCCCCACTGACAAGGCGGATAAGAAGACCCGGAAGTTGCTGAAGGAGACAGGTCAGTGGGGTCCCCACTGACAAGGTGGAGAAGAAGATCCGGAAGTTGCTGAAAGAGACAGGTCAGTGGGGTCCCCACTGACAAGGTGGACAAGAAGACCCGGAAGTTGCTGAAGGAGACAGGTCAGTGGGGTCCCCACTGACAAGGTAGACAAGAAGACTCGGAAGGTGCTGAAGGAGACAGGTCAGTGGGGTCCCCACTGACAAGGTGGACAAGAAGACCCGGAAGTTGCTGAAGGAGACAGGTCAGTGGGGTCCGCACTGACAAGGTGGACAAGAAGACCCGGAACTTGCTGAAGGAGACAGGTCAGTGCGGTCCCCACTGACAAGGTGGACAAGAAGACCCGGAAGTTGCTGAAAGAGACAGGTCAGTGGGGTCCCCACTGACAAGGTGGACAAGAAGACTCGGAAGTTGCTGAAGGAGACAGGTCAGTGGGGTCCCCACTGACAAGGTGGACAAGAAGACCCGGAAGATGCTGAAGGAGACAGGTCAGTGGGGTCCCCACTGACAAGGTGGACGAGAAGACCCGGAAGTTGCCGAAGGAGACAGGTCAGTGGGGTCCCCACTGACAAGGTGGACAAGAAAACCCGGAAGTTGCTGAAAGAGACAGGTCAGTGGGGTCCCCACTGACAAGGTGGACAAGAAGACCCGGACGTTGCTGAAGGAGACAGGTCAGTGGTGTCCCCACAGAGAAGGTGAACAAGAAGACCCGGAAGTTGCTGAAGGAGACAGGTCAGTGGGGTCCCCACTGACAAGGTGGACAAGAAGACCTGGAAGTTGCTGAAGGAGACAGGTCAGTGGGGTCCCCACTGCCAAGGTGGACAAGAAGACTCGGAAGTTGCTGAAGGAGACAGGTCAGTGGGGTCCCCACTGACAATGTGGACAAGAAGACCCGGAAGTTGCTGAAAGAGACAGGTCAGTGGAGTCCCCACTGACAAGGTGGACAAGAAGACCCGGAAGTTGCCGAAGGAGACAGGTCAGTGGGGTCCCCACTGACAAGGTGGCCAAGAAAACCCGGAAGTTGCTGAAAGAGACAGGTCAGTGGGGTCCGCACTGACAAGGTGGACAAGAAGACCCGGACGTTGCTGAAGGAGACAGATCAGTGGGGTCCCCACTGACAAGGCGGACAATAAGACCCGGAAGTTCCTGAAGGTGACAGGTCAGTGGGGTCCCCACTGACAAGGTGGTCAAGAAGACCCGGAAGTTGCTGAAAGAGACAGGTCAGTGGGGTCCCTACTGACAAGGTGGACAAGAAGCCCCTGAAGTTGCTGAAGGAGACAGGTCAGTGGGGTCCCGACTGACAAGGTGGACAAGAAGACCCGGAAGTTGCTGAAGGAGACAGGTCAGTGGGGTCCCCACTGACAAGGTGGACAAGAAGACCCGGAAGTTGCTGAAGGAGACAGGTCAGTGGGGTCCACACTGACAAGGTGGACAAGAAGGCCCGGAAGTTGCTGAAGGAGACAGGTCAGTGGGGTCCCCACTGACAAGGTGGACAAGAAGACCCGGAAGTTGCTGAAAGAGACAGGTCAGTGGGGTCCCCACTGACAAGGTGGACAAGAAGACCCGGAAGTTGCTGAAAGAGACAGGTCAGTGGGGTCCCCATTGACAAGGCGGACAATAAGAGCCAGAAGTTGCTGAAGGAGACAGGTCAGTGGGGTCCCCACTGACAAGGTGGACAAGAAGAACCGGGAGTTGCTGAAAGAGACAGGTCAGTGGGGTCCCCACTGACAAGGTGGACAAGAAGACCCGGAAGTTGCTGAAAGAGACAGGTCAGTGGGGTCCCCACTGACAAGGTGGACAAAAAGACCCGGAAGTTGCTGAAAGAGACAGGTCAGTGGGGTCCCCACTGACAAGGTGGACAAGAAGATCCGGAAGTTGCTGAGGGAGACAGGTCAGTGGGGTCCCCACTGACAAGGCAGATAAGAAGACCCGGAAGTTGCTGAAGGAGACAGGTCAGTGAGGTCCCCACTGACAAGGTGGACAAGAAGATCCGGAAGTTGCTGAAAGAGACAGGTCAGTGGGGTCCCCACTGACAAGGTGGACAAGAAGACCCGGAAGTTGCTGAAGGAGACAGGTCAGTGGGGTCCCCACTGACAAGGTGGACAAGAAGACTCGGAAGGTGCTGAAGGAGACAGGTCAGTGGGGTCCCCACTGACAAGGTGGACAAGAAGACCCGAAAGTTGCTGAAGGAGACAGGTCAGTGGGGTCCGCACTGACAAGGTGGACAAGAAGACCCGGAACTTGCTGAAGGAGACAGGTCAGTGGTGTCCCCACTGACAAGGTGGACAAGAAAACCCAGAAGTTGCTGAAGGAGACAGGTCAGTGGGGTCCCCACTGACAAGGTGGACAAGAAGTCCCGGAAGTTGGTGAAGGAGAAAGGTCAGTGGCGTCCCAAGTGACAAGGTGGACAAGAAGAACCGGAAGTTGCTGAAGGAGA